>NC_080571.1:343387878-343992709 GCF_030247185.1 Malaya genurostris
GGGCGTAGTGACAATATGTACCTACTGCATTTATTTACTCTCATCGGCTGACAACAAGAACTAACTTTAACTACACAGAAGAGATTGATGCCCTGTATTGGCAGTGACGTTCGTCCGTTGCTATCCGGGGCTTTGGCGCGAACGATTGTTTAGTTAGCGAAACCAGTCACGTTCGCACTTCTATTTTTTTTCTCGCTATCTCCATGACAAATCTCATAAAACAAAACCGATGCTAGAACCGAGTCTAATACAAACGAAACATGATTGATTTGCGAAGGAAGGATGCTGCCCTGGGAAGGCAACATTGTATAATCTGATTCTGTTTGAACATTTGTTATTAAAAATCTAGATTATCGTGGATCTGGCTTTAGTCTTCCTTAAGCTGACGCCTGCTGTCATGAAGTTTTAAGGAGCAAGCGGAAATTTCAAAGATCATCCATCTTTATGAACTGCCTGTTGTTGATGAATCTTTTCAGAAAAATATGTTAGTAGGGCATTTAATTTATCGTACGAAAAACGGCCTTATATTTGCCCATGATGCACGACTTCGCTTCAACGATAGAAGCTAATTCTCCATTTTCCAAACACGACTGAATTTCCACGTTACTTCAGGAATCAGAACAAATTGGCTCAAATGGCACGTTCCCCTTGATATTTGGAGATTTGTTTGTCGTAGGGCAGTGCAAAACCTGAGCCCTGCTCCGTGCATAAATCAGTTTCCTTACCGAGTGCACTAGGGAGTGAATCTTCGCTACGATATTAACAAAAAAAAGTGCATTACACGATGCACGAGACAAGGGAGCTAGTTACTTGAACAGTAACTTCAATTCCGGATAGGAGGTCGGAAGTGGAAAAGTTGTACGTATTAGGTACTGTTTGTTTTGTGAAAAGGGCATTTATACTGTTGACATAAGATGCCCGAGATGAACACTTGAACAAATTTCTCCTTAAACGGAAAGAAATGATGCAGTCGAAGTAGCAGAGTTCAGAACGCTAGGCGAATCGCGAGAAAAGACGGAGGTCCAAAACTGATTCGATTTGGCAGTTCAACCAAATACAAATAATAATACCCCTAGGTCTCATACAAACGAATCGCCAATGTTTGGTTCACAAAATTATCAATCAAGTCTAGCCGTTCCTCCTATGATTCCTTGACAAATCAGAGTTAACAGAAATGTATCTTACTGGCAACTTTATTTTATGTTGCCATGGTTTGACATCAAGTGAAAACGACGTTAGAAAGACTTGAAATTGAAGGTACTAAATTCGACGAAATTTTGCTCCGGTTATAGTTTTTACACAGCGTATTATTTGAATTACTCATACCCAGAACAGACGACATGCGAATAACAATTGATGATCAAAGGAACTACGCCCAGAACTGCTTTTAATTGGAAGTTGAATTATCATATCAAGGTGACTATGGAAGCGAGCCACAAATGGCAACCAAGAAACCACCTTCCGCTATTTTGCCCTGCTCTTGACGTAAACAAACCATGAAACACATTTTTTCTACGCGTAGGAGTAAACATGTTGCGTAGAATTGCTACTGCAATTTGGTGACATACTCACTCATCGTATTGATATACGTTTACGAGAAAACTATCAACTCTGAAGAATGATTTGTGCAAAACTTTTTCGGACCTTCATTAGAAGGTTTCTTCTTAGTATGTTATTATTTTCCACTCACCTCAAGATTTCAACTGCTGATTATAGCTCTGTGACATAAGTAAACTTTATAAAACTCTTTTGAGTTGTTCTTCACCGGTAAACTTATCCTCTGATCTAAACTTTTTATTATAAAACCTTTGAATAACTCACAGTTCTGGTTTTAAAAATTTTCCAAAAATCCACGATAAAAAGTTTGTCGGCCTGCTTTAGTATTGGTAATACCACCCTTTTATATTGGCAGTGATGCCATTCATAATTAGAGAGAAAAACCTTGCAATGCAGTAAAAATGGGATTATTTTCAATTAGTCGCACATTGATATAGTTAAAATTACGGATCATAACTACTTTCGTACGTATTTCAATATTTAAAAAAAATTTGGAATGCAAAAAATAAACAAACAGTTCATGTATTGCAATCTTTTCAAAATGCCTCGGCCATCTAAGAAGAGGAAAGCAGCGCTCATTCGCGAAAATCAATAGAAAAATAGATGGAATACGTTGATAGAGTGTGTTTTGGGTAGTGAGTATGTGCGGAACTCATCAGTTCAAACAGTGGAAGAACTGCCTGATGTGCCGATTCAAAATAATACCACGGAATTTAGAAACTGTGCTGGATCCAATAATTTGGTATCAATAGGTAAAGTTTTTAAAATATTTTCATCAACATATGAAATTATATCTTCAAATTAGCATGATAAATCTTTTCAGAGCAAATAGCCGATTTGTCATCAAGCCCTCTCGTCAAGTGCCACTTGAATGTCCTCTGTGTGAGGTTGCTTTCCTGGTTTGTATTTTTTGAATATGGGAGCTTCATATATAACATGTCAGAGGAAGGTTGCTGTTTAAAAATATATTGTAACAGCTTCCTCTTTACTATGTAATATAAGAAAAATGCCAAGAACCAAGCGAAGGCAAACAGTAAACTATCTTCTTTGGCACAATCATTATATTCTTTTGGTCGCATGATTGCAATTTGTTAACTCCAGAATTAGCATGAAGATGAGATAAGTCTACTCTGTTCTGCTAGGTGATTTGAATAGTTTCAATGTTTACATTTTGTTCTTGCACCTGTGTTCCTTTCAGCACACAAATATTATTATTTCGTTCCTCTCTACTCACACATACCATTACTATATGAAAAAGTATTGTTTCACCAATACTTTTACATTTATTTTCCTTGGGTTCTGTCCACGGTCACCTTAATCAGAATATTTAAATCAGACCCTCCAGATAGTTGTGACTTTATTGAACCAGGAGGAAGTAATAAGGATGTTATCTTTCTACTCAATGCAGAAAAAATTGAACATGACTCGGACTCCATGATTCTGTTTGTATTCGAACAAAAAATCCTAATTTTAACCGTACAGAACCATGATCTTCACACCATGATTGTTAAATATTTGAAAACAGTACGATTGTCCACTACGATAACATCATTCTCTTCATGTGAATAAGAAGATGTATTCCGAAATGAACCATAACTACGATAAATACGAGGGGGACGACACTAAAAAACTGCACTTCGCTTCGATTAGGCTTTTTCACGCTGCATACGATTATGCACACTTTCCTTCTCTTTGCTACACATAGTATCGGTTGAATATGGATCGATCGTCTTTTCTTGGGTTTTTGCTGGTTAAAAACATAACCATGGAGATATGATGTATCGTAATAGGCCATGAAACCTGAAAGTTGCAAATGTCACATGAAGAAAAATATAATTTCAAAGACTGAAGTTTTTTTATTTTTCAAGGAACAATGGTATTAAATTTCAAAATAATGATGATATTTTTTAAATCATTAGTTTTCAGGAACATTTTTGGTTAAGATTAGAGAAAGAAATAGGAGAGATTCCGTATAACATAAAAACTATGCTGGAATATGTTGGATTTGTAAACGGCGCTCTGGCCAATATAACTGAAAGCGATTTGGACGCTATAGAACTTGACATACGTCAACTTTCATCTCAAGTTGTGAATCCAGATGTATGGAAATGCACAGAAAGATTCAAATCTCCATCCGAATTCCGGTTTTTCTCGGGAGAACCTGCGATCATAAGGTTGATTTCGAAAGCGGTCAATACTAGAGGGTTCAATTATTTCATGAAAATGAAAAAGCCAGTTCAGACAAATATTAAACCGAAGAGAGACCCAATATCCGTAATTCGTGAAAAAATCATCGAATTTTACAAAACAAGGTATAAAGATTATAAATATGATTATGTCTAATATAATTAAATCGTTTACAATAGATTGGATGATGCCCAAATAGAACATTTTATTCCGATGTTAGAAACGATGAATGTGATAATTATTGAATCCAACGATTCGGAGCGGTTCGCTAGAATAAAATGTATTATATGCAGTGGTGAGAAGTATATAACTTGTCGCCCAGAAAAAACTGGGCGCTGGAAAGTCACAAATTATTTAACACACCTGAAAAATGTTCATCAAATTACTTACCCTACGACATCTACAACAAACAAACGGACATGCCAATCTGTGGCTTCTTGCTCCGACCGTATATCAAGAAAGGCATTTAAGACTTCGAATGCTATTAATGTATCGTAAGTAGAGAATGATACACTAAAAATTCTCTGCGATTAACCAAATACTTAAAATTTAAGTGATATAGCAGATGATAATGGTAGATTAGAGATCGAAGTTCTAGATGAATCGGAAATCAACGACTCCGCGTTGGGATAGAGCGATCACGAAGATAATGTATGTATTGAAGACGATCATAAGGAGATCGCAGGCCCGTGCGCAGGGGGGGGTTTTGGGGGTTACAACGTTGTTTGAGAGCAAATTCAGAACTGTTTGAAGAAGGTCGTTTAATGGTTGTCGAATTAAAACGGTATTTGCTGGAAAACGGTTATCCTTTAGTTATTTGTTGGAGTGAGGATGCAACCAGAATAACTGGAGGAATAGAATACAAACCTTTAAGTGATCAGATAACGGGACTCGTTTCTCCTTTAAGTAACAACGGATTACCTCAAATGAATCTGTTCAAGTGTTCGTCTCCTTCAAAACTGTTACTAGATTTGAAAAACTACCCTATTGGACGCAACGTACATTTATCAATGGCACAACCATTGGCGTCGCATGCAGCACCCTTCTGTGTCAATTATTTTTGCACGGACAATAAATTTTCTACGAACGACGTTTTGAATAAATGGACATTCATCAAACAAGAATTTGAAAAACAGGGCATTCGTATAGCGTGTAAAGCAACAGATGGCGATAGTCGTTTTATCAGTGCTATGACAAAAAAAATGAAGATGCCACTGATAAAAGAAAATCAGTTTGGAGAGTGGTTTATTGCTGATACCGACATAGAGGAAATCTGTGTGCAAGACACTACACATCTTGCAAACAAATTTCGAACAAGGCTCGTTAAACAAGACATCCAGTTGCAGTTGGGTTCGTTTTGTTATTTGCTAATTACTCATCATTCGCCTAGCTAAGGTCACAAACAGAGTAACCGCGAGAAGCAGAGTTGAGCTTGGCGCTGATCAAAGCGGGAAATAAACTTACAGCAAATCAAAGGGGGACCGTGTTAGAGTGAAAACTGAGCAGATTTCTCGCTTGTACTCTGACAGGGTCCTTTCGATTTGCTGCAAATATGTTTCTCGCTTTCGATAAGCTAATATCATTCACCAGCTCGACTCAACTTCTCGTGCCCATTCTTCCCGCATTTTAGAACCGTTGCAAGACTACGAACATAAAATTTGAATATTTCCTTATTTGCATATGAAACAATAATATTAAGCTTACTTTTCACGTAAAGAGTGATCATAAAAAAGACTGTTTTTCGATTCGTTATATTTTTCCAACTATACTAGAAATGTTCTTTTACAAAATTCATTTTTGTAATATGCTTCTAACAGGAGATTTTCCTTCGTGCTGTGAAAATACAAAATATGCAGATATAAACATTAATTGATTAACTTGTCTTTGTAGGAAAGTTTCGAGTATCTAAATTACATCTAGAAGAATTAATTGCCGATGTATCGAAGGACAGACACGGATTGTCGCTATCAGATATTAACGAAAATGACAAAATGAAATTCAAGCCAGTACAAAAAATGACATCGATAACAGTTCTAAATACCCTCAAAGATAATGTTGCTGATTCCGAAGGAATCATACGTCATTTCCTCCTCCATGGACGAAACATTATCTCCATTACACCGAGTGTACAACATTTGGTTAGTGTAAAATTTATGAGACTCTAACTCTTCACTTGTTATGTATTAATATTTTGTTAATGTAAATGTAAATTATTACGTAATAACACACGTAACACACAGTTGGTGTCATTTCATTTCAAACTAATTTAACGTATTTTTAAACCTTATTTGCAGGTATATACTGTTTGTGGTTCGTTGTTGGCGAAATTCGAGTATTGAAAATGGACACACATTGAAACAGTGTGTAACAACCAATACTTATTGGGGCCTCGAAATTAACGCACATGCAATCATTTTGTACATTAAATTTTGTCGGATGTATGATGTCGAATTCATCATCACCATGCTGAACAGTCAAACATGTGAAGCGATTTTTAGAGATGCTCGCTCTTTCACTTCGACCGAATCAACGATAGTGAATTTTACAATTCAAGGATTCGAATCTAGGTTGAACAAAATTCAAACAAAACGAGATATAATGCACAGCCAACAAAACACGCTAAGATTCCCACGACTGAATTCTTCATCCACAGGGAACAGGGTCATTCTACCCAGTGATTGTGAAATTTCGGATGCAGTAGAAAAAGCGAAAGTTGCAGCAAAGGAAACTCTCCAAATGTTAGGTTTTGATTGTTCGAAGGTGTCTTTCAAAGAAAGCATTATTTTAAAACAACCAAAAACAAAACCTTCCAGAGATTGTGCAAATTTCGAGTTTGTTGTAGTTCCCGAGGAAATTCGAAACGATGTTGAAAATGATGTATATGACGCAGCTGAAATATTTGACAATGTTGGTGAAGAGTTACAACTGAATAATTCAACAAACTTCAAGAATGTTTTCAAAATACGAAACCGTAACAAGGGAATCATTCAAATAAAAAAACGAACATTCATTTGGATGCTAAACTCTGGAATGCAAAAATGTTCATCCGACAGAGTGCATAGATTCCGGGAAACTAGTTCGTCTAGTAGTAACGTTAAAGACAAAAGATATTCAAATGAAGTTTTTGAAAATATCACGATTGGAGAGTTCGTACTGTTAAAACATAACAATCATTTGGTGTTATGTAAAACTTATGGTTTCCGGTTTTTGGATGGCAAACGGTGTGGATTATCGAACATGCCCGTCCATGCCCCTAGTCATTCACACCAACGAGGAGTTGAAGTACTGGGGAACTTTTTCAGTATTATTCACTACAGTGGGGTTTACGTTTTAGAGCTGATCGAAAACTATAGATCATTGAACATAAGCTGTTATGTTTCTCATATGGAGAAACCAGCAATAGGCTCTGATGGTATTTTATACTACACAGAAAAAAATGTAGCGTACATCGAAAACTTCAAGAAAACTTGATATAGATTTTGTTGTATGGTTATTATTTTGTCTAAATATAATTATTCGATGAATTACTATCTTATACACAATGAAAAGTAGTTTTTTTAATCTGAAAATGATTCATGAAATAGCATAATAGGTGAAAAATAATCCTTGTATACAGTAATTTTCTTCAACAATTCCGTTATGTGAAATGTATGTTGAAAAGATTCTGTTCGCGTGAAAATCCAGGATCTCAGTGGAATGAAATTGTTCCTAGCTCTACAACCTTGCCTATATGATGTAGGTAAAACATAAACTCCGTCTGTCTGTCGAATCACTTGTTGTCCTTGGCCATCCAAGTTTTAACTATCTGAGAAGGTCCTGCTCGAATAATTGTCCCACGAACTGATATAAGCTTACCAAAACTATTAACCTTAATATTTCGCAAATGTCCTTCAGGACCGTGGTCAATTACTAGGGGGCGAATCGGTTGTAACATAAGTTTGTTGCCAGATGCAGACAGTTCGGAGAGTTGTGAACTATCGTCCTGTAAAATCAGTTTTGTTATATTCTGGTGCATAGCAAACCCACACACCGAGAGCGTATGCACCGGATTATCTGCCATATCCCGTCGGAATGTTGGCCATTCTCGTTTAATATCTGCGTCATTTTCCACAGTTTATATATTCAACTCGAGCCAAAAATTATTCCGAATTTCATCTACATCGTACACTATACGGTTTCTCTTGTAGAGACGTCCAGAAGGGATATCGTAAAGTAAACAGTTATGTAGTTTGCTGCTAATATGTATTAAAGTAAAAAAAAAGAATTGTTATCCTTTCTATAAGATTTTCAATAACATATTTAATATTAAACACAGCCTCATTCAGTTTTTGCTTCAGTATTAATGAAAAACGTTTCTAAACATAAAAATTGCAAGTCTTAGCATCTAACAAAATATAAAATTAGTTTAATATCACAGACAGAGATATCTTTGGATAAACCTTCGAAGGGCTATAATAAATTGAAATATATTCCATCTTCATGCTCCCAGCTACTAAGAAAACAAATTTTCAATGTTTTTTAATCCTAATTTTCATTTTACCAATCTGCTGACGAATCAATGTTGACACTCAGTGAATGTCAAGACCAGTAACAGAAACTTTTTAAGAGATCATATGTTCTTTGACTTTCTTTGACACGGTTAGAAACGCTTTCAAACGGATCGATCTAGATGTTTGGATAGATGTAGTTTTTTTCGCTTTCCATTGACTTTTTGTATTTTATTTGAAAAAACCGGATCTGTCGTCCCCCTCGGATAAATATGCTGATAATTGGATTTTATTGGCCACCTCCTTAAGAGTTTCATAATAACCAGATTAATTAATAGATTATTTCACTTTTTTGTATCTGGCAAGCTATCATATTTAAACAAGAATTAAATCCAAAAGCCATATTTCTTCATACTTTCTTCAGTTTTTCCTCAGCAGCTCGAAATAATAAACATATTCCATGGAAACGCTGTTCATTATTTATTTCAGTCTTCAGTGGTGCTAGTTGTTTGGAAAATTCATCAAAGTACGTTGTCAGGATGACAGTGTATTTCGACAATGTACCGCATAGTGCAAAATGTGTCCACCGAAATTCGTCCAAGTATTCCGTATTATTATTTGTATTTGGTTCAACAACGTTGAAACTACGTTCGAAACTAACTTCAAACAAGCAGCAAGTTTGACAGCAATTAGGGTGGAAACTGTGTTAGGATTGGCATTGAGCGAAAACGACATAACAGTGTGCCATGGATTAAACAAAATCAAATGTCAACATTGTCACTCATTTCGCTACCGTTTAACGCGTTATAGTTTGAAATGTGTTCAATAGAAATCAATCTCCAACCGTTTCGGTATTTAAATTCTCGAACCATACCGAAAAGTAATGGTATCAAATTTTGTGTTCGAGAGACTATTCCATGTGGAGCACTGACAGTTTTTCTCTGTACATTTCAAGGCTTCAATGTGTAGAGATCAAATGAATACATCGAAAGGGTAACAATTATTATTGTTTGGACGTGATTTTTGTCGTTTCCAAAAGCTAGATCTAAAATTCTGCTTCTGGTCCAGAATCCTCTGGAACTGAACTCTAATTTCATAACCTGATTCTAAGCCGGAATCTGAATCAGAATTTCGACTATAGACCTGGACATTGGATCTGAATGTTAGAACTGAATTCTTGGCCTGAAATTGAAATTCAGACCAGAAATCAGTTCCAAAATTCCTGTCTGGAATTCAGTTTTAGAATACAGTTTCCTGACCCGAAGTTCTAGATCTTCAGATCAAAATCAAGAGTATTTCTAGAATCTGCATTCCGGAATCCAGGCTCAGAGCTCTAGACCAGAATGCAGGTCTAAAATTTGATTCCAAAATTTAGTTCTACAATTCTAGTGATGGAACTGAATTTGACCATCATGACAACAAAACGCAAAGCATATAAGCTCTGTATTTCACTGTGGTAATTTTGGCAGACATAAGTACACCTGCAGTAGGTCGTCGAATTATATTCAAGTCTAAAAAGCATGGCTGATTCGAGCCGAAATTCTTATCAGGATTAGCTCATAAGCTAGTAAATAAATTCTCGAGAATAATGGACTTGACTACTCTATGAATAAGGTGAATATCAGAAAGGCTGATCAATCGGCTTTCAGCCAATCCAAACCGACGGAAAATGTGATGAGGTCATAAACCTGTCCAAACATACCAGTTTCAGATGGCCATAGCCGTCCTCACTGATTTCGCTGTAATCGGTACCATTTCGGTTCTGTTTGCTTACACTCTTTCATATGCTTCAAACATTAGCACAAATGTCACGTCGACCCACTCCTTGCAGCACGAAGTTAATCTAGATAAGATATAAACAACGCATTAGCAATTATGAGCGCGCTGCCATTCTCAATCAACTTCCGTTCGGTTCGATAGTTCCATTGGCATTCCAAACGTCGTCACCGGTTCGGTGGAAAAAAATGAAAGTTAAGCCTAAAGTCAACAAAAACAAATCCATAAACCCGTACTTTTGTTAAATTTCTTCGTCAATATGTGGATGGTGATTTGTTGGGTGCGTTGTACCAAACTAATGATGCAACAGATTGCACGATAAGACAGGTGTGATTGTTTTAAGCACAGGCGGATGACAGAGACAGATCAGCACTCTAAATATCAAACCAAAAAAAAAACCCTTCACAATCCAGCTAATGCCTTTCTCTTGCCATTTAAATAGTGTCATAATTACAGGTTGGTTTTTGGAATCGCTTATTTTAAAGCTAAGGAAAAGACGCACATTTCCTGTATCGGACGAATTTTTGTATCTTTATTAGATTTTTCAGTATAGGCTGTTGAAAAACAAATCTCCCTTTTGTGAACGCGGAACTTGAAAAAGTCATTTCTTGAAATTTTCACGTGTCATATTAAAATAAAAAGTTAAGTAACTGTAATTAGTTTTAAGATAACTAATAATGAACAGTTGAGTGAATAAAAAATTGCATATTGATTAGTTCAATCCAAAGCAAATTTGTTGTACACTGAAGTCTTTTTTTATGCGAGTTTACGTACCGCATAACTCTGAAAATTCGCATAAAAAAAGGCGGGTGAGTAATGTCACAGACATAACTGGGCGACGTGAATACGAATAAAAATTATAATCTTTCGCATAAGATGATTGTGTGAATTTTGCACCTTTATCTGCTTCGCTTCCGAAATTGTAACGGCGCATTTGTACTAAAGATTGATTTATTCACAATTAAATTACGCGGAACAATTGAGAGTTCTCACAAAAAATAATAGCAAAATACAGAATTTCGATGTCGATTATTTCTTCTCGGATTGTCATATTTCAGTGAAAGAAACCATCAAAATAAACAATATAATATCTAATTAAACCATCAAAATGGTGTACAGGATTCATTTATGGTATTCAGAAGGGTCAAATTGCGGAATTCTCTACGATATGAGGCACTGTTGAGAGCATTCTTCTCGAACGCGAAGCATTCAACTACTGGCTTTATTTGCACTCGTTTGGTGCGAATTTTGAACTGCGAAAAGTGTACAAAGCTAATCAATTTATTCTAGATGTGTACAAAATTGATGATTTTCATCTTCTTTTTACAAAGAAGCAATCTTTATAGTTCTCTAGCATTTGGGGCCGGGCCCGGTCGTTCGCCGGGGGTTCTTTGATACCAAACATTTCAGAAAACTTTAATTTTGGAATATTTGTGATTATGTCATACAACAGCAAATATTGTCATAAATTGATGATCATATTTCCGATGGGATGCTGCAAAAATTATGTTGATTCGTTAGATGCAACAAGAAATATTCCCGATCAAAAACTTATCACTCTCTCAGAGGGTAAAATTTGATAAGGCGCCCCATAGTAAAGTAAGTCGTATTCACGACAAAATTCGCATAAAAAAGTCGCATAAAAAACCGCATAAAAAGACATTAGTATATTCCAAATAAAATTTCTTCAGATTTTGTCGCGAATAAGCTCTTTTTCAAAACGGTACTCACATTAATTTCTCTGAGATGGTTCAGATTTACCTGAAATTTAAATAAAAAGGTGAGGGAACGGGCATAGCGTGATGGGTAAGTCGATACCTTTCACGCAGCCCGCCTGGGTTCGATTCCCAACCCCGCACATAGGGTCAGAAAGTTTTTCTGGTCCGAAGAGGCGAATGACCTTAAGGTTAAAACCTCTATAATCAAAACAAAAAAAAATAAAAAGGTCTTGTAGTCTCATAAGTAGATAATAATTTATATTCGAATACGGCTACCAGAATGAGTTATGAAAATGGCAAAACCCTTACTTAAAAAGACATGCAAAAAAAGTATGGGTGTGTGATGTCAGAGATATAACTGGATGTCGTGAATACGAATTAAACTGATACGATTTCTTTATACTTTCGAATTCGAATTGATAGTTGATCGATTGTGTGATTACTACTAGAATTTCAAACGATTTTTGACGTCGATTATCTCATTTCGGATTGGCATATTTCATTGAAAGAAACTATCAAGATGCTTTTTAGGACTCACTTCTGCCTTTTAGAAGGACCTAATTGTGGAATTCTTCTCTACGTTATTTAGCACAGTTCGGGACATTTTTCTCGAACAAAATCCAAAGTAATTTAATTTGCTTGAAGCAAATTAAATTACTTTGGATTTTTACCTTCGATTTACAAAGAAGTAATCTTAATAGTTCTTAAGATAACATTTAGAGCAATTAGAACGGCTTGTCCACTTTTCGTTTTTCGTTTTCTTTTTCTCCAATGCAAACGACCAGAAGCTCTGTAGTATAATGCAATCGCTCTTGTGTGAATTGAAACTAGCTTTGCCTACAAACCGCAACACATCCGCTCGCAGTGCCAAATGATGCGAAACTGGTTTAATGCGTCTTCTCGTCTTGACGACCGGAAGGCAAATGAGAAATACGACCTGAGCGTTTGAGGTTTTTAACCACGCAGAAGGAGGTGCGCTCTCCGATGCCGCTGTTTAAATGCGTCCTCCCGCCCCGCGTTGTTCTCAAATTTTGAGAAAACCTAATTTTCGAGTTTTTTGTTGTTATCTCACACTGTTCAAAATATTATCCTAAATTCCTGATTATATTTTTGATGAAATGGCTAAAGAATTATGTTGCTGCCCTTAACACAAGTCGAGATATTCATGATTAAGTTCTGCCCATTCTTCCATATGGCTAATTTTGAAAAGGCGCCCCATAGTAAAGTAAGTCGATAAAACGTAAAAATTCCTTACAACTGTTCCATTAGTTGTCCAATAGTCAAACTGTTTTGTTAACTGATGTCTATGGGAATTTATTACGGTTATATTCGTTCTGAAAATACCGTAACAGTATCTTTTAAAACAATGAGAGCTTTAAGTTGAATCATGATTTGTGAAAATCGGTTTAACCAATGTTGAGAAATCGAAGTGAGTTCCGTAGTCCCAAAGTAGATTAATATATCAACCAACTAACAAATCTGCCAACTGGATGAATTTACCAGGAAGTTTTATAAAAATGTGCACCTCGTTTCGCCATCGCTTGTGGAAAAATACTCATGAAATTGAAATTTTCACTAATCGCTCTGTACTACAGAAACCGGAAGTCGTATTTGGATCAATTTTTCGAGGACTTTTTGAAGAATATCAAGGCCTTTCATTTTCATCTTAGGTTGTAAAATCGGTTGAGAAATTTTCGAGAAAATTGAATGCGCCTTTTCTCATAGATTTGCACATATTGCGTTGTAATTCCGGAACCGGAAGTAGGATAAAGATAATATTCAATAGTGATCGATGGGATTATAAGACCTTTCATTTGAATCTGAGTTTGTGAAAATCGGTTCAGCCGTCTCTGAGAAAATCTAGTGAAATTATTTGTCACATATACACATACACACATAGACATTTGCTCAGTTCGTCGAGCTGAGTCGAATGGTATAGAACATTCAGCCCTCCGGGATTTGGTTCAAAAGTCGGTTATCACAGTGATTGTATAGCTTTCTATATGAGAAAGTTAAAAATTGTTTGATGCCAAATATCTTAGAAATGCATGAAGCGCAACGATTAATCCGATTTTCACAAATCATAATTCAAATTAAAGCTCTTATCTTAAAATATACTGTGCATTTTCATTCAGATCCGACTTCCGGATCAGAAATTATTGGGTAATGAGTACCAAAACTTTCAAACCTTCATACAAAATGATGCAAAATCGGTACGTGCTGGTACGGCAGAAGAAGAAAACGCACCCGCCTAGCACGCAGCTTGCTTAGTTCAATTTTGTATAACGTGCAGGGTTGCCACATTTAAATCTTTATTAACTTGGCATAACTGTTTACAAATTGAAAAAGGTGATGGAAGTTTATACCGATGAAAGTGTTTGATTTTATTCCAGTTTCAATAAAAGAAACTTGACAGTTTCTAGTTTTTGAAAATATAAGTAATATGAGAAAAGCATCATTACACCACTAGGTGAATTAAAAAAGGGAATATTTTCTAAGTGTCAAAGAGTTGATTTAAGACGAAATTCGGGATAACACCAGATTTCGAAGTTTCGTGCATTTCTAAGACAAAACAAAAAAACCTCTAAACTTCGGAAATCCGCGTGAAAAAATCAACCGCAAAAAAAAAAACGCATGAAAAAGACCCCAGTGTAATAGCATCATTCGACATCTCTGGTGATATGCAACATGCACAAACCACTTGAAAGCTTCCATAAATTCGTCACATAATTGAAAATATTTTGCACTGTCGGATACGGCGACTCCAAATAAATTGTTCAAGTTAGAGAATATAGACTTAAGGGCTGAGGTCAGTACCGTAAAGTGGTAGGTTTTTTGCTATTTTCCCGTTTCAAATTAAATTTTCTTGGAAACGGTGCAGAATATAGAAAACCCACCTGACAATGTCTTCGAAATTTAGTTGAGAATATTCTGTGAAATTTTCAGAATGATTCATTGAGTTTAGCGGTCGTGTAGTATTTTTTTTCTGACTGAAGAACTGCTGAAAATTGGAACGCTCGGAAATGCATACCTCTACTTGTTCATCGAATATCTCGGCTTTGAAGGCTTGTACCATAAATCTACCGTGACAATGTCTAGATAATTTAGTTTAGATGCGATTAGTACATAAAAACATATATGTTTTCGCGATAAAAATAAAGTCTTGTATTTTTTCTGTGAAACAAAGTCAGTTTCAATGCATCCGCCATTTTTTTCGCTTCGGTTTCCTGATAGCATGCTGAAAAAGGATAGAGAAATAAAATTGGCTCGACAAGGCTGCCAAACACACAGACATTCAATCTTTGTGAAAGTTGAATATTTTTTCATTGTTCATTGGAATCCATTTAATGTCCAAGCCATACGATAGATAAATGTGATACATCTTCTCATCACAATAATGAAATGTATGCTGGCAACCCGGTACAGTTTGCTCATATACGAGAGAGTACAAGAGAAATACGATGCGCAAAGGGAATTGAGCGAGCCACGTGGTCGATTTACAACTCAACACGTGACCCTCTGTCCTCAGACCTTGAGGGCTGAGGCCAGTGTGTTTTAGGGCGTTTTAGATGGCAATTTTCACGCTTCAAATCTGTTTTTCTCAGAAACGGGGACGAATACCAATAAATCCAACTGACAATCTCTTAGAAAATTAGTTTAGATTGTTCTGTGAAAATTTTAGAATGATTAATTGACTTTAGCGGTCGGGACAGTCTTTTTTCTGAAGGAAAAATTGCTCAGCTGAAAACGCCGCCTTTCAACTTGTTCATTGAATATCTCGCCCTCAAAAGCATGGATCAAAAATCTATCCTGACAATGTTTAGATAATTTAATTTAGATGCGATTAGTGCATGAAAACATAGGTGCTATCGCGATAAAAATGAAGTGAATGTTATTTTTGTGAAGGTAAGTCGATTTCTAAGGCGGTGGCATTTTATCTGAGAGAGAAATAAAATCGGCTTAGAGAGGCTGCCAAACAAGCGGTTGCTTTATTGGATTTATGTGATGTAGTCAAACTTGTAACCGAAAATATCAAAACTTTCTAGGCCACTCGGCCACATCGAGAGTTATTTTGCACATTTGCGAGAGAGCATTGAGGGAAACGTAATACGCAGAGCGAGCCACGTAGTTATACGCGACCTACTGGCCTCTGCTCTTAAATGTGCTGATAAATGCCATTAAACGTTGCTTAGTGGATAAATCCAGACCATTTGGAGAGAGTGAGAGCAGTATTCGATGATATCGAGACTGTGGATGATGTAATTCTACACACCAAATTTCGCTTTTGGGGTTCAGTAAAAATGCTTACGGTTACGATCTGTAAAATATTATCCTCTCTGAACGATCTGTAAAACATTCTCCATTTCACAGTCATCTGTCAACGAACTACTGGATTTCAGCAAATCCTGTTGAAATATTACAGAACACTCGTTTTTATTTCACTGACAAAGTTTGTAAAGTTTGAAATATTACTACTTTTTCCCGGCTCAGTAAAAATTTTATCAATTTTCAGTGAATCATTCGAAAATAGTCAAATGTCACAGCAAAGATTACTGAAAGCTTCGATCAGAAGCTTAGCTGTCAAAAGGACAAATTTATGGTAGCGAAATGGAGAAAATTTAAGCATGAAACGAGAATACTCGGCCACTTCATTTCGAATTGATTCCTGAAAATTTCTTATATGGTAAAATAATTTAATAAAAGGCTTTTTTCGTTATTTCCACGTGATTCTAATTTCAGCACTCTAATAAAACAACAAGTTATCACAAAATTGCATGGAACCGGAACACTGACAATTCGCAGAAAGTATATAGAACCCAGCTGGACAGTATGTCTAAACTATCCTCCAGTACTTATCAATAAATTATTTTTTTAGACGAGAATGAGTTGATCTATTCTATGTCTTATTCTATTTTTTTTTTATATTTTATTTCAGTATAATTTGCCGGAATATCAGTAATATTTTACAGCCCACGACGGTAGTATATTTACGAAATTCTTGAAAATTTACGTAATGTCGGAACTGAGTGACGAACAAGTCATTTTATTTACAGTTGGTGTTGAACAGTCGTTCGCACCTGGAAATTTTTTGTGGCTACCTAGAGTTTCATTGATTCAAAGTTTCAGTCTTTTTCACGGCTACCTGAATCACTAACAGTCTTTTTGCAGACTTACAATTAGTCAGCCTTTCTCAAGGCTATGCAAAAAGTGAGATTCTAATATAACCCCTCCTTTTTCAAGACTAAGAAATTAATCTGCTTTAATTTTTAGGCTAGCCATCCAAAGAATTATTTTGGGAAGAAACAACAATTTATGCCTCCAGTGACGGTGATGATTTCCGACTTCGAAGCATTCCGTACTGTCGAGTCTTGGTTGATGGATTGGAAGATTACGAACGTCTTATCCAATATTTGTCCGAGAAACTTCATAAATTTTATTCATATGATATAAAATCAGACAGACCCTTCAAAGCTGTCTTGAAAGGATTATCAAATGATCAAAGTATTGATAAAATTAAAAATGAACTAAAAGAATTGCTTGGTTTTGCCTCTTCCCAAGTAATACTTATGAAAAAAAGAGCGAATGGTACTTCTAAACCACGCTCTGGAATTTCCCATGAACTTTACCTAATACACTTCAATCGAAGTGATGTAAACAATTTGAAAACTTTAGAAAAAGTATGTTTCATTTCCCACATTAAAGTTCATTGGGAACATTATGAACGGCATAATCGTATTGCAAACTTAACGCAATGTCGTCGTTGCCAAGGCTTCGGTCATGGAACCAAAAATTGTCATATGGATATACGGTGTTTGAATTGTGGTAAATCGCATTCGAAAGACGTTTGTCCAATGAATGAAACCACTGATAAATTTTCATGTTCAAATTGCAATGGAAATCATAAATTCAATTATTTGAAATGTCCTGTCAGGGAACAAAATTTTAAACGCTCGTTCGCTTAGACAACAAGTCAAATCAACGACCCTAAATTTACAGAACATACCAGAAAATCAAAAACCCGTTACAAATGCCACGCCTGATTCTTCTAAGGCACTTATTTCTTCGAATTCAAAACAAAAAACAGGTACGCCTGCCAATTCCTCTTCTGACGAAAACAATTTATTAACAGGTAGATCGGCCCCGTCATTTTTTTCTTATAATGACAGTTACGCTAGCGTGACAGGTAGAGAACTACCTACCAGTTATCCTTCAATGCCATTCGCTTCTTTAAACGAAGTCGATTTAGACGCTATAACGGAAAGTAAAATGATCTACTTCATCACATTGAATTTGAAGCATAACAATGATGTCAAATAATTATTTGAGTATTTTAAATTGGAATGCTCGATCTTTAAAATCGAGTGAAGATGAATTTTATAATTTTCTCAAAGTTCAAAAAAATCATATTGCTATTGTGACCGAAATATTTTTTAAACTAAATGTCAAATTGAAATGCAATCCCCATTAGGTGGTTCATCGATTTAACAGGTTTATTAGAATGGGTGGTGGAGTTGCCATTTTGGTCCAACGGCAAATTAAACATCAAATTTTACCTTCTTTCAATACTAAAGTTATTGAAAGCTTGGGAATCGAAGTTGAAACCATTCATGGAATTTATTTCATCGCTGGAGCATATTTGCCATTCCAATGCACCGGTGAACAATGAAATTTCCTTAAAGGCGATTTGCAAAAACTCACAAGATATCGACCGAAATTTTTCGTAATAGGGGACTTAAATGCTAAGCATGTCCAATGGAATTGTAGGCAAAATAACAGTAATGGTAAAATACTTCATAATCAACTCTCAGCTGGTTACTTTACATTTCTTTATCCCAGTAATCCGACTTGATTCTCTTTCGTGAGAAACCCCCTCCTCAAATGTTCTAACAGATCAAGGTCACATTTGTAGTGAACTACATAATTACTCACGCAAACTTTAACTCTGATTATCTTCCTGTGCCATCCAGGCTTTCCAACGAAGCTATAATTATTCCAATCAGTTCTATATTCAACAATCATAGTGCTAATTGGTTTGAATACAGAACTCACATTGAAAATTAATTTAGAAAATTTTGCGGACACCGACACAGAAATAGATAATTTGAATCATTCCATTATCGAAACTTCAACTTCTTCTACTGCTCATCCGGTTGAAGAATGTTCGTCCACGACAATATCAACGTTCTCGTGTTTCTGCTATGAAAAACATAGTCAAGGATTTACAAAAAGAAATTGAACATAGATTTACTCTTTTGCGAAATGAAAATTTCGCTAAAGAAGTTGAACAAATTAAACCTTATTCTAAACCTTTCTAGAAGCTTTCTAAGGTTCTGAAGAAACCTCAGAAACCAATTCCTGCTCTCAAGGAAGGAAATCAAATACTTCTTACAAATGGCGAAAAAGCTCAAAAACTTGCTCAGCAGTTCGAGAGTGTACACAATTTTAATTTGAACGTTGTGAGTCCTATTGAAAATGAAGTCTCACTGAAATATGATCATATTTCAACCCAAGTGTTATCACACGATGACATTATTGAGACGAATTTTGACGAAATTAAATCAATTATTAGAAAACTTAAAAACATGAAGGCTCCTGGTAATGATGGAATTTTAAATATTCTTATTAAAAATCTTCCCGATGTTGCCTTGAGACTCCTGGTTAAAATTTTCAACAAGTGTTTTTCATTAGCTTACTTCCCAAAAAGATGGAAAAACGCTAAAGTAATTCCTATCCTGAAACCTGATAAAAATCCAGCAGAAACATCAAGTTATCGACCAATTAGCTTACTTTCTTCTATCAGTAAACTTTTTGAAAAAATTATCTTGTTAAGAATGATGACTCATATAAATGAGAATTCAATTTTTTTACCAGAGCAGTTTGGATTTCGTCATGAGCATTCAACTACTCATCAACTTGTAAGAGTTACGAACATGATAAAAGCAAATAAATCTTCTGGGTTATCAACTGGAGTTGCTCTTCTAGACATAGAAAAAGCATTCGACAGTGTTTGGCACGAAGGTTTAATAGCAAAAATGTCTGATTTCCAGTTTCCTATTTATTTGATCAAAATGATTCAAAACTATTTAACTGATCGCACTCTTCAGGTTAGCTATCAGAATTGTAAATCGGAATTGCTACCCGTACGAGCCGGTGTTCCGCAGGGTTCGAGAGTAGCTCCAATCTTGTATAATATTTTCACTTCTGATCTTCCAAATCTACCTCATCTACCTTCTGATCTTCCAAATCTATCCACAGGTAGAAATCTAAGAGTGATCTGCAGTCGCCTACAAAGAAGTTTAAATATTTTCAGTGATTATCTGTCGAAATGGAAAATTAAACCAAATGCAGCAAAAACGCAATTAATTATCTTTCCTCATAAGCCAATCTTAATGTTTTTTTATTTTATCTTATATTTCAATAAAAAATACAGAAAAAAAGTTTTTTCGCTTCTTAATATGCATTTGAATGACTAATGGAAAAAAGTATAAAAATTACACAAAATAAATGTTTTTCGTTTCCTAGGTTAAAGTATTGAACGCCACATAATTAAATAACATTCCGGAAAACCCGATATCATGACACGCACCATCAAAAGTTATGGTTATTGATACTTATATTTGAAGCCCGTACCGCTTTTTACTTTACTTTTATTTTTTACTTCTATAATTCAGTTTGCACGGTTAAACGATTTTTGACGCACCAAAATTGAAAATACACAAGCACACCTCAACTCCTTTCTAAGTCTATTTAATAGAATCGTTTCTTTTTTTAATGTCTGTTGAACTCGAACTCATCGAACCTTTTTTTACGTGACTTCCAAAATGTTCTATCGCCACTAGCGCGATGACACAGATTCGGACTTTCCCCAGGGGAACGCACCGAAATCACAAACGTCCTTTTCTTAGATTTTTCCTTCAAAAATCTAATTATTTCCCCGGTTTTGGTGACTGACACTTTCTGTGTGTTTTTTTTTTTTTTTTTGATATTTATTTTTTCTCGTCCGTCCGCAGAGGCACTTCTCCAACCGCTGCCGCATCATTAGTTTAAGACTGAAAAGTCAGTCAGTCATTGATAAAAGAAAATACCGTATTCCATTAGCCAGATGACACCGACCGTTGATAAAACCTTTTCCTGCTGATGACGTCTGGCGGGGGCACTTCAAAAGAATGTATCTTCCTTATTGAGTTTTTTTACTTCACACCGTCCTAAAGTACCCGAAACAGTACCAACAGAAACCCGAAGCACGCGACGCGTTTTACCACTTCTTCTGTCTCTGGACGCGACGGGACTCGCAGGGAAAAAAAAGTCCAGCCTAGCGATAAAGACTTCACGGCACACGGCTAGTAATTTGTATCCCTTATTCGGAACCGAGGGAACCACTTGTTGGAGCGCGTTTGAGCGAATTCTTCCGCCAGCAGCACGCTTTTATAAAAGTGCGGGAGCATTCATTTTCCTCGCCTGGTTCGGAGCCAGGAGTGAACTCTAACCGCTCGGCTCTGGCAGGCAAGCGAAATTCACCCTCGTCATTAGTTTTTCCCATTTGTTCGGGTGAGCATTGGTGGCCGAGCATCCTCGTGCTTTTCCCGAAGTCGTCGTCGTCGTCGCAGCTGTTCCCGACCTTCCTCAGTCCGTCCCGGGCAGCTAAACGGAATTTACTACGTACGACGCGCGCGGGAACGATTTTTCATTCATAAATTCCGATGCGCTTCCGCAGCCGACAGAAAATGTTTTGCGTTTTGCCGACGCGGAAGACGGCTGACATTAATAATTTGCTCTTACGCAGAAATGGAGGGCGGGTTTTTCACTCGAGAAATGCACAGTCACTGTTGATTCCTGTTTACAATGAAAATGAGAAAAAAAATAAGGCTTTACCTGTTCGTAAGGACATAGAAATGCTTACTGGAAATACAAAGAGACGTCTGAAATGATGGCACAATAACAACAGCTCTTCTTTGATATGTTTGCTGTTCCATTTACTGTAAACAAAAACAGATATTTATAGTAGATATAGCTCTTCATCACAGTCATCAAAAGTCAGAATTAGGTCGAAGTACACACCTCACCAAAAACCCGCCATTGACCCGCAAAACGAACAACATGATTTACTATTTTCGTGAATAGTAATCATGATATCATAATCAGTTTCATCAGTTTTTAATTTAACACGTTGGATTGGAGTATTTGTTTATTTACTAACGTGGGTTCTTGCAATTTAAGAAAGCTAAATGCTTACTGCTTACTCGACCTTTGGACTTGAGTTATGAGATTATACCGAAATCGAAAATATTGGTTTGATGCCAAATGTCTAGAAAGAAATGCATGGAACGTCCCGATCTGGAGTAATACCGAAAATTTATTTTTTGAAAAAAACCTAAACAATTGAAACGATTTTATTTTATGATAATAATTTTCGAAAAACGTTCGAATTTATAAATTTTATGAATCGATTCAAAAGAAGATTTTACATATTGTTTACGAAAAATGTTGTACCAGTAAACTCAGTAATAATTTTATTAATCGTTCTTTTAAAAACCTCGATAATCTTTCGAAAAGTGCCGGTAAATAATATGACAACAATACAAGAAAGGTGGAAACTGGTGGTTAACCGAGTTCATCGGGGGTTCCTGTTCAAACGATACATGTAAAATCGCTGGTCAGCTTATTTTGAGTTTATCTTTGATACTATATGATATTGCATCTAATAGTTCTTTACATGTGAGTCTGTACAACTCATTTATACCAAAGATAAACTCAAGATTACAATGTTTTATACGATCCATTTAGCCGTATGAATAAAACGTAGTATGCTTGAATTTCGGTAGTAAATGCTACATGTGGATCATGTTCCTGTCAAAAGCAGAGACTTTACTACACAACAACTTTCGATCATGTAGTATTTACTACAATTTTTCGGTAGGTAGCTTCAGAGGTTGCTACTCGTGTGTTTGCTGATAAAATGAAGTAGAGAAATTAAATCAAGTGACATTTTTGCAGCAGTAACTACGTTTCTAGCTTTGTGCATACTTTTTCCGGCTCCGAGTCGATACGGCATGCAATAAATGTTCAAATTCAAAGGTAGCATTAACTACACGTTCGAACTTGTTTTTTTATTCATGCCAAATGCGTTTTATACTATGTTCACACTGGCCAAAAATAACATGTTTTAACGATAGTAATATAAAGTTAAAACCGCACTGTTCACATTAAGAAAAATGGTTGTACCTATTTGCGTTGCCAGGTCATTTTTCCAAAAATATGTAGTCGGCGCAAAAATCTATCTATATCATATCGGTATCAATATCTCTTCTACATAAGTAGTAGAAAAGGTGAGCGAAAAAAAAGGTCCCACGACAACCTTTTCTCATGTCTATTCAAGCTAAAAACCAAAATCGCTACTTATCTGTATGATCCGTGAATTATCGGTATTTTGGAAGTACATATCTGTATTGCGGTATAGAGGTAAAAAATCTGTATAAATACCGAGAAATCGGTATACCTGGCAACGTTGGTACCAGTTTCCAGTTTTGTTTTATTATGATTATATGGCTACTTTGATGGAAAACTGCTGTTGTTGAACAGCTTGTCAATTGACATAGTCGAAAAGTGAAGGAAAATGCTAGCAGGGTTGTGCTTTACTGACAATTATATCATGTTATTTCGGGAAAACATGTTTTAATGTGACGTTTTTGAATATGAAATAACGCAAAAGTAAAACATGTTATTTCGCTTAAAACATGAAATCGGAGTTATAACATGCTTTAACTCATAGTGTGAACATAGTATTACTCTGTGGACTTTGTTTTTGAGAAGATACTACAAACAACAGACTTTACTACATTTTATTCATACGGCCTATTGTATCCATTGTAGGCTCAGTAATAATGTAATTTTATAAACCTTTCGTTAACTAGCTCCGGTAAAATGCCATGGAACTTGTACTGTACAGGTTAGAAACGGAGCAAACATATGTTTACCTTCAGTACATAATAATTTCTTGTTTCAATTGACTTTTCTGCTTCGTGGAATGATACACTAACAAACTAAATAATATATAGAAAGGTTATGCAATCACTTGAAAAACCGACTAGTAAAAACTAGTGTCATATACCATTCGACTCAGTTCATCGAGCTGAGCAATGTCTGTGTGTGTGTATGTGTCAAATAATCTCACTAGGTTTTCTCGGAGGTGGCTGAACCGATTTTGACAAACTTAGATTCAAATGGAAGGTCTCATGGTCCCATTCCTGAATTTCATCCGGATCCGATTTCCGGTTCCGGAATTATAGGGTAAAGTGTGTTCAATATTGTACACCGTCACTTAAATCGGCGAAGCAAAAAACGTGAAAATTTTTCTAAACTGGTCTCAAAACTACACAAATCGATAGTCATTATCAGTAGGCAACTAAACAAACCGATTCCGGCTATCCTGGTTTCCGGTATCCGGTTCCGGAAGTACCGGAAATAGTGGTCATATATACCAAAATGGATCTCACTCACTTTTCTCAGCGATGGTTTGACCGATTTCCACAAACTTAGATTCAAATGAAAGGTCTCCCGGACCCATACGAAATTCCTAAATTTCATCCGGATCCGACTTCCGAATCCGGAGTTATAGGGTGCGTATTAGAAGAGTTTGTGTGTCATGTTAGTTGGTGGCCGTACGAACCGACTTCGATTATACCGGTTCTCGGGTTCCGGTGCCGGAAGTGTCGTTCTCTTAAGGATGGCTTACGCAATCAAAGCACTGTTTTATTCTGTATGTTATGCATAAACAATCACTTGGTTTCTTTCAAAAATCGAAGAGAAAAATTTTGAATGGAATATCACAATATTACATGTACATGAGAAAGGCATCATTACACCACTAGGTGGATTAAAACAGGTTTTACCTTTTTTATATATATAAAAAATAGGTATAGAATTCGCTCAAACTTTCGAAAAATTTTCCGAGGCCCGGAGGGCCGAATGTCATATACCAATCGATTCAGCTCGACGAACTGCGCAAATGTCTGTGTGTGTTTGTGTGTGTGTGTGTGTGTGTGTGTGTGTGTGTGTGTGTGTGTGTGTGTGTGTGTGTGTGTGTGTGTGTGTGTGTGTGTGTGTGTGTGTGTGTGTGTGTGTGTGTGTGTCTGTATGTGTGTTGTCAACTAAGAGGTCGAGATCTCAGAGATGGCTGGACCGATTTTGATCAAACTAGTCGCAAATGAAAGGTCTCCCCGTCACCCAGAACGCTATTGAATGGTTTTGTAATCGGATGTTTACTTTTTGAGTTATACGAAGTTTTATGTCAAAATTTTCAGTTTTTTGACAGTATCTGTCACATTTGACCTTGAAAACAGAATATGTTTCCAGACTTAGATTTCGCACGGTAATACCTATCCAACAAGCCATAGATTGTTAAAATCCGTCCATTTTTAACGGAGATATCGATATTTTCGTGTAAGCCTTATTCCAGTAGAAGGAATTTTGAGCGCTGTATGAAAAAGCAATGCTTGGGAGCAACATGAAACACGATTTTTTTACTGTTACATATAATTGTTTCTAAGTACCAAAAAGACTGTGTACAGCATCCTATTTTATGACAATTTGCCTCGGACCAATTTTAGCACGGTTCATTTTTGGCAACATAATCTTTCGAATATGGCATATGTAAACCAGATGATACCAGCATTATCGAGTTGGAAGTAATTCCATAATTATATTGATTTAAACTACTTACAGCAATAAATGCTGGAAGAACATGACTTCCATATACCATACGATTCAGTTTTTTCGAGATCAGCAAATGCGTGTGTGACAAATAATTTCACTCAATATTTCTCGGAGATGGCTAAACCGTTTTCTACAAACTCAGAACTACATATGAAAAGTAGTATACTCCCAAACAAGGTTCCTGAATTACGTTTGGATCCGACTTCTGATTGCGGAACCACAGGATGATATGTGAAACGAAATTAAAATAATGCAATTAATTTTTCTCGTAGATGGCTGAACCGATCTAAGATTCAAATGAAATCTAAGAATCATCTATGATTCAAATGAGAGGTCTTAAAATCCTATAAAACTTCTTACTTTTTAGTCAGATCCGACTTCTGGTTTAGAAAATGCAGGGTGATTAGTATAAAAATGTTCATTTCACATAAATTTATCAGGTTTATCGGGTTTGCAGATTTGGATAGTCGATTATCAAATAAATTTATTTCAGTTTGAGCGGTATTCGTTTTTGGATTCGGAATGTACCCCCAAATTTTAATTCGCACTACAATTTCTCAAAAATGTCTACACACTGCTCAGGTGAATTTAACTGATTTCGGCTACACCGATTTTAGAATTCCGGTTCCAGTATCGAATCGATTCTCAAAGCTCCATCATTTTCTCAAAAAAGACCAAATCGAACTTCAAAAACAAATATTACAGGACTTAAGGTCCCATACAAAATTGGTGAATTTTATCCGATTCTGGAATTACAGATGATGAGTTTATAAATTTCATGTAAATTGTTTGGCGTAATAATTTATGGCCATTCGAATCATTTTGGGCTATGCTAATTCCTGAATACCGGCTCTGGAAGTACCATAAATAATGACGAAAAACTCTAAAGTGGAACTTACTTCGACATCTCATGGAATGTTCAATCGATTGTCACACGCTAAGATTGAAATTCGATATGTTTTGCAGTTTCGGCATTACAGGGTAATGAGTGATTAAAATCTCAATTTGCCGTTTTAAACGACGATAATTAAAATAATGTCATGAAAACTAAAACACCTAAGAATATCCATGCAAAAACACAAGCGTATTGATAAAAAAAAGGTATCATCTCACTGCTAGGTGGATTAATCACGTTTTTCATTAGAAGAATCACTGAATATGCAGCAACATCGCTCAATATAGTTCGCACAGTAACTTGATCTTTGTTCAAACAAAAACAATCATTGTCATGGTTACGACGCATGTAGCGAACAGGCGCTTGTTGTTTTGTTTCCAAGGAAAACTGAAACTGACAGTGAACCGAACTCATCGAGGGGTCCTATTTTAATGATACATGAGAAATCGCCAGCCATCTGACACGGTATGTGAGCACCAGCCATTTGAAAGTATACCGATTACGTTGAACCCCTCGCCTTTCGAGCCCCAAACAGTGCGTTGCTTTGATGCTCATCGCGACTCTAAAATTGTGAAAATTATCTCCACTTAATGTCCCAAAACACTGTCTGCTGTGTTTTAGGTAAACCGACAAGTTATTGTGAGAGAGTCGACACAAAATTCACTAATTTTGGTGCACTAAACAAGGTAAACGCGTTAAACAAATGCATTACTGTTTGTTTGTTTACGTGGCAATCAGTTCCGATTTTGATCTCATCAAGATGGCGTCGTGACAGAGGGCCGGAAATCGCAGACCACTCTATCTTGAGTTTATCTCTGTTTATACTATCAAACCAATTGCATTGTTTTTGTTACACTTAGTCTGGAATCTGTCTATGTGGTTCCTAGAAGCATTATGCTTCATAAGACTACAACATTTCCTAATCATTCTATTAGGTTACACGATTATTGGCCCTTATTACCGTTCTCACTTCCACTTTCACATTCACTTCACTTACATGTCACTTCACTTGATTTTCCCTATTACCAGTATCACGCATAGTGAAGTGGTCACTGTAATGGAAAAACTCATTTTTTCAACGGAATGTTGGTGGCGTAATGTTCATAATGACATCAAGTTCATCCAAATAATTCCTTTTGTCTTTGAAGCGACTTCCGTACTAAGGACCTAAATTCACTTCACTCGATTTTCACCGTGAAGTGATACCGATAATAAGGGCCATTGTTTGGGTTTATACTGAGAGATAGTTCATTGTATTTAGCGACATTTAATGAAAAAGAAGTATCTATGATTATCATCATAACACAACTTTGAACTGAATCCATTAGCGAGCCACCGTTTTGCTCGTATGTAAAAGGAAATTCCAGTGCAATGGTGCTTTCGAATCAAGTTGAATGTGGCAAATTGGTATTCAATATACTAAAGTGAACACACAGTACATATACAAAAGCGACTATCCAGCGAGCGAATAAATGTAACTTACATCGGTGCATAGATTTATAGATTCCATTTTGTGCGATAGTTGCACGGTGCTAAACGGTCGAGACGATGACATCACTTTGGTATGCTATGATTGGTTCGTAGAACCATAGATCAGTTGGTACTCGGAAGGCAAAGTATCGATACCTAGGGTATCCGGGTACCGAAATTTTGGGTATCGATACAAGGTATCAAAAGGCAGTAAAGTATCGATATCTGTAAGTATCGATTGATTCTTGCGCAGCAATCATTTCAAAATAAAACAAAATTGTCGACTGTGGTGTTATTTTATGATGTACAAATAGGTTTTCCCATAAATTTGTTGTGCCACCAGTATACGCATATTTCTTGCCACTTCGCCTTTCGCGACTTTTGGTCCACGTCAAAAAATTTCCGCAAGCCACTTTGTGTTGGAGCCATGATGATTTCACATATCACTTATTTTCTCAAAACTTTTCATGAACGCAACCAAAAACCGCCGCCATTTCGCAATGGTTCAGAATCTGTCAATTTTTATGGCTGCGTCCTGTTGTTTACACTCTTCTCTAACCACTTGTGCAGTTTTTTATTCGTTTTCATTCGTTTTGTTTCGAAATGCGTGGAATTTCAGCAGAATAACGTCGAAAAATTGTGTTGAAATGGTGCACAGAACGCGGACTGTCACTGAGAAAGATAGCAAAAATGGAAGAAGTAAGTGAAAAAGCCGTGCGAAATGCAATCAGGAAGTTCGGTGAGGATAACACCTTTGAGGATAAACCGAAAACGGGTCGAAAAAAAAAGTCCTGCTAACCCTCAGTTGGATAAACGTATACTGAAGGCTCAAAAGAAGGAGGTTTCAATTCGGGATGTGGCCAAAAAAGTGGGCACTTCGAAGTCAAATGTTCTTCGTGCTAAAGAACGTTTGAAGCTTCGAACCTATAAGATCAGGCCGAGGGTTCGAAAGCTGAACAATACTATTCTTGCTGGAAATTTGAACTGCATAATCATGGACGACGAATCCTACGTGAAACTCGATTAGAATTCCTTGCCGGAACCACAATATTATACGGTTCGAGAAGGGCAAGTGTTAAACCAGTCCAAGACATCGATCGAAGTCGAAAAATTTGGTAAGAAAGCTATGGTCTGGCAAGCAATTTGTAGCTGCGGTAAGATTTCGAAACCCTCCATCACCACTGCTTCAATGAACAGCGAAATATACATCAAGAAATGTTTACAAAAACAACTTCTACCCATGATTCGAAGCCACAAGGATCCTGTTGTCTTCTGGCGAGATCTTGCTTCTTGCCACTACTCGAAATCAACGGTAGAATGGTATACTACCAAAAATGTCATGAATCCGCCAAATTGCCCACAACTTCGACCAATTGAGGAACTTTGGGCATTAACGAAGGCACATCTTAGGAAACATGTCTCGGCAGCCGAATCCATTCAACAGTTAGAAAAAAGTGTCAAAACTTATCGCCAAGAAGTCTGCACGGCATTTAATGAGGTACGTTCGCAAGAAGGTGCGCCAGCTAGTCTATAATGTCTAAGTAGCAAATGTTGAGAATAATATTCTGTTGTTGTAGTCTAATATTATCAGCTATTTACGCATGGAGTGTGGGACTCTCCACAGGACTACCCAACTGTTGATTGGAACTACCCACTAAAACACCTTGGATCTCCATCCCTACCTCCCCGGAACCACCACTAGATATTACTTCGGGGTGGAAGGCTATTGGTGCTTACAGCACCTTCTCCAGATTTATGCAGAATGGGGATCAGCATCCTGCTCTCGAGGAATCGACCAGTTGGATGACGAGGTCGGTCCAGTGATGCCGGTTGAAGGGTAACTTACGGTTCACTGGCGCTCAGACGATCCTAACGGTACCACGCGACGATCTACTCATCTAGTCCCCGACAAAGGATCTAGACTACTCCGACGGAGAGTTCCCCGGCGAAGGAGATTCCCCCGACACCGAGTCCTCTTACACCACACGGGACACCCGAAGGAGTGCCGAGGTCAATCCGGCGATTCCGGTTGGAGCATGGCTACCGGTTCGCTGGCGCCTCGACGACTCGAATCGGTGTTGTGGCGACTACTCGACTAGCCCCCGCCGAAGGATCTAGCTTACACCGACGGAGAGTTCCCCGACGAAGGAGGCTCTCCCGAAACCGACGCTTTCGATAACCATCAACGCCCGACCGAGAGGATGCCTGGGTCGATCCAGTGATTCCGGTTCACTGGCGCCCGACGATCCTAACAGTTTTACGTACTACTCGTCTAGTCCCCGACGAAGAATCTAGACTACGACTACGACGAAGAGCTCCCCGGCGAAGGAGGTTCTCCCGGACCGACGTTTATTCGCTGATCCCTCTTGCATGCGACCAGCGGTCGCGGCTGCCTGTTGTTGCTCCGCACTCCATTTCCGCTGCATTATGCAATTTCTCCGGTGTGGTATCAATGCCGCATGCCTCCAGTAGCTCACTCCTTTGAGCCGCGAAACGGGAACATGCGAACAAGACGTGTTCTGCCGTCTCGAGCTCGTCTGGGCAGCCAGGAAATACAGGGTCGCGTGGCCGAACCTGTGGAGGTACCATCTGAAGCACCCGTGACCTGTGAGGAATTGCGTCAGGCCAAAGTTTACTTTTCCGTGAGGTCTATCTAACCAACTCGAGACCCTAGGTATGAGCCGATGTGTCCACCTACCCTTGGTTGAGCTGTCCCACTCTTGTTGCCATCTGCGTAGAGAAGCGGCTTTGGAGGCCCTACGGGCGTTCCTGTCTCCTCGCATGCTGTAGCACTCCGCGTCGTCCTTCACTATCAGACCGATAGGCATCATACTTGCAATCACGCAGGCCGCATCCCTCGATACAGTGCGTTATGCACTGATCACGCCATACCGGGCTGCCGTACCTGAGGATCGAAACTGCCACTCCAGCCAGTAACCTACGTTTACTGGAGCGCACAGGTGAGCTGTTGGCCATCAATCGTGAGAGCGCCGCGATCGCTATTGATGCGCGCTTGTAGGCGTATTCAACGTGCTTGCTGAAGCTGAGTTTGTCGTCAAGTATCACACCCAATTGCTTCAGTGATCTCTTGGAGGGGATCACGCAATCTCCGGCATGTACCAACGCCTCCTGTTCCGATTTGCGGTTGTTTACCATCATCACCTCTGTTTTGTGGTGCACGAGTTGCAGTTTCCTGCTACGCAGCCAGTCCTCCACCAAGCAGATTGAGTGTGATTCACTCAGTTCGACCTCTTCGATGGATTCGCCGTAGACTGTCAGTGTGACTTCGTCCGCGAACCCGAATATCTTGACACCCGGAGGGAGCCTCAACCTCGGTACACCATCGTACATCATATTCCGCAGGATCGGGCCCAAGATAGATCCCTGTGGCACTACAGCCGTGATTGGAGTGTTACGTGTGCCTTCCTCGGTCTCGTAGAGCAATACTCGGTTCTGGAATCCTTCTTCTAGCCTTGCGGCAGGATGCCCGAAGGCGTGCAATTTGCTCGTTCCACCAGTAGACCGGTGGCCTGTTGGTCCTCGGTTGAGCCTTTCTAGGCATGGTCGCGTCATACGCCCGTGACAAGATAGCGACCAACTCGTTCCCGCTCAGGTTCGCGTTGTGCTCTTCCAATTCAAGGGCAGCGCAAAACGTTCCGCGGTCGAAGCAACCTTCCACGCTAGAGTTTTGGGAGTATTACTACTCCTTGTGCTTCTCGCCAAGTGACCGATCGTGTAGCGAATGGCTAGATGGTCACTATGAGTGAAGCCATCATCAATTCTCCAATTAAGATCTCCGGCTAGGCCGGGACTACAGAAAGTCAGGTCGATAAACGACTCGACTCCGTTCCGCTGGAAGGTACTTTTCAGTCCATCATGTCGTCTCACTTGGTGAGGGCCTCCAGTAGCGTCTGTCCTCTCCTATTGGTAAAGCAGCTGTCGCTCGTCCCCTCAGCTACCACTTCGCTCTCCTCTCTCGCACCCGTTCTGGATGGAGACCTCCTCGAACCCCCTCTTGCGAAAGTATATAAAACTCATTGTATATGGGTCCCCTTTATGGCTACCGTCAAACCCAGCCGAAAGTAGTCGCTATCGTGATCCCATGGTTACCTATGCGGTGCAGTGAGGCCATTCGAGGGTGGGCTTTACGCTCAAAGCCGGATCAGCGCAAATCAGAAAAAGGGCATCTGAACCTACTTTCACCCAGTCATCAGAACCAGGTGGCTGAAAGTGAGACGGCGTGCCATAAGGCCTGCCACTGTTTTATGGGACGGAAGGCAGCTACGGCATTAGCCTACTCGCCATTTCAAGCCGGTTCCACCCTGATTTACTGATGGAGTAGAATACCGCAACTGTCAGCCCTAGCTTCTCTATATATTCCGATCTACCGTATCGTATCCGTGGATGGTATGGTAGCCAGTATGCCAAAGTTAGGACCTCACTGGCGTCAGTCCTAACGCTGGGCTTGTGCACTTTGAGCGGCACACGATCGCTTTAGTAGGACTTGCTTGCGGATACATGCAGCTTTTTATAAAGGATTAGCAGAGCCCACTGGCAAACCCCGCCGCATCCTAGGCTAGCCCTACAACTCGCGATTGCCGGAGGAGGGGTCGTCAAGCCCTTAGACGTAGTCCCTGCTGCCCCAAGACTTCACCTTAGCGATAGCCTTTTGTACAGAGTTAATATCAATGTTAATGGAATCCGTTGTTAAAATATCTCAAGTTAGTATAAGCTATCAAAATCGATGGACGTACTTTGAAATATATTCGTTGTGTCAATTTCCCACGAGAAAAACACATTTTCGGAAAAAATGCATCAAAACTAACGTACCTATTGGCTTTTGTCAAACTCCATCCTCGGTGTTTTTCACTGTGTGCATCACAAATGCTTACCCAAACGGCATCAGATAAATACCTGATTTTTCGTATCTGATTAAAGTTGTACTGAGCTCGAAAATGTTTGATCTTGTAAAATCACCACAGGGGGTGGGGGCAGAGATGGCATGCTCCTCAGCACACACATCGAGAGTAAAGAGAAAAAACACATAGCACACGTTTTTACATTAAGAGTGAGAGTGTGTTCCATGATTTTTTCTCTACGCAATTCATTCTGTTGATCTTTTGCGTCTCACACAATTCGTTTGATATCTCTTCTCAGGTAACACTGAGAAGAGAAATCCACCTACTCTGTGTGTAGCAGAATATCTCACATCCGATTATGTGCGCTGCGTGTGTATAATATTGAGTGCGTAGAATTTTGCGCACTCTTCTGAGCTGCTCATTCTTTGATACTAGAGATGTGCGAAACAGCTCACATTGGTGAGCAGCTCCGAACCGATCAGCTCACCAAAATGAGCCGATTCGATGTATCAGCTCTTCAGCTCATTTAGATTGAACTGATGGTTAATTTTGTGACCCGTTTTTCTTGTGCCGTGAGAAGTAAGAGTTCTTACTGATAATGTCTCATTACATCCGTTGAAGAAGGATAGATGCAGGCATGGAAGAAATAACGAAACTTGGTGCAAACATTCTCGGAAATCCGTTCAGCTCGCATCTTATTCCTCGCTTCACAATGCGGCGAACTGGGTAGCAAATGAGTGAGCTGGTGAGCTGCGATTCTTTTAAAAAGAGCTGTGAGCTGTCAGCTCACTTTTATGATTCGATTCATTGGAACAGCTCAGGAGCGAATTGCCCATCTGTATTTGATACACAGTCAGCAGAAATGAAACACGATTCAAGCGCTACGTAAATTGAGGTGTTTTTAGGTATCACTGATCTAAAATTGCTATATGTATGCATGTAGATACGATAGGTAAAAGGTTTTTTTGGGGTAATTGCTTGTTTTACTTTTGGTGAATCGTTGCTTAGCGAAAAGTTTCTCCTACTCTATCATAGCAATCTTGAAACGCTTAGTAAGACAAGATTTCATGTCTCATGAAGTGAACAACATCTTCCATTTCTTATGTTATGTGAAGCATATGTTAGTAATCTAGGGTAATTGTACCAGTTGTGATCTTATTAGTCGGGCCGCAACATTTTTTTACAGATTATTTGACATATAACTAGCGGATTTCACTGTAATCGATACTAATATCTTTGCTTCGACCCCAAAAAACAATATCAGTACTAAATTTGTATGAAAAATGCATAATATTTCTGTTAGAGAGACGCGAAAGTTCGATGTGAATACACCTATTTCCATCTCATAACTTGAACCAATGCATTGAATAGAGATAGCAGATCTTACTCTAACCAATAGTGTCCGTCTATGATATGAACGGTGGAGCTGAGATAACTACTGGTACCGTAACTCTACACGGATAAAAATCCATTTCCGGTACCATGATCAAGAAATCATTAATATCACGAAACATGTCTTCTCATGAGATCATGTCTGTTATTAATTATTTTATGAATATTGGTACTAAAACAAATATGGCGTTGAAGAACGGTTCATCTAAAGCAAAATATTTCAGAAATGTTTTTAGTGTGAAAGGGATGATGTTTTATCAATAAAACCGGTACATTTTTCAAGTTGAGAAAATATAATTTATAGTAGCATTCATTTATCATTTATCTTTAGCATTTATCTGAAATATCTACATTACAAAGAAGGGCAAATATCAATAACTGAAAATGTGACCATATAACATTTAACATTTATGTATTTTTTGCATAGAAACCTTTCCAACAAATTGAAACCAAAATCTATTAATGCAAAGCACTGTCAAAAAAGGTGACAACATTAATCAGTTTGTGATTATTAGTTATGGTAATTTGAAGGGGAAAAAGTTTGCCTTTACCCCCAAATTTATGCTAGGTGCACATAACCATTTTTACTTAAGTTTACGTATCGTCTTCGACTCATCAGTGCGTCAGCAGATTATGTTGAACTCCTGACGCAAACCCCCATCAACAGTTTTTCTAGTGGTACTGTGCCTAAATTCATTCGTGATTTCGTCAATATTTGAGACAGCCCGTTGAAACTTCGTTCCACTGAAACTTGTGTGCACGGCATTCGCAGAGCAGTTAGGGACAGGTCCGAAAGTTACTTATCTTTTTCCAAAAAAGCTATGACATCGTCATGAAGAGGAAGGTACAGATCCAATAAAATTCTTCTGAGTTTTCTCTCCATATCATAAGAACTCGAGGGTTTAGCTTGTCGATGTTTTGAGAGTAATTTCTCCACACGACTAAGACCTTGCTCATTTGTTGATGTTGATTATGGCGAATTTACAATCACTTCAGCATCACTTCCGAAAGTGCGGAGATAATTGAAGGTTTTCATCAGGTGTTGCTATTTAGGATAGAAATATTGTATTAAGCATTATTAATCCTAGAACGAACTAACTATGGCTTCCTCCTTTTGTTGAGTTGAAAGAATTGGAGGCTCGAAATCATTCGAAAACAACATACAAAGCTGCTGAAAAAACTGGATTATGAAACCACATGTATTGTCGCTTCTTCAGCGCTTCATGAAGCTTAGAGGCAAGAGCAACACTCCTTCCAAAAAAAGATACATTGAGCCACAAGTTAATTACTTTTCTTGAATTTTTTTAGTTAAAATGTAAAGAGGTTCAGTTACAACAACAAAGCGGGTAACCATATTCCAAAATTTATCATCGAATTCCATTAAAAGAGTTGTCGATAGCATTGACAGAATGAATGGTTTCTCATCATCGATCCGTTTCACCATGAGATGAGCAGAACTTCCATCCAGAAAAGGTTTTTTTTCTGGTTTTGTCAATTTTAAAAGAGTTGACATATGGCTGTGATCGCAATATTTTCACCAATTTTCTTACTTTCACTAGAAAGTTTGATGAAGATCTGCTCTTCAACACATCATAAACGGATAGTTGAATGTCGTGGGTTGCACACTTAACACCTGTCAGATAAGGTTGTTTGATAAGTGGTAGGTCATCATCTGAATTATTTTCCGCCAGCTTATCGTTAGGAAACTCCATTAGTTCTGCTCCAGAGAATTCAGGATCGTTGGTAGCATCAGATTCAATGACACTGTAACGTTATAATTGCATCATAGATTAAATTGATCTTTTTTCAAAAATTTTGTTCAGCAATCAAGCCTTTATTAAAACAAACACGAATATACACAGGAAGAAATGATGAAACTTACACGACATTCATTTAGTTTTTCATTGAACAAGACTGTATATTTACAAACCGCTTCGTTTTGTAATGTAAATTTCCATTCAATTGCCTGTTCCAAATATGTGCATGAAAATAAATGTAAAATCACAAAATATTTTTATCTGTGTATTTTCACATTCCATCATTATGAAAAATACGATTGTTGTAGAAAGCAAAATGTTAAATCGAACAAACTTTGCAATAAAAATATACATACAAAAACATTTACAACCTCGCTAAAATAATTTCGTTAAATCTGAAACTGAACGATGCATAAAAATACATAGATAATCAATTGAATTTTACAGCGGTTGTGATTTTCAATTTAATAAAAAAAAATTGATTTAATAATATTTATTAATTACTATTGATGTATATGTCGTGTGAAACTAATTAATATTTTAATTATTAAAATTTTTATTAGCTTTTATAATTATTACAGTGTATCACATTGTTAGATTACCCCTTTAACATATTTACGTAGCAATGTATGAATTTAGTACAAACAATATATCAGAAAGATGTCCAAAGAGAAAAAAATTAAAAATGTGCCATTAATCTAAATGTACTTTGAATAACTTCAAATAATTGTTTTAGGAACTATTGTGATGCTATTTCAAACATACATTGAAAACAAAATAAAACAAATATCACATCGAGCCACCATACAATATTGTTTAATTGGTGAAGAATGTGTCGATCAGCATACTGTTTTGGATTTACCGGTCATATTTCGAAATTCAAATCCTCAAAATATTAGCAACAATAATAAAATATGGACATTTAATATAATTTAGACAGTATGCTATACTACTGAACTTTTCATCAAAATTTTAAACTTACCTTAGTTGCTCTGGAGATCCATTTTTGTTCAGTTCTATCTCGTCTAAGTCATCTTCTTCGAAGTCTTCATTATCGGATTGGTTTTCCAAATTCAAATTTGTTGCACTTCCCATGTACTCTTGCTGTGCTTCTCTCAGTAACCGGCTAGCCTTCACAAAATTCGAACCATTATCAGTAGTAATAGAATATAGTTGTTTAATATTTATATCAAATTTATCCATCACTTTTATAATTTCTTCGTAAATATTTTCGTTCGTCAACTGTTCATTAATGCCAAGTACGCACCTTCCTTTCCTAGATGCGATATCTGCTTTAATGCAGATCATTTTGCCTATTGTTAAATTTCCTACTATGTACAAAGAAGCTATGCGCATTTGAAATTACCAATATTCACGTATAATAATATCTACTGTGCACGCTTTAGATGCAGTCAGCTTTGATTTGGAAATCTAGTGTTAATGTCATAAATCATGAACATATAGAACATATCATACAATGGGATGAAAATGCATTTGAATCAAAACTGCTGATTCACACCTGCTCAAATATACCACACAGAACGACAAATGATAAGTGCGCAGTAAGCTGTGCCCAGCAAAATGTGCACAGAAAAGATTGCACAGTGTAAGATTTTGTGATCTCACACTTAAATGAGTGAGACATGAAGAGAACGTCACGCAGTACATTCGGCAAATGCACATCATTTCTAACAGCTCCCACATCTCCCGCTAGCGCAGGAAATCCTGCTTTGAGAATGAGTGCGTACCATGCTACGTAGAGAAGAGAAAAAATACAGCATACACATTTTATGAAAGATGTGTAAGAGTGTGCATAGTTTGCGTGAGTCATTCCATCTCTGGCCTGGGGGGGATATGTAAGCCTTTATTTCTGTTATCACTTCCACTTTAGCTTTCACTTCACTTGAATTTACCTGTTATAAGTATCACGGACAGTTCAATCGAAATAGTTTCGAGAAACCGATATTGAGAGAAAGAACAACTCAGTCAAATTCCGCGGATACGTATAACATTCATCATTACATTACGCGAAGATATTGCTCATATCAACTATGACAATTTCATTCTGTTCATCTTCAAGCAATTCAAGGGAAATTCACAATATAATTAAACATGTTAAAATTGGTCAGGTCTACTAAAATAACTTTTACAAGATATCGAACAACAACTACAGTTTTATCACAAACAATTTAAGGTGGCGAATCGCAAAACCAATTTCACATCAAGTACCAAAATCCAACCAATTTACTTCAGAGCGACCCCTTTCTTGGCTTTTTTCTTCTCGAGAACGATGATCTCATCGGCAATATTATAAATATCGTCAACGGTCTGAAATGAAACCAAAAATTAACAATTTTCTTTAAATGACATAAAAAACAAACAGCCGTACATCTGCCTCCTTCAAACGCGTAATCTTGGGATCTTCATTGCGGGCCTTAAGTTTCTTCTTTTCCAGAACCTTGTTCATCTCCTCCTTCATAGCTTCGGCTTCGGCTGCCTCTGCGTCGTCTACCTCCGAACCACCACCGGCAGCGCCTTCGCCAGTATCAGCGGTACTCACGTCATCCAACGGATCCGTGTCGTCTCCGGAATCCTTACTGCCCTTCTCAATCTTTATCGTGACCGAACCATCCAAATCGCTCGGACTTTCCGCCTGGTTCATGGAAATGTAACCTTCCTCCGGTGAAAGAAGCAATGCATCCAATGCATCAACCGCTTTTTTAGGTTTCTTTTTCTTATGATGCTTCTTTTTCTCACTGCTACGATCGGATTCCATTCGCTTTTCTTCGTTCATGTCGAAATCACGCTGCTGTATCTTCTCGCCCAGTTCCACCCTTTGCTGCATCAACAGAGCCCGTAGGTCCATATCGCGACACGGACCCTTCTTCGTCTTCAACCGAAGCAGGTTCAAAGCTCTCTCGTTGTCTTCGATCATGTAGAGTTTTTCTTTTTCCAGCAGAGCTTCTCGCCGCGAACGACGCTCGATTTCCTGCTGTCTATTGAAATCCTCCATTTGGAGACGCTCGCGCTCCCAACGCAAACCTTGCTTAATCAATCGCTCAGCATTTTTCTCCCGAATAGTTTTGAGCTGAAAATAGGAAGATGTCACTGAAATAGCTGTAGATGTCACCCAAAAATTTCCCGTACCTTCTCCCGTCTGCTGCATATCTGAAGGTTCGATTTCTTATTCACACTGAAGACGGAACTACTGAAATCCTGCGGGATGGCATCTCCTGCTCCCGACAGAATCAAACTACGCTCACGGTCGAGTTCCTTTGCCTGAGGAAGAAAGAGATATTATGCTAAAGATACTAGAATGTTTACATTGTAGTATTTCTTCATAGGCTTGGAATTTGAATAGGTATAAAATTTTAGTTCACTGAATGAATCTGAGCTGAGCTGAAATTACTTCCTGTATCAGGAATTCAGTTCAGCATTGTATTAATCCGCACAGAAAACATTTCGCAGTTGCAAGTTTCGCTTCCAATAAGAGCGATTGCATCATCCAGCTGGTGGTGGTTTGAATTGGAGCAAAATACAACGAAAAGTGAACAACGAAGAGGAACATTCTACAAAATCAGTCCTTCTAATAGCTCCAAATGTTATCAAAAGAATTATAAAGAATACTTCTTTGAAAATCGAAGATGAAAATTATCAGTGTAATGTAAAGCACTTTTCGCAGTGCAAAATTAGCACCAAACGAGTGCGAATAAAGCTAGCATTTGACTCCTTCGCGTTCGTGAAAAATGCTCCGAATAGTGATTAATATCGTAGAGAATTCGCCAATTTGGCCCTTCTGAAAGCCCGAAATGATTTCCGTACAGAATTACTTATCAGTTGAAATATGTGGAAGTGAAAGTAATCAGTTAAGTGAAGGTTTACAGTCTGATTGATTAGAAATTTTTGTTCATGTTTTTTCTCGGCTCTTTCCAAACTGCATTTCGTGTGTATCGGTATGCATGCGTTTTATTGACTTCAGAGTGTGCATATGGGATCAGATATTTTATTGTTCACTAGCTGAATTACCCGGCGTTGCTCGGAAATGTTTCGTGAAGGGAAGGCCAAAAAAAAATTCTCGAAGTTGTCCTGCTTAGTGAAATATTCTGATTGTAGTGAAACATAACGTAGAAGGAAACCCGATTGAACAATACTCCGTTCATGTTCAGATTGCGAGTGATCAGTGTCCCATCTCAGATCTCACAATAATCATAATTTTCATGGTATTCTCGACAAATTGGGTCAGTTTTTCATTTAAACCCTTTTGTTAGAAACATTTCAAACAGCTTTCTGTCTACATTTATTTATACCTTCTTCGTCACATTCGATCTACAATACCTTCGGCTTCCATGGCTATGAACACTTGCTACTCCCTCATCTTTATAAATTTTTTTTTGAAATCATTAATTGCTCAAAATTTTCCATCTGATAATGATTATTTTATAACGAAAGGCTGTTTAACATCATAACTACATTCGTATTATAGAATAACGTTTTTATGCCATTCACCCCAGCTTCAACCATTTGGGTCGTTCATCGGGGAGGAAAACCTATAGAATAATGATTCAGGGAATAAATATGATGTTGTAATCTTATTTCCATCTCCTTCAGTCGACAGTTTTTTCAATTTACATAATAAAATCCACATTGATTGTATGATTTCTTCAATTCAGATCAATGTTGAGAATACTTATTCCACCTCCCTCTTCTACATATTATTGTGAGCCTCACTTAATTGCTAGCAATATTGTGTACTCGTACAGAAGTACATTTTTTTCGTAAAACCCGATCAATTTTCCCTTACACTTTCCATGTTCGGGGCACTTACTCCACTCCCTCACCCTCAAAATAACCTTATAATCTATTTTGATTCAACTTATTTTTCTTAGTGAACTTACTCAAGATCTCCTTCATGATTACCCTGAGTAGTGTATCTGTGCTTTTCAAAAAATATCGATTTCCTCCTTTGGTACATGTGTCAAACTTGGAGGCGATTCGTTTAGTTGTTTCGTAGTTATGCTGAGACTTAAATACACTCGCGTTCATAGACAGATAAAGATTATTTTCCCTTAGTTCTTTGAATTTCCCGGCAAAATGGGACCAGATCTTTTGAAATTATTCAAAGAAAATTGCATTGCATTCAAATTAACAACAGCAATAACAGTTCGGCTGAAAAGTTCGTATCGTTTAATAGAAACACACATTTTTTTGCCAAAATTCGTTTCTATTATTCAACATAATTGCCATCAGAGACGATTTTCCAACTTTTCGATACCATTTTTGTAGTACGATTTGTCCTTTGCCTCAAAATAGGCCTCAGTTTCAGCGATTACCTCTTCATTGCTTCTAAATTTTTTACCAGCGAGCATTCTCTTGAGGTCTGAGAACAGGAAAAAGTCACTGGGGGCCAAATCTGGAGAATACGGTGGATGAGGGAGCAATTCGAAGCCCAATTCGTTCAATTTCAGCATCGTTTTCATCGACTTGTGACACGGTGCATTGTCTTGATGAAACAAAACTTTTTTCTTCTTCAAATGAGGACGTTTTTTTGAAATTTCGTCCTTCAAACGCTCTAATAACGCTATATAATAGTCACTGTTGATGGTTTTTCCCTTTTCAAGGTAGTCGATGAAAATTATACCATGCGAATCCCCAAATACAGACGCCATAACCTTACCGGCCGGTTGTTGAGTCTTTCCACGCTTTGGGTTCGGTTCATCGCGTGCAGTCCATTTAGCTGACTGTCGATTGGACTCCCCGGAGTGAAGTGATGGAGCCATGTTTCGTCCATTGTTATATATCGACGAAAAAAATCGGTTTTATTTCGATATAACAGTTCCAAACACTGCTCAGAATCATCAATTCGTTGTTGTTTTTGATCGATTGTGAGCTCACGCGGCACCCACTTTGCACAAAGCTTTCTCATATCCAAATATTCGTGAATAATATGTCCAACACGTTCCTTTGATATCTTTAGGGTGTCAGCTATCCCGATCAACTTCACTTTACGGTCATTGAAAATCATTTTGTGGATTTTTTTCACGTTTTCATCGGTAACAGCCCCTTTTGGACGTCCACTGCGTTCATCGTCTTCGGTGTTTAACAAAAAAATGGAAGATGAAAACACTTTCCATACTAAAACTGTCCTAATGTTCATCTCTGAAGAGCAAGAAGTATATGTGCCAAATTTGATAGCAATCCGTTCAGTAGTTCCGGAGTTATGCCGTTACAAACATTACACTCCTTTTTTAGAGGCACTTACTACACCCTTTCCCCACAGAATATCCTTAAAATCATGTCTAAGTTGTGCAAAAAGTGTCTACTGTCTCCAAAAAATACCGATTCTCATAAAATTAGATAATTTTTTATGACCATTTTTGTTAAGGACACTTGCTACGCTCCCTCCCCCTATGGAAATATTCTTATAACCATCTCTGAAGAGCAAGAAGTACATGTGCCAAGTTTGATAGCAATCCGTTCAGTAATTCCGGAGTTATGCCATTACAAACATTACACCCCCCTTTTTAAAGGCACTTGTTACATCCACCCCCCATATAATCATATCTAATAAATGCAAAATATTTATATGGTCTTGAAAAAGTGTCGATTCTCGTCAAATTAGACAAATTTTTTCATGACCCCCCTGTTAAGGACACTTACTACACTCCCTCCCCCATTAAATAACCCTTATGACTTTCTCAGAAACGCAAGAAGTATCTGTGTTTTAAAAAATACATCCTCCTTTTTAAAGGCACTTGCTACATCCACCCCCCGTATAGTCATATCTAAGGTATGCAAAATGTTTCAATGGTCTTCAAAACATATAGATTCGTGTCAAGTAATATAAATTTTTTAATGCCCCCCCCCCCCCTCCTTGTTTATGACACTTGCTACACTCTCTCCTCTATAAAAGTACTTCTTAAACCATCTCTGAAATGCAAGAAGTACCTGTGCAAAGTTTGGTGGCAATCCGTTCAGTAGTTCCGAAGTTATGGCATTACAAACATACAAACTTACATCCATTTTTATCTATATACATATATAGATTTTCATATATATATAACATATATAGATTATATTTGCATTAAATTAGACTAAAATTTTCGTATGATATTAAATAAAGAAGTTTTTCAACGTGTAAGTCTTTCCTATGTGTTATAGAGATGAGTGATAAGTTTTGGATAGTGAATATCTCTTGTTTTATTTTACGTGTCAACATGATTTTCCTCGTAGTCATCGAAGATATGATCAGCAATTTGTGATAGAATTTTCAGTAGTATAAAATAACCACAAATATCTCGAAATTAATGTTTTCTGAAATGTTTGACAATTAAAAACAGTAAAAATTTGGTCCAGGTACAGCATCATATTCTAGAGTTCAGTTTTTTAATTTAGTTTCAGAATCCTAAACCAGACTTCTCTTTTTCGTTTCCAGAATCCAGATCAACAATTCAGTTTCGTGTTTTGGAATTCAGGAGCTGAAACTGAATTTCAGAACTTAATAATTCTAGTCGTGAACTCCAATACTCAGTTCCGAACTTCCAGTCCGGAATTCAGATTTAGAATTCAGTTGCAGAATGAAAAATCCAGGACAAGAATTCCGATCTAGAATTTAGTTGTATTTTCAGAACTCAGTTTTAAATTACATTAAAAAATTACGGTGCAGAATTCAGTTCCAGAATGCAGGTCTAGAATTTGGTTCCAAAATTTAGTTCCACAAGGGTAATTGAGTTCAGGAACTAGGTTCTGAAGATGTTTGAACTAAAATCCGCACTTGAAAACTGAATCCTTGATCGGAATCCAACAGCAAACCAGAATCTTGTTCCAGAATTCACTTCCAGAACACAGATTTAACGATCAGTTCTACAATTCAGATTCAGGTTCCGAGCTCAGGTTCAGAATTCGGTTTGGGAATCTAGCATCAAAATTGAGTTTCAGAATACATATTCAAAATTCAATTCTAGCATTCGACCCGCAGAATCGATTTCAGAATTTATGAAGGTAGGTCCTGAATTCAGATTTTTTTAACATCCAGGAAACCGAACTATTCATTTCATTCGTATTCACGTCATCCGGTTATGTCTCTGACATTACCAATCCGACTTTTTACCTTTCTCTATAGAAAGGTATTAGAATTGCTGAAAAAACCGACCGAAAAAAATCGAACGGAGCCTCGGAGACCCATAGTGTTATATACCATTCAACTCAGTTCGACGAGATCGGAAATTGTCTGTGTGTGTGCATTTTTCGAAGATATTTGAACGCGCTCAATTTTCTCAGAGATGGTATAAGTGACGTAACCGACAAAAAGATATTTTCCAAGTATGGTGCGTTGGTATGAAACAGTGAACGAAACATGGATCCACCATTTTTCTCCAGAGTCATATCAGCATGTAGGCGGAGAAAGCCGTCCGAAAACAGGTAGCTGGAACAATCATGGCGTAAGTTTTTAGATGTTCGGGGTATAATTAAAATCGACTATCTTGAAAGGGAAAGCACCATCAAAAGTGATTGTTACATTGAGTTTTGAAGTGCGAAACCGAAAAAATGGTCTCGTATGAAGAAAAAAAAATCACCTTTAACCAAAACAATGCATCGTGCCATAAGTCAACAAAAACAATGGCCAAATTGAACGAATTGAGCTCCGATCTGTTTCATCATCCACCATATTCTCAATAACATAACATAACTTTTACCTTCTACCAGAGAAGTCGAAAACCAGAGGAGTCGAGCTTACACGGAATGACCAAAATTAGCTCGGCGCCTAATTCGTTTTACTGTTTTTGAATTAGTTGTTTCTAACAACAAAATTGCCAAAATAACTAACAAATTAGATAAAATTTAATATTCACTTTGCTGAAAAAAGCTTTTGTTTTTTAGAGAATGTGATTAGTTGGCAAATATTCTGGACACAATTTTAATTGCCAACTAATTTTGTGGTTGAAATCATAGAAATTGACGCTGTTTAACTGTCACCATAACTGCTTAAAGGCAGAACAAAGAAAGCAAAAATGAAATTGATTTTATTAATAAGCTTATTAGTCAAAAACTCATGAGAAGTATCAAAGCAACCCAATTCATATAAAGGTAAAAAAGATAGTCTAGTTGGAACTGCTTGCAAATTGTATTGATGTTTTTTACATGTGTTATGATATATACATATTTAAATTTTTAAATATCTAAAAATGCCGTAAACTCTTAGGGAAAAGTGTTTTTTTGTAGTTGTAGGGTTTGTACACAAATGATATGAATGTAAAAAACAATGTTTTTCACGTGGAACAGTGAAGTGAGTTTCGTGTGCTGCAGTCTAATTGTATACAAAATTCGTTGTATTTTCCAACATGAGAATATTGCAGCTAGTTATGGTTTATTCAGCAGAAAGCTGCAACGAAACAAGAAAAAAGTTTTCTTCTGTTCACAACATAGTTTTGGATCTAGAAAATAAGATCCATAACAGTTTGCATAGAGTACTCATAGTAGGCGGTTGCTTTTTTCAGTAGCTTCTTGTTGTATTCGCTCGGGCTACGACGTCCGGAGTAATATTTGGATCTGGTTTTTGCTTTCGGAGTGCAAAAAGCATTCAGTGAGAGAGTCACTGTCGCACAAACAGTCATATGTATATGAATGTCGCGCGAATAACACAGATGAATGTCGCATGTGACAGTCATGAGCGAGCACTGAATGATAGTCATCAATAAGGTCGGCATTTTCTTTACGAAGCGAATTTCATTTCTGGTAATAAACTTTCAAGGTCAAATTTCATACCATTGCGAGTTGCAAAAGATCATAAAAGAAAGTTATGATTGTTTTTCACCAAAAGCTAGCCAACCTTTTAATATAAATTTTCAACAGATGTCAGATCGATTAATGTGAACATTATATGGTTTCAGCCAGGTCATTTAATAAAGAAAGTTTGAAAAGACATCTGGGAGGGTGTTATTTTTTTCACTCATTTAAATATGTTTTCAAATTGCCTTACAAAAAATCGAAAAAATCGAATAACTCTTGAGCCCCGAAACGTAGTAACATGCACCCTTCTTCAAAATGATGGTTTTAAATGAACCCTATAAGTGTCTCATATATCTTTTTTTTTTCGAAAAATGATAATCATAGAAACTACAGCAGAACATATATTTTTCGCCTAACAGTTTGAGTTAATTTATTACCAAAAAGATTCAATGGTAGGCATGATAACTCTTTAGAAGACAATTTTCTTCTAAAACTGCTCACAACAAAATTTAGTTTCTCACTGCTTTCACTGTGAAAACTTGATGTAACTCGATCAAATGAAGAGCTAGGAGAGTAGCTTCTTCAGCAAGGTTTCTCAAAATAAAATTTTCTACTACAGAATTTTCTCGAAATACAATTGTCTACCACTTTGCTGTGAGTTCCAATAATTTTTAAATTCAATTAAAAAAATCAGGTTCCAGGTTTCATTCCAAATTTGGGCCACCCTAGAGATCTCATACATCAAAAGTGACGTCAGTCGATTACAAATAACTTTTGTGAAAACACTAACTAGAAAAAACTAAAATTTAATAATTTCAAATTGATTGGTAGTTAAATTGAATAAATCTATCAACAAATAACTGAGTTGTACGCGCTCTAAATTATGACAAAAACAAATGAACACAGACATCATGAATTCTTCTTTTTGATTTTGAGTTAAAGGCTTAAAGTAAGACGTATTCACGTCAAAATTATTTTCATAACACAACTTTGGGCCGCATCCATTTGCGAGCCACCATTTCACTCGTAAATAGAGATTGCTGTATGCACGTGACCTCGTCGACAAATCAATCCATTTTTTAGCGTAATGGATATTGCAGTAATGCTCTCGAATCAAGCTAAATGTGGCAAATCCATAAACATATCACCAAGATACAAGCGCTTTGAATTAGGTCCGAAAAATCTATCGCCGATATTTCTTAATTGACCTGCTAGTTATCGGAGAATCGAAATCAACAGCTAAGTGGTATTCAATATACTCAAGTGAACACTGTTTGTAGCAGACGAAAAACGGCATCCACACACCGCAAAGTATAAATGCTACTTTCCAGTGAGCGAATGTATGTAACTTTCAGTTTTGTAATTCACTTGATAGTCAAACTACTTGCCTCGCTCACAGCCAGATTTATAGTTTCCATTTTGAGCGATAGTTCGTACTGTCAAACTGTGATTGACTCGTGGAAACAGTGCATACATATTTGCCTCACATATTTGAGTTAAATGTTCCCGAATCGGTTGGTAGTTAAATTATGGAAACCCATTAACAAATGACTGAGTTTTAAGCGTTCAAAATGACGACAGAAAAAGGTTACGCGGCTAGTTTTACATTTTTTTAATTCACTCCATGTAGTGAAGAGTAAGACATTTTCAATGCCAAAAAGGTGATTTTTCTCCATAACCCAAGTCGAAAGATGGTCGAAACGAGAGCGGGTCATTTCGTCGAATGCCATTTCGCCGAAAGGGTAATTTCGAATGCATCACAGTAATAATTAGAACTAATTGAAATGTTCGGGGGTTGAGCGGTTAGTGGAATGAAGCCAAACCGTTTTTGGAAAACAAAATGAAAGTTCCCATAAATTCCACCATGAATTTTTTTTACCTATTTCGTTAAAAAACTAACGTAATAGTGACAGACAAATACTAGTACTTCGATTGCTATTTGCACTCATCTTCAGTGTATCAGTTTAGAAGTCTGTTTGAAGAAAGTTTCTTTTATAGTAGTGTAAGTAGATCAATTCAGGTAACTTAGTTACTGCGACTTGGTAGTAACTGTTTATGATTTCCTATGCTTATTTGTTTTTCATGTGCAACTTCGAATTTTTTTTAAATTGCTTATCCAGTGATTCGAAAACAAACCCGAATAAAAAACGATAGCAAACTTATATCAAAGTAATAGTTCAATTTACTGGCATTGCTTATTCAAGCATTATTTTATTATTGAAATAGCTAAATAATGCTTCAAATTGGTATAATAGTTTGTTTTGCTATAATTTCGTAATTTATAGATAATATCATTTATTTAGGTAATCATTCCCACCGTATCTGTCGACGCGATCGGATGTGTATTCGCTTTAATCCAGTCCAGTACAGTCCGCATTAATCCGCTTTCAAGGTCGTTCTTTTGTTTTCGCAGTGTCGATTGTGATCGGACACTCGGGTGTGCGAGTGAGTTGAGTTTTTTTTGCACCGAGTTAGATATCGTGATTTGTGCTTTTTCTTCGTGGAGGTTTTTTCACCGTCACACAGCCATAGATAGACAATTGTGATTGTGCTTTTTTCCTCACGGAGTTTTAGGCATCTATTGAAGAGGCAATCGACCAAGATCAGGTCTTGGTGGCCGTTTGTTTTTGCAGCCGAACAAGCTAAGTATTGTTTGTATTTTATTGCTATCCTCTGATTACTTCACTTACACCATACATAATCAAATCTGTGCGGAGATAGCTCCGTGTAATAATAATGGTTCCCCCCCCCTCCGAATGAAAAAATGGAGACAGATCCAAAACCACCCCCACTTGTCCCTACCCCTTCAGCTGACAATAAGATTCCGAGGGTAAAGAAGTATCCCGATGATCCTTTGCTTTCGACCGGTTCCTGTGTGGTCTATTTCCGGACCAAGAACAACAACAAATTTAACCTTATAAAAATATCTCACGAATTGACTTCACGATACTCTACTATTACACGTATTGATAAAGTACGCCCAGGGAAGCTTAGGGTCTTGTTAACCAGCTCAAAGCAGGCTAACGAGATCGTTCAAAGTGATCTTTTTGCGCGGGAGTATTGTGTCTACGTGCCAGCCCGCGAAGTAGAAATAGACGGCGTAGTCACAGATGCGAGCCTGACATGCGAAGATCTTCTTAAGTACGGGGCCGGCGGTTTCAAAGACCCCGTACTTAAGAATGTAAAGATACTGGATTGCAAACGGCTGCATTCAGTGTCGATCGCCGGGGATGGTACAAAATCCTATCCCCAATCAGACTCTTATCGAGTGACCTTCGCCGGCTCGGCATTACCCAACTACGTTCTCCTGGACCGGGTTCGTCTGCCTGTTCGTCTCTATGTGCCGCGGGTCATGAATTGCTCCAATTGCAAACAATTGGGGCATACAGCCTCTCATTGTGGTAATAAGTATCGTTGTGCTAACTGTGGAGGGGCTCACGCGGATGGCTCTTGCGGGAAGAGCATCGAAAAGTGCCTCTACTGTAGAGAGGACCATCATGACCTCGCGGCATGCCCTGCGTACAAACTGCGAGGAGATAAATTGAAACAGTCTCTCCAGTCTCGTTCCAAACGGTCTTTTGCAGAAATGCTCAAGAGTGCTACGCCACCTAAACTCACCGGAAACCTTTACGCTTGCTTGTCAACTGACGAGTGTGATTCTGACGATCCCCAAGAAGGTACATCTTCGGCAGTCCCTCACAGCTATAGGAAGAGGATAAATATTTCCTCTCACAAGCTCCCTAGCAAGGGTTCGAAGGTATCTTCTGAGGGTCCCCCAAAAGTAACAGCAATGGGAAGTGCTGGTAAAATGAAAAAACCAAAGCAAACAGCTCCTGATCTTGAGAAACTCAGATCTAAAAAGGAATTCCCGGCACTTCCTGGGTCATCAAAATCCCCAAGTGTCCCAGAAAACCAACCAGAAAATCGACCGAGTGCTGGATTCATAAAATTCTCGGATATTGTGGACTGGATTTTCACAACTTTCAATATTTCCGACCCCCTGAAACAGCTTATGATGAGTTTTATACCCACAGTCAAAACATTTCTGAAGCAGTCAACTGCAAAATGGCCCCTCATTTCAGCGATTGTATCCTTCGATGGCTGATTTATTGAACGAGGTAATGGATCCGATCACTGTTTTACAGTGGAACTGTAGAAGTATCATACCGAAAATAGACCCCTTCAAAGTATTAATAAACATCTTGGAGTGTGACGCATTTGCCTTATGCGAAACATGGCTAACTTCTGAAATACCAATTACCTTCCATGATTTTAATATAATCCGCTTGGATCGAGAAAACCCCTACGGAGGAGTACTTTTAGGGATCAAAAAGTGCTATCCCTTCTACCGGATAAACCTCCCTTCGATACCAGGTGTTGAAGTTATTGCATGTCAAATCACAATGAAAGGCAAGGACCTTTGCATTGCTTCCGTATACATTCCCCCAAGAGCTTCGATTGGGCACCAACGGCTTTGTGACATCATGGAGCTCCTTCCTACACCTACGTTAGTTTTAGGAGACTTCAACTCTCATGGTACGGGATGGGGCTGTCTTCAGGATGACAACAGATCAACTCTGATCTATGACCTTTGCGATAACTTCAATATGACAATTTTAAATACGGGAGAAATGACACGGATTCCTGCACCACCAGCAAGACCAAGTGCGCTGGATCTTTCCATTTGCTCGACATCGCTACGGTTGGATTGCACGTGGAAGGTAATCCCTGATCCCCACGGTAGCGATCACTTGCCTATCGTCATCTCAATTGCCACCGGATTAAGACCATCGAAGACAATCAATGTTTTGTATGACCTCACACGAAATATTGATTGGAAAAGATATGCAAACTCTATATCTGAGAAAATAGAATCAACACAAGAACTTCCTCCGGAGGAAGAGTACACGTTTTTGGCTGGCTTGATTCTCGGAACCGCGATTCAAGTTCAGACGAAACGTGTACCGGGCGCGAAAACTAACATCCGTCCTCCCAACCCGTGGTGGGACAAAGAGTGCTCAGAGTTAAACGCTAAAAAATCTGCAACGTATATCATTTTTAGAAAAAACGGAACACCTGATAATTATCGGAATTACGCGGCGTTAGACATGCAAATGAAGAACCTAATTAAAGCAAAGAAACGCGGATACTGGCGCCGTTTCGTTGACGGATTAACAAAAGAAACATCGATGAGCACTCTTTGGAACACAGCCCGACGAATGAGCAAACGAAACACCACGAACGAAAGCGAGGAATATTCTAACCGCTGGATATTCGATTTCGCTAAAAAAGTGTGTCCCGACTCTGTTCCGGACCAGAAGATCTCCCGCGTCGCGACAGCGAATACAAACGAAACACCGTTTTCGATGGTAGAGTTTTCTCTTGCACTCTTGTCGTGTAACAATAAAGCCCCGGGGCTAGACAGAATCAAATTCAACTTGTTGAAAAATCTGCCTGACCCTGCCAAAAGGCGCTTGTTGAATCTATTCAACAAGTTTCTTGAGGGTAATATTGTCCCTCATGACTGGAGACAAGTGAGGGTTATCGCCATTAAAAAACCAGAGAAACCTGCCTCCGACCACAATTCGTATCGGCCGATTGCTATGCTTTCCTGTATCCGGAAATTGTTTGAAAAAATGATTCTCTTCCGCCTAGACAATTGGGTCGAGACCAATGGCTTGCTTTCAGATACACAATTTGGTTTTCGCCGGGGCAAAGGAACGAACGATTGTCTTGCGTTGCTCTCAACCGAAATTCAAATGGCATTTGCCCGTAAAGAACAAATGGCATCAGTCTTCCTAGATATCAAGGGGGCTTTCGACTCAGTTTCAATACATATCCTATCTGAGAAGTTGCATAAGCATGGTCTTTCACCAGTTTTGAATAACTTTTTGTATAATCTATTGTCCGAGAAACATATGCATTTTGCGCAGAATGATTTGTCGACAATACGATTCAGTTACATGGGTCTTCCTCAGGGCTCATGTTTAAGCCCCCTTTTATACAATTTTTACGTAAACGACATCGACAAATGTATAAACACATCTTGCACGCTAAGACAACTTGCCGACGACAGCGTTGTGTCCATTATAGGACCCAAAGCTGCCGATCTCCAAGGACCATTACAAGATACCCTCGACAACTTGTCGACATGGGCTCTTCAAATGGGTATCGAGTTCTCTACGGAGAAAACTGAGCTGGTTGTATTTTCAAGGAAGCGAGAACCAGCACAATTACAGCTTCAACTAAGGGGTGAAACCATAGCTCAGGCCTTCACATTTAAATATCTCGGGGTCTGGTTCGACTCCAAAGGCACGTGGGAATGTCAAGTTAGGTATCTGAAACAAAAATGCCAGCAGAGAATTAATTTTCTTCGCACAATAACCGGAACTTGGTGGGGTGCTCACCCAGGCGACTTGATCAGGCTGTACCAAACAACGATATTGTCCGTGATGGAATACGGATGCTTTTGCTTCCGATCCGCGGCGAACACCCATTTCATCAAGCTGGAAAGAATTCAGTATCGTTGCTTGCGTATAGCCTTGGGTTGCATGCAGTCGACTCATACGATGAGTCTCGAAGTGCTGGCGGGCGTTATACCACTTAAAAACCGATTCTGGGATCTCTCATATCGATTGCTGATTCGATGCAATGTCTTGAGTCCGACGGTGATTGAAAACTTCGAAAGGCTTGTCGAGCTCAATTCTCAGACCCGTTTTATGTCCTTGTATTTTGATTACATGGCTCAGAATATTAATCCTTCTTCGTTTGTTTCCAACCGTGCTCATTTCTTGGATACTTCTGATTCTACTGTGTTTTTCGACACATCCATGAGAGAAGAGATTCGTGGGATTCCGGATCACGTACGCCCTCAAGTGATCCCTAATATTTTTTATTATAAATTCAGAGCAGTTGACTGTGAAAGGATGTTTTACTCTGATGGGTCAAATCTCAACGGATCCACAGGCTTTGGTATCTTCAATAAAAACATCACCGCTTCGTACAAACTCAGTGATCCGGCTTCAGTCTACGTCGCAGAATTAGCTGCTATTCAGTATACTCTTGAGATCATTGAAAATTTACCCAAAGACCATTACTTCATTGTCACGGATAGTTTAAGTTCAATAGAAGCTCTCCGTTCAATGAAGCCAGGAAAGTACCCCCCATATTTTCTGGGGAAAATACGGGAACACTTGAGAACTTTATCTGGTCGGTCTTATTTAATATCCTTAGTCTGGGTCCCTTCGCATTGTTCCATTCCGGGAAATGAAAAGGCAGACTCATTGGCTAAGGTGGGTGCATTAGAAGGTGAAATTTATGAAAGACCAATCTGCTTCAATGAATTTTTTAGCATTTCTCGTCAGAGGACACTCGAAAGTTGGCAAACTTCATGGAGCAATGACGAACTGGGAAGATGGCTATACTCCATTGTTCCCAAAATATCGACGAAACCTTGGTTCAGGGGGATGAACGTGAGTCGCGATTTCATTCGTGTGATGTCTCGACTCATGTCAAACCACTACACATTCAACGCACATCTCCGGCGTATTGGGCTCACGGAGAGCGGTCTCTGCACCTGTGGCGAGGGTTATCAGGACATCGAGCATGTCGTGTGGTCGTGCGTAGAGTATCGCGACGCCAGGTCGAAGCTACTGGAATCCCTTAGGGCCCGAGGTAGACCACCTGAGGTTCCGGTCCGAGATGTGATGGCGAGTCGGGATAGTTCATATATGTTTCTCATATATCAGTACCTTAAACACATTAATATCCAAGTGTAATCTGATATACCTCGCTCAGAAAGTATAATCTCCACCTACAGGTTCGACACTAATATCCGCCCGATTCTCTCGATCCCCGTCCCTGTCCACCATCTTCATTGGAACTAACAAGATCTTTTTTTTTTTTTTGTCACTAACTATTCGTTCCCCCTTTCTCCGTCTCTTCACCATCTCGATGGCAACTAATTAGATCTTTGTAGTTTTCAGACATTTTGTTTCCATACCCCCTATTTACCTCGGTTTCCACAATATTTACTTTTTTTTTTCATTCTCTTCCGTAACATCACCATCACCGTCTACGGTTCTACGCTCCAGTCGATGACCAGCATGCGGGCCACCCGCCGGGCCTTCGTAGCCTGGGGGTGTTTCCCGCGGACCCACACGAACCGAAAGGAATCGGCCATAGATAGCGCCATCTGGAAGACCCATGCAACATACAATGGATTCTAGAAAATCTAAGACGACATAATCTAATGATACTATTCTAGTTTTAAGTTAGTCGTTAATTAAGATTAGAAAATACCCTTGGCATCTTAGAGCTTAAGCAGTGTGCCTAAAAATATATTATATTGTTGAATAAAAAAAAAAAAATTTATTTAGGTATTAAACAAACGTATTTGAAAAATTGCTATAAAATTTTGATCAAATTTTGTGTGATATTCATTGAAATTTTGAATTATAAAATGCTCAAACTTATTAAAAAAGTTATTCATCGTTATTTTTATTGTGTCATTTAAATGGTATGCGTCAACAAAAGAAATATACTGTTTGAAACCGCCAATCGTGGTCCTTCAAAGATAATTCAAATATATTTTAAGTTTAGTCACTGTATGCTACATTTCAATGTTTCTGTGTTATTGTTTTGGTATTGGAAATACCTTAATTAGATATTACTCTGCTTATGAGTGTGACAGTTTTAAGTAGTCTTTCCAGTTATTTTTGCTTTTAATTCAACCTCACGAATATCACTTTTAGCTCTTATGCTAGTCGAAGACAAGGGCATAATAAGATTTGCTTTCACTATTTTCTTGTGATCGAAAAGACAGTAAAGTTACCCTCAAAAGGCCAGAAAGATGGAAAAATATGAAGGTAACGATGAAAAACATTTCGAATAACACTACAAGGATCAGCCCCATGGAGTTGTTCGAACCATTGATGTGGAACAAGGTAATTAAAATTTCTAATAATCTACAATCAAACAGTTCAATAAATTTCCAGGCAATGAAAGAGCCAATATTTTAGCCAAACGTGGTGCTATTGAAGGTGAAATTTATGAGAGACCGATTGCGACGAAATTACACCAATATCCAATCAAATAATGAAATAACATTAAAATTATTACAAAATATACTGAGCTGTAAGTGTTTAAAGTCTGACCACATTTCTACCAGTATTTTTCCTTGAGTTTCTGAATTGAGCCCCTATACAGAAAATAAAGATGTGTTCCACATCAAATAAACTAAAACGGTTTCTTTGCCATTAGTATGTTTCGTTTGACAAAAAATTGAAGATTAATTAGGAGTACTCTTGGTATGACCAACTACCCAAGTAGCACGTTAAGTTGCTGTCCTGTATTTTTCTACTGATTGTGCAATTTATCAAATTAGTTTATATTACTATTCTAGTAACTGTTGTGTTATGGAAAAAGCGCAATTTTTTTTTGTTGTGCAACATATCTTTAAGTTCTTCCGTTGTTGGGAACATTGATTTACAATTATTGTGCAACTGATACAAAAACTCATGAATCGATCCCATTACAAATGCTACAATTAAATCAGCGAAAAAACGATTGTGAAACTATTACTTAATGTAAACAAGAATTGAATTGATGTTTACAAAAAAAATAGCAAACATAATCTCTAATGAATAAGTTTCAGATTTGATTTTCAAAACAACTGCTCGTAACACAAACATGGAACTATAAAAAAATTCTGCACATAAATAAATGGTAATACTACATATTGTAGAATTGATCTTTTATGTTTTAGAAAATAGAAAATCGACAACGAACTGCATTTTTATGGTGAAACATGTCTTCGTACGCCTGAAATTTTCAAGCGCCTTTGAATGTACGTGTTTTGATGATTGCACATCAATTTCTATGAAAATAACAATATATTCTTTTCAATGCATATGATCGGAATAGTGTTCAAAATATGTATAAGCAAGCTATCAAACATTGATACACCTTTTCAGACAATTTTAATCATATCGATGTTTTTCTTCAATATTTTTCAATATGGCATCGAGGATAACAGTGTGTTGAAAAGAAAATGGTTCACCCAACGTAATGATTTATTTCACCTAAATAAAAGAAAATATAAACGTGTAAATATTAAAAAGAGAAATTTTTGTTTTTATATTTATCAAACTAGTTGGCTTAAACAACAATATAATTTAGTCATTCATCTTAGTGAACCCGACTTTTGTGATACGCACTGTAGGTATTATTTTAGTGAGCCCATGCGCTTTAGTTGCAAAAACAAGTTGCTTAAGCGGTAATATACAACTGGGAGAGTAACTATGATGAACTAAACTTTGCTTTCAATGCCTTTAAAAAGTGATGTCAGATCTGTTCATTTTTTTCTCGAGATAAAAATTGGATACAAATTATATAATGGTTTTTTGTTTTCATTGCATATGTAATGTTGTATTTCTGGAACTTTTATGATAATATTCTCATATCGGCAAGTTTTGCGTTCATTTCAAGCAGATAAATCTGGTACAATTTATTTGCAAGTTTCGAATTGTGTTTCTAAAAATGAAGAAATCTGCACACACTGACCTAATATTTCATGAGGCAACCAAGACTATGCGGACTCGGCTGCAAAATTGTTTTTACTGTGAGGTTTTCAATTCGGCTTACCATTTTTCGCCTTGCGGAGAGCATAATTTCACTATTTTTTTCTTCACAAGAGATAAACAGCCATTTCGGCATATGTTGAGTCGGATACAATTATGACAATCATTTGGAAAATTTTTGATAAGTTGAACAATTGTTTTAGTTACTTCGTTTTCACATGACGATGTGAAAATTTTTGCTGAGCTTCTATAACTGCTAGTGCAACGTGGGCAAGTTGGTGATTTGCTGCACAATTGTTTCAGATGTACCTTAAATTGTTCTATAGTGATTTTTTGGGTAGTATTGTAAAACTTAACAGTGAAAAGTGGCACAACCGATTTTAATATATTTGAAAATCTTTCTGAATTTATCTAACATAAAAAACAATACAAAAACAATTGTAGAACCTCTTGAAATTTCAATAAGTTTCATTTGCTACTTTTGTAGAAACTCGTCTTGTTAGTACACGGATAAAAATTTATTGCCGGTACCATGATTTTTCAATCATGAAATCATAAACCATGTCTTCTCATGAAATTTCATGAGCAAAATGATTGATATCATGAAAATTTTCATTGAAGATGTGTCATTGTTCATGATATCAATCAAGAGTCCCAAATAGCACTGGACCCAATTAGCCTAGCAATGTTTGACCTTATGACCTGAGCGAATGAAAAAAGATTCCTATTGCGTAAAACACAAGACGCTATTCTTAAGAGCAGTACATTCAATGCGAGACTCAAGCACACCCCAAAGCTCGTCTTATAAAACAGCATTTCAATGCACAGCAGTAAATAACACTTCACTGAAACTGAAACGCAAAAAAAATCACGAAAAAAATGTGCAACTTACCAGAACAATACTGTGCAAAGGAATCAACCGTTTCGGACAGTTGTGGCGATTGTATTTCCCATTCAGGATAAGATACTTCTGTCTCTCCAGCTCTTGATACTGGGATGCCGTTGGGGTGCGGGGTGGGTTTTGATGGTGCAGTTTTCATGATACGGACCGGCATATGGAGTTAATGGAGTGCAGTTTTTTTTTCAGTGTGATAATGAAAACCCCACGAACAGATGGCAGAAGGAGTACAAGTACGAGCGACGACATGATGATGATGCATGCATGACACAATGAAAGTGAAAACAAATGGATAAGATTACAGTGAATCAACATAGATTAGATTTGTAGCGTAAATAATAGTAATAATAATAATAATAATAAGCAGGGGGGAAAACCTTAAACAAATGTAACGTAATCACCATAACTCTAGCTTAACTTCCGGTACAATGCAAACGGGTGGTTAAAGTAACAGCCAAGCAGGCCATGCCACAGGACGGTAATACATATTGGTACTGGTGCTGGTCTTGCGAGATGTCGACCGACTGCAGCGCTTACTACGATCGCATATCAGTATTTACAGGACGTGTGTGGGCGACGGAGCTCGGTTAGACGCTTCCAGAGACCGAAAGCCGTAAGGCTGATAGATTAGCGTTGAATATTTGCTGTTTACACTCGTTGACTCGGTCAGGTATTTCAAATCTAGAGGTAGAGGCTAGAGAGGAAACATAAGAGCAGTCGAAAAGAATGTCACCGGAAATGCCATTCCGTTGAGGTGTGAAGGTTACAGGCTGAAATATCTATTTGCTTCACCACTACTGGGATGGCACAGTGACACAAATCCAATGACTGTCAGACACTCATCAAGTTGATCTGCAGAATCGAACCAGTCCGAGGTTCGGCATTTCTGTTACCTGAATGATAAAGTTATCAATTGTAGGAAGGGACTCGACTATTATATATTCATATCAGCACTACAGAAGTTAACAATTTTTGAATGTTATGCTTGGGTGTAAATGTGAAGTACATCCCTCTTGGGCTGTCATTCACTGCTGTGTCAAAACGGATAACGGTTCGGATGCTGGCCGACCACAAGCTGGACATCATAGTCATAGATAGACCAGCAACTGTCACAAAACGAAGAAAATGTCAATCTTAATTTTGAATTTCATGTATCTAGAAAGTTACCTAAAGGGAATTTTTTATTTGTGTAACAAAAGTTTCCCACTCAGTCGACCTCAAGCGTATGTCAATCAAAATGTTGACCAACAATTGTTCAGCGAAACTCCACTGTGCAACAATGCAGTTCACCGGATCAGACTGTCTTATCAGTTCGGTACGGGCAATTGTCTCGCGGGTGTCCCTCATGGGGATGGATTTATGCGCGATAATCGCATTACAATGATGGGACACGTTTGGGCTGTAAAGATGCGTCCATTGTCAGCCGGAACAGGGAGCAAAGCATTGGAAAAGAATAATAGACAGTTACCGAGGCGTGAAGTAACAGAAATTGCATTAGCGGTCCACGGTATGAGTTTGTTTATGAATTGGATGTTTATGTTGTGTGCACGATAAGTACACATTGACTGGGTATTGTGTCAGATTACGTACAAGATTTTTCCATGTTTGAAGTTGTTTTATGAAGAAAACTCACTTCTTTACGTTCTCTGTAATAAACTGAGATAATAACTATTTCTGTACAATTTAAGTAATAAAAAAACATATTTTAGCAGTAGAAGTAAATGTTTTAAATTGCAATCTCAAGAGAAAATATTAACCATCTTTGGTGGAATGACTTTACAACACTCCGTTCGTAAACTTTAGCGGTCTCAATATTCCACTATCATTAGACAGATATCAAGCCGTTTCAACTTCACAATCGTTCATTATTTCTCGATCGAGTGAAATTGAGGGTAGTTGGATCGGATGTTCCAATGTTCTAGAATCTTAAATTATTGATAGAATAATTATTCAGGCATTCTCAATTTCAAGTACAGTTCCGTTGATTCATCGAGAGAAAAAAAAAGATTTAGTTTTTGTCCGCAGTAACAAATCGTTTGCTAAATCAGAAATTTTTAAGCCAACTTAACTGGAAAAACCTATTCTTACTTCACCTTCTCATTGAAACATTTTTTGCTTTTTTATGAAGATAATTTCTGTTACTGATTTGGGATCATTTTTGATACACACTCATTCAGATTGATTCGGGTAGTTCACCAAAGAATGCTTCAGCGCTTACGACACATATTCAGCACCATTTCTCAAGCCAAGTGCATTACATGGGCTGAAAAGTCTCGGGACTAACAAAGAAAACACGATTGTTTTGGTTCATAATTAACTTTATTCATCAACGAAATCTCCATCAAGAGCAACGCAATCATTCCAGCCAATACCACTTTTGTAGAATGATTTATCTTTTGCCTCAAAATAAGCCTCAGCTTCAGCGATAACCTTTTCATTCGTGCGAAATTTCTTACTAACGAGCATTTTTTTTCAGGTCTGCGAACAGTCAGTAGTCGCTGGGAGCCAAATCTGGCGAATACGGTGGATGTGGGAGCAATTCGAAGTTCAATTCATGTAGTTTTGCCATTGTTTTGATTGACTAATGAAACGAAATTTTTTCTTTGCCATATGCGATCGTTTCCTTGCGTTTGCCTTCAAACGCTCCAATAACTCTATATAAAAAATCACTGTAAATGATATTTCCTATCTCAAGATAGTCGATAAATATTACACAACACACATCCCAAAATACCGAGGCAATAACCTTTCCAGCCAATTGTTGTACTTTCGGGAGCTTTGGACGAGGTTCACTAGTTGCCGATCGTTTTGACGACGATCGTTTGATTCCGGAGTGAAGTGACGAATCCATGTTTCATCCATTGTCACATACCGACACAAAACTTTCGGTTCGTTACGTTTAAACATGGCCAAACACTGCTAACACGGTCTCGCTTTTGGTCAACAGTGAGCAAACGCGACACCCACTTTGAATAGAGCTTTCTCATAGTCAAATGCTAATGCAAAATGAAGTCAACACTTTTTTATATCTTTACTATGTCAGCTAACTCACGCAACTTCACTTTTCGATTATTAAAAACGATTTTACTAATTTATTTTATGTTTCCTGGTGTCACTACCTCATTTGGACGTCCACTAAGTTCTGCATCATCGCAGTCTCTACGACCACGTTTGAAGTCAGCAAACCAATGTTTTATTATTTTTTCTGATGAAGCGGAGTCTGCATAACACTTTTCAAGATATTGTTTCGCTTGAACGGTATTTTTTTCAATCAAAAAGCAGGGTGAAATTAAAACACGAAATTGTTTTTTATCCATTGTTCTGTAAATAATAAAAGTAGGGTCACTCTTAACACAATAACTCACAAACTATTGAATAGAATATCATGAACTTTTACCAGCTGTCTTTTAAAGGTTAGTATTAACTAAAAAAAGGTGACTGCAATAAAACTAGCGCCATCTATGTGTCAGGTCCGGGACTTTTCAGTCCATGTGTTAGATGGGCATGTTACCAAATTGCATGATGTTACCAAATTGCATGGCAATTTATCCACTAGTCACTAAAGTTTAAATAACAGCTGATCGTGTCAGACGAGTTCTAGTTTTTATCAAGCGATGGAAAAAGACGTACCAGCGCATTCATACATAAAATCAACGGTGAAATTGCATTGAATGATTTGCAGTACGGATTGGGCCACCATCCCCCGTATTCTGCAGACCTGGCCCCCAGCGACTATTATCTATTTCCAAAATCTATTTTTTATCTTTGCTCGGAAAAGGTGTCTACAGGGAAAGAATTTTTCGTCATATGCTGAGGCCATTGCAGAAACGAAAGTCTATTTTAAAGGCCCTGATAAATCTTTTTTATGATCAAAGGGCATCAAAATGTAGGAGGACCGATGGGTCAAGTGTATCGCTCTAGAGATTATGCTGAAGAATAAAAAAGTTTTCAGGGTAAAAAATCAACTTTTTCTCTGCGGTTAGAAAAAAAATTATTGGTCGGTTACGTCACGAGACTTAAAGTGCCAACTATATAATCTTCGAACTCGATCCACAACCCAATACGAGTCACGAACGATCCGAAGAACTATTGAAACTAGTTCATCCATATTTGAGTAAATTGAGTGGTAATGAATTTTGACGTTTATGTCATTGATACCATTAAATCACCGAAACTACTAGCCTACTTTTGTTGAAATCGGTTCAGTCATCTACGAGAAAATTGAACGGAGAGAAATGGCGCGATTGAACGGTTATGTCACTTATTCTATTATATCTCCGAAACTAGAAGTCTCAGGCACTTTCCCTGAGCCATTAGCTTTCAAACGGGCCAGAAAAACTTTCTGACCCTATGTGCGGGGTTGAGAATCGAGCCCAGGTGGGCTGCGTGAAAGGCATCGACTTACCCATACCCGTCCTCTATAGTCAAAGTATTTTTATTTCCTGGATTTTGGCCATCCTGGTTGACTAGCCTTACTTTCAAACACAATTTTTTTTTAGCTGTCGTCACATGAACTCATTGCCCAGGAGACCGTCAGTAGAATGTGATTTTTCAGGCGTGCTTCCTTGTAAAGTTCAAGTTTCGTTGATTCATATAAATGTGACATTGATTTTTTTTTATCCGCATCTGTGAATCGCTTGCCAAATCAAAAATCTTTAAACCAATTTATTATCAAAAATGAATTAACCGGAAATATATTCAGGGCATCTTTGCGATAATATTCATAAAGACATTTTCGCTAATTGAGTTTTGAGTTCATTGATCAAGTTGTAACAAGACTAGACCCGTACCCTGATTTTTTTTTCGGAATAGGGGGGAGGTCTTATCAGAAAATATAATATACGAATATAATAAAATATGCATTAATTTTCGTACCAAGTCACGCAGAAGTGACCAACTCAAAATTCAATATTTCCGAAACCTTTCAGCTAAACTAGACTCATTATGGGGCAAAGTAGACCATAAATTGAAAACGAATACAATGGGTTGCAAAGTCTCCAGCTAACTGACGTCTGTCTATTACAATAAAGTGCATTCAAGCTGTCCGGTTTATACCCGTGTCCGGTCTAGGTCTTGAATTTGGTGGTTCAACCCCTTTTAGGCATTCGTCCTAGTAAAGGGTCAGGTTTATTTTTTTTTTACTGTATCCGAATTTGTAAATAACTTGCATTATCAGAGATTTTCAAACCAACTCATTAAATATATTTTTGAATATTTTTGTGCCATCTTCTAGATCAAAGTATAGAATCAAGATTGTTCATCATCCATTTGTTAAATTTGACCATTCTGTTCGAGGAGAATTTTACAGGATTTCTCTCTAATTGAGCTTAATTCGTAACGAAAATATTTTTTTTTATCCGCAGTTGTAAATCGCTTGCCAAATCAGAATTTTTTTTTACCATCAAAAACGAATTATTTCAAAAGTTTGTTTTCCTGGATCGAAGAAACTCTGTTTCAACAGACTCATTCTCAAGAATAGCTGTGTTTTTCCTCGAGCTGTGTCTCTAAGAAACCTTCGACCGAGATACTATTGGAAGAATTCTATTTTCCAGATAATCTTCCTAGTAGAGTTTCTGTTTCATCGATGAATTTGTTACCCTCTTTTGCAGTAAATAGCTTTCCTAATCAGAAACCTTCAAGCTGGTATCAAAAATTTGCCCTGCGAAAACGAATTATTTTAAAACCGTTTGGAGGTTGGTTCTCGACCAAAGCTTAAATCAGGTTACTGCATTCCTTTTTCCGATATTCTTCCTAGAAGATTTTCAGGTTTATTAATTCATTTGTAACGAAAATTTGATATTATTTTTACTCGCAGCAATAAATCGCTTGCCAAATCAGAAATCTTCACACCACTATTTCAGGTATTGAAATTCTTGTAGGACTAGACTCAATCGAAGTACGCAGTTTTATATCCCATCTGTTGAATTTGACAATTTTGTTCCTGCAAAATATTATAGACATTCGCCCTAATTGAGTTTCAACTGCATTGCAATAGTTTTTTTTGTCCACAGTTTCAAGTAGCTTGCAAAATCAGTAATTATTCTGAAACGAAACCCATAGATTTTTTTCTGAAACGAAACCCATAGATTTTTTAATTTTGGCTGTAAGCCGTTTTTTTGCTATGGTTCTATTCGTATCCTTCGGGACATCAAGAAAGACATTGCGCTTTAGTGCAATATAGAAAAGGGTTTCGCAAGTAGCACTAAGTTTTGCACTAAGCAGTTCAATTTGAACTGAAATTTAAGCTCATTGAATAATTTGCAATAAAAATTGGAGCTTTTGGTCAAAGTCAAAGTCAGGGTAATATGTTCTCTTTGCACAATTGAACCATTCTGTTTCTACGGAACCGATGTCACAAACTGACTCTCTTTGGGAGCTGTGGCCTCATAAAAGTTTGGGTCCGGGTGGATTATCAGTAAACTTACATTCTTTCTTTGTAGTAAAGTTTCAGGTTTCAGGTAGATTTGTGGCAAATGAACTAATACGTAATTTTTTGTCCGCACCAGCAAATGGCTTGCCAAGTCAGAAATTTTCAAACAAAACCAATCCACAAAACGAAGTTTCCTAAATCTTTTGGTGATTCGTGCAAATTAAATGTCAAAGTATTAGTCAAAGTCAAGGACTCAAGTATTTCTTCACTTACGTTCCGGCGATCATCAGCATGCATCCCGAATGGTTCGTTTTGACGTTAATTCATCTTGCTCTACTACGGTGGCATCTTTAAAACTTTACCAACAGGAGGAGTAGGTTAGATGTAAGAACATCAGTATTTCCATCGCTATCGAAAATGTGATCACCAATTTAAAATTGAACTTTTAGCATTAGTCGACACCCAAAAAGCGTCATACTGAATTTACATCGATTATGAAATGCGAAAATACTCTTGAGTGAATCGGGAGCGGGTCATTTCGCCGAATGCCGTATCGTTTCGTTTCACCGAAAGGGTCATGCCTCCTGTATGTTATGACTTCTGTATAACTGATGCGGCACAGCCACATAACCGAAGCCAAGATGGCACAAATCTGCCGACGGCGACGCATTCGGAGAAATGGCTCATTCGGCGAAATTGAATTCGGCGAAATGGCCCATTCAGCGAAATTGAATTCGGCAAAATGGCTTTCGGCAAAATGGCCCTGATCCAGTAAAACCGTATGCAGAGCAAGATTCAAGATAGGATGATGCAAAAAAGGTTGGTTTTCCTGCAAACACCCGTCCATAACGTTCTTGAATGTTACGAAACACATTTAGCAACAGCCAAGATGGTTGGAAGCGGAACAAAACCGAATCTCAGTAACCACCAGAAGGACACTAAGGTGAAGAAAATATTGCAGAAGAGACCAACTCTTCTGGTGCGGCTAGAAAAACAAAAATGTCTGCAAGTTTCGTGGATACATTCAAGCACTGGAAAGGTATGAAGTCGTTCAAGGTTAAAACTGTACCGAACCGTAATGACAAACATAATGTGATGGCTAAAATCCGGGCTAGCAAGTTGTACCGCAAATATTTGACAAAGTTTATCTGCGTGATAATGGACGACAAAACTTGTGTGTTGGAAGATTTAAAGCAGCTTCCCGGAACGTCTCTTTTACAGATGTGTAACGGAACGGCGTAAAAGAGCATTTCAAAGACCGAATGTAAAGTATCAATTGTTTGCATTGTTTGTTTTGATCCTACTAATTTATTAATTTCTGGGTGAATCATTGATCGCCTAGCTGTAAAATTATAGTCCAATTGTTGCTTGTGACGAGTGCATTAATATTGTCGTGCATATTTCAACAGCTTCAGCTCACTTATCCTGATAAATCGATTTGAAAATATTACTTTAGTGCGTGCTCCAGAGAACAAAAGCCTCAAGCAGTGCGGTTTTTGTTTACTTATCAGCCCGCACTCGGGCGAATCAATAAGTGTGAAGCTAGGTCGTTACAATAGCCATGGCTACTGTACAGTGTGATGTTTGCTCGCAGCGGATCTCCTCCGAAACTGATCGTGTATACTGTTTCGGAGGTTGCATGCGTATCTTGCACTCCAAATGCTCCGATCTGAATAATTTAGGAGTTAATGCAATAAAAAATAACGTTGCTCTAAAATTCATGTGTTTCGAGTGTCGTAAACAACAACTCAGTCTGAATGATGTTCTGATAAAGTGTGCTGAACTAACAGAGATGATCAAAGTTCTTGGTGATGCTGTTGGTGGCTTCGAAGATAAACTTCACAATGTTGTAAAAGCTGGAATTTCAGAGGCTGAACGATCTCTGCTCACGCATGTGAAATCCGCTATCAAGAAAGCAGTAAAAAGTGAAGTGAGTGCCACCAAAACAGATATCTCCAAGACAAATAATTCGTATGCTAACGTAGTATCTGGTGATACTGATTTATCTTGCTCTAAACCGAAGCGAAGTAGTACGAAAACAGTAGCTGGCAACTTAACAAAGCACAGCAATAATGGTTTTCCGACAATTATTGAAGGTGGTCTATTAAGATGTGGAAAACGCCGTAGAATTGATCGAGATGTTGCAGACGACCCTGAATTTGATTCCAATTGCTCCGATTTCACTGTGAAAACATCCAGTTCAAAATCAAAAGTGGTGAAAAAACTGGAACAAACTGTTATTTTTAAACCTAAGACATCACAGATTGCTGACATAACCAAAACTGACATTCGAAGCAATTTAGATCCAACCACGTTTTCTGTAATCAACGTGAAGCTCAAAGATCATGGAGCGGTGGCCGTAAGGTGCATCTCCAGTGACCACGCCTCAAAACTTGCATCTACTTCTAGAGATCTGTTATCAGAAAAGTATGACATCGAAATTCAAAAACCACTGAAGCCTAGGATAAAAATTATCGGAATATCTGAAGACTTCGACCAAAATGAATTTACTGAAAAAATAAAAAAGCAAAACAGTCTGCCTGAATCGTGTACTATAAAAATCATTAAATTTTATAAACGAGAGCATGTTCGGAATAATTCTGTTGCAGTAGTTTTTGAAACTGACGCCCGCACCTATAATTGCTTGCTGAAAATGCAATATGTGCTCATCGGTTGGGATCGTTGCCGAATTTATGAAGATGTCGATGTTTTCCGTTGTTACAATTGCTCCGAGTATGGTCATAAAGCGTCCACCTGCAATAAGCCTATTTGTTGTCCAAAATGTGCCGAAAACCACGTAATTAAGGATTGCAACTCTAATTACGAGAAATGTGTTAATTGTATAAAATCTATCGAATCGTCACAATCTACCGTCGAAGCAACTGTAGCTTGCCACCCTGTATGGAGCATGGAATGCCCGCTTCTCCTGAAGCGCCTAAAAATGGCCAAGCTGAGAATTGACTATTCTTAGCAATTAGTCGATATTCTGGACTCCTCATGTTCGTATACCAGTGAAAACCCTGGTTTGACAGGTAAAACTCTTGCACGTATATGTCCCCCCGAAGTTAGGATTGATACTGCACCATCGCTGAAAGAGATGTCTCAATTACAGATGTTACCACAAAACTGTCCACTTCGTCCAGGAGTATTTGTCGATTTTCCTGAGAGTAATAAGGAAGCCAGTGCAAACCCTGGTTTGTCAGGTAAAAACCAAGAACGTATATGTCTTCCCGAAGCTAGCCTTGATACTGCACATAAGTTAAAAAGAATTTAACCGTTGCAGTCTGCATCTATATCACACAACAACCTAAACGGTATCTGGCTGTATTATCAAAATGTTCGTGGTTTGCGCTCCAAAATTGATGCTGCTTTTGTAGCTATATGCGACAGCAACTTCGATATCATTGTGTTGACGGAAACTGGACTTGACGATCGGATTGAGTCTATACAGCTATTTGGCAGCTCATTTAACGTATTCCGCTGTGACCGGAACGAAAATAACAGCCTTAAATCTAGCTTTGGAGGAGTTCTAATTGCTGTATCGGATCGCTTCACTAGTATACGTGTACATGTAACTCATGAGTCAACTTTAGAACAGGTTTGTGTCTCGGTTTGTATTGGAAGCCGGAAATTGCTACTTTGTGCAATATATATTCCACCGGATAAAAATAGAGATGTTCCTACTGTTGACTCTCATATTGCATCAGTCCAAGAGTTATGCGACAGTGGCTCTACTGACGACATGGTTTTGGTCTGCGGAGATTACAATCAACCACGGTTAATTTGGGTATCTGATGATGATAACATCCTTCCTGACAACATATCTCAGCTATCGCCTGCCAGTTCTGCCTTGTTAGATGGAATGGATTTCTTAAATCTATATATATTTCTGATATTACATCTTTTAAGATTTTATCTGATCAACAATTCTTCTCCATGTAACTCGATCCATGGCTGCTTGCCTCCAACCACGTCGGCGCCCGATACTATCCAGGTTTCGCTCCACTTGGTCCAGCCACCGTGAACGCTGCGCTCCTCTTTGTCTTGTACCTGCCGGATTAGAGGTGAACACCAACTTGGTGGGGCTGTTGTCCGGCATTCTCACGACATGCCCCGCCCACCGTACCCTTCCAGCCTGGGCTACTTTCCGGATACTTGGCTCACCGTAGAGTTGCGCTAGTTCGTGGTTCATTCTTCTCCTCCACACTCCATTCTCCTGCACACCACCGAAGATCGTTCTCAGCACCCTCCTTTCGAAGACTTCGAGTGCTTGCTGGGAGTGATCTCCCGGCTGGTGTCGTTGTCCGCAGTCACCAGTGAGCCAAGATAGATGAACTCGTCAACCACCTCGAACTCGTCGCCGTCGATCGTAATACTGCTGCCCAGACGTTGCCTATCGCGTTCAGTTCCGCCAGCCAGCATGTACTTTGTACACATTTATCCTCAGTCCTACTCGTGCCGCTTCGCGCTTTAGTCGGGTATACAGATCTGCTACCGTCTCCTTGTTTCTACCGATTATATCCACGTCATCAGCGAAGCACACGAATTGTCCGGACCTCGTGAAAATCGTGCCCCGCATGTTGAACCGCGCTCTTCGCATAACTCCATCAAGTGCGATGTTGAACAGCAGGCAGGACAACCCATCACCTTGTCTTAATCCCCTACGTGATTCGAACGGTTCCGAGAAACCGCCCGCAATCTTGACACAACACTGTACACCATCCATCGTAGCCTTAATCAGTCTTGTCAGCTTCCCAGGGAAGCCGTTCTCGTCCATAATTTTCCATAGCTCTACACGGTCTACCGTGTCGTATGCGGCTTTGAAGTCGATGAACAGATGATGCGTCGGGACCCGGTATTCACGGCATTTTTGGAGGATTTGCCGTATAGTGAAGATTTGGTCGTTTGTTGATCTGCCGTTGATGAACCCGGCCTGATAACTCCCGACAAATCCATTTACCAGTGGTGATAGGCGCCGGAATAGGATCTGGGATAACACTTTGTAGGCGGCATTTGACACTGTGATTGCCCTGTAGTTTTCACAGTCCAATTTGTCACCTTTCTTGTATATCGGGGTGATGACCCCTTCCTTCCACTCCTCCGGTAGCTGTTCTCTGTCCCAGATTTCTTCGATTATTCGGTGCATGCATTCCGTCAGTTTCTCCGGTCCCCTTTTGAAGAGTTCTGCTCCTATACCATCCTTACCAGCTGCTTTGTTGTTCTTGAGCTGTTGGATAGCCTCCTTGACCTCGTTCATAGTGGGCACTGGTACATCTCCGTCGGCTGCAACACTGACATAATCTTCCTCCTCCAACGCCTGATTGTCCGCCTGTGCACTATTCAGATGTTCATCGTAGTGCTGCCTCCACCTTTCGATCACCTCACGTTCGTCCGTCAGGATGCCACCTTCCTTGTCTCTACACATTTCGGCTCGCGGCATGAAGCCGTTGCGAGAGTCATTCAGCTTCCTGTAGAACGCCCGTGTATCCTGAGAACGATACAGCATCTCCATCTCCTCTCTCTCCGACTCTTCCAGGCGGCGCTTTTTGTCCCGGAAAAGGCGAGTTTGCTGCTTTCGTCTCTGTCGATACGATTCCACGTTCTGACGGGTGGCTTGACGCAACATCGCTGCGCGTGCTGCATTCTTCTCGTCCAATATCTCCTGGCATTCGCCGTCGAACCATTCGTTCCGTCGACTCCTTGGCACGTATCCCAGGACGCTCTCCGCAGCATTGCTGATGGCTGCTTTAGTTCTGATCCAGCAGCCCTCCAGGGGAGCATCATTGAACTCCTCCTCCGCTAGCAACGCTGCTTCGAGATGCCGCGCGTAGGCAGTCGCGACCTCGGTGTCCCTCAGTCGGTCCAGATTATACCGCGGCGGGCGCCGGTACCGTACGTTATTCACAACGGACAGTTTTGGACGCAGCTTAACCATCACAAGGTAGTGGTCCGAGTCGATGTTAGCGCCCCGATAGGTTCGTACGTCGATAATGTCCGAGAAATGCCGTCCATCAATCAGGACGTGATCGATTTGTGTCTCCGTTTGCATGGGTGATCTCCAGGTGTATCGGTGCAGGAGGCGGTGCTGGAAAAAGGTGCTTTTTATGGCCATGTTCTTGGAGGTGGCAAAGTCGATGAGTCTTAAGCCGTTCTCGTTCGTTTGCTGGTGGGCGCTGAACCTTCCAACCACCGGTCTGAACTCCACCTCCTGGCCAACCTGAGCATTGAAATCGCCGATGACGATCTTGATGTCATGTCTTGGGCAGCGATCGTATTCACGTTCCAGCTGCGCGTAGAATTCGTCTTTGTCGTCATCGCTACTTCCGAGGTGGGGACTATGCACGTTAATTATGCTGATATTGAAGAACCGGCCCTTGATCCTCAACCTGCACATTCTGTCGCTGACCGGCCACCATCCGATCACACGCTTTTGCATCTCCCCCACCACCATAAAAGCTGTTCCCAGCTCGTGTGTGTTGCCGCAGCTCTGGTATATGGTGTGGTTCCCGCGAAAGACCCGCACCGTAGACCCCTTCCAAGACACCTCCTGCAGCGCTACGATGTCGAACTTCCGGTCTTTCACTATATCGGATAATATACGCGTGCTTCCGATGAAGTTGAGAGACTTACAGTTCCACGTACCGAGTTTCCAATCTCTTGTCCGTTTTCGTCGCAAAGGTCTGAGCCGATTAGATCCATCCGAATTTTCTTGTTGAACTTCCTGAGCAAGCTCTTTTTATGGGCGGCTAGCTAGGCCTGCGCCAACCTTGCAGTAACGCTGAAGGACCGCGAGAAGAGAGAGATTTGGGCCAGGTGCATATTGAAAGGCGGCGCCAACTCGCCTTGTCAGGGCCAACTGCTTTAGGTCTTGTGGTTTTTAGGCCTAGAACGTGTAGGGCCCACTACCTCGTCCTACCCACACCTGCAGTCAGCCCCCGCTACCTGGTTCGGGTCGCGAGTCACAACAAGTTGCTATCGCGACTAAGCATTATCCACCACCTATGACCCGCCCGGTTGCTTGCAGCTCAGCTTCCCTCATAGTGCTCCTCCTCCACCACAGGGCCCGGGAAATTTCTTAAATCTAAAGCAGTTCAATCTACATACTAATCACCTAGGGCGTGTGCTCGATTTGGTTTTTGGTTCTGATGAACAGGAACTATGTATTGAGGAATCAGCTGCTCCACTTCTACCCATTGATGCTCACCACCCTCCATTGGTTATTTCGTTCCAAAAACCTACTGCAGCACCCTCATTAAGTGTTGGAGTTAGTGAAGTCCAGCCGCTGAACTACCGCAAAATTGATTATTCAAAGTTGGCAGAGTATTTATTCAGCCTTGATTGGCAATCATTATTAGGATCATCTAACGCTGATACAATGGCACTTATGTTTTGTAGTATTTTACAAGACTGGCTTGGAGCTAATCTTCCTGTCACACGTAGACCGATCTCCCCGCCTTGGAGTACGCCACTTTTGCGTGCATTGCACCGAAAACGAAATGCATGCCAGCGCAAACTTCGCCGTAGACGTTCGACTGTTACTGCCCATGATTTTCATGCCGCCAGCACTGCTTATCGGAACCTTAACGCTGTCCTTTACAGATCTTATGTTCTACGAGTTCAAGCAGGCTTGCGACATAATCCTAAAGGCTTTTGGAATTACGTTAACTCTAAACGGAAAACATCAAAAATACCTCCTAATGTCTACTTTGAAGATGTGACTGCATCTTCAACTGCGACCGCTTGTGAATTGTTTGCGAATCACTTTGCCTCTGTTTTCGCTTCCTGCTCTGCAACCGAGTCTGAGTTGACTTCTGCCTTAGCTACTGTACCGCATAATGTTGCTGATTTGAGTACCTTTTATGTGTCACCGGATATGGTACTTAATGCTATCAAAAAACTTAAAAGCTCGTTCTCTCCTGGTCCATATGGAATTCCGGCTGTTGTGTACTGCCGCTGTGCTGACGCTTTAGCTGAACCTCTATCTCAAATTTTCAATCGATCGTTTAGTGAGGCAAGGTTTCCTGAAGTTTGGAAACAATCTTACATGTTTCCAGTGTTCAAAAATGGAGACCGACGAAATGTCCAGCAGTACCGTGGAATTGCAAATCTTTCAGCCGGAAGTAAATTATTTGAAATTATCGTCTACCAGTTTATTCTCCGTCAAACCACTAGTTACATTTCACCTGACCAGCATGGATTTATGCCAGGCCGATCCGTTTCAACTAATCTACTGCAATTTGCGTCAACTTGCATTAACCATATAGAAGAGAAAGCACAGGTCGACGTTATATATACTGATTTGAAAGCAGCCTTCGATCGTATCGATCACGAAGTTCTTCTTCGTAAGCTCAGTTTACTTGGCACCACACACCAGCTAACTACTTGGCTACGATCTTACCTCACCCAAAGAATTATACGTGTTAAACAAGGTTCTTGTGAATCGTCCGCATTCACCAATAGATCAGGTGTGCCACAAGGTAGTAATCTGGGTCCCCTGCTGTTTACTCTCTTTTTCAATGATGTGGCTACGGTTTTGGGTGCTGGATGCAAGCTTATATATGCTGACGATCTCAAGCTCTATCTAGTAGTGAAGTCGATTGAAGACTGCTATCAATTACAAACCGTATTAAATAGTTTCGTGGACTGGTGTCGCTCCAATCCGCTGATCATTAGCATCGCTAAATGTTCCGTAATGACATTTCATAGGAAGAGCAATCCGATCATCTTCAGTTACAGCATTGATGGTATAAACCTACATAGAGTCAGTGAAATCAGCGATCTCGGCGTTATTTTTGACCACAAACTGAATTTTAACTCTCATATAGCTAACATAACTAAAAAAGCGTATAGGCAACTGGGATTCATTTCAAAAATATCCCGCAACTTTACTGACCCATATTGTTTGAAATCACTTTATTGCTCTTTAGTCAGGCCAATACTTGAGTTTGCATCGCCGGTTTGGAATCCACATCAGCTAACTTGGAGCTTGAAACTCGAAAGAATTCAGAAAAGGTTCATATGATTAGCGCTCAAGAATCTACCATGGCGTGATCCGCAGAACCTTCCACCATACAAAGATCGTTGTCAGCTACTAAACCTTGAATCATTAGAACGTCGTCGTCGTATACAACAAGCCGTAACAGTAGTGAAAATCCTGAATGGTGAAATTGATGTACCCGAGCTGCTATCCCGTATAGACCTACGAACCTCTAGGAGAACTCGCGATGTATCGTTACTATCGACAAGATTTCATCGCACAAGTTTTGGATATCACGAGCCAGTTACTTCTATGATACGCACTTTTTCACAAGTAGATAGTGTCTTCGAGTTTGGCGACTCATCAAAAAAATTTGCATCCATCATACGCAGACTACAACTTCTGTGATTTATTTTATTTTATTTAATTTTTGTATGTATTCTGCTTTTAATCAACAACAATTATATTAGTGTTCTGTGTATTATGTCATTATTTTTAGTATAGTTGAAAAGATAGTGGTTTTTATGCCTGTTTGAGAACTATGCCATTGGATGTGTAGGTAAACTCAAATGGGCTTTTTCCCACTCAAATCATTTAGACTGCAATGTCCGATGATTCAAAACAAATAAATAAATAAAAAACAAAGAAAACGATAAAGTTTCCGAAAAATATTTGGTTTGGCAGGCAATATGCAACCTTGGTCGAGCAAACCCAAGCTTCATCACCACCGGAACTGCAAACAAGGAAATATGCCATGAACTAAAGAACCGATTGTAACCATTCCCCGACGCTGCCATGACACTCCTCCGCAGTTCTGGCCTGATTTGGCATCTTGTCACTACGCCAAAGATGTGTTGCAGTGCTATAAAGCGACTGGAATCCATGTTGTACTGAAAGAGGTACTTACACCTAACCGTCCGGAATTGCTGAATCTGAATTTACCCTTGGCTACGGGATCCTTTTTAATTAAACATTTTATGGTAATGCTTGAAACTTTTACTGTTTGTTGATTAAAATAAACGATTTCGTATATAAAATATTGAAACAGTAAGCTAAATGTAGAAATAAAAGGTAACATTTTCGAATTTTCTAATAAAAACTTCTGACATACGAACTGAGGTACTGTGTTGTAATAAATAAACATCGAATAAAACAGAACCGAACGAAATCAATAACAACAGCTAAAATCACCAAAACTAAATTGCAAATGCGCTTATCGAGCAGCACAGAGAAATAAAATGCAACCCTTCCCCGTAATTGCAAATCCCAACCAGTGACAGCATTATTGCAACAAAAACCGAACTCGATGAGCTGACGAAATCGAAATTTACATCAAGCGCTTCTCACGCCAATCGATTTCGCCCCATTCGATGTTTTGAACAAGTTGTTAAAGCATCGAACAATGAAAAAAATAGCTAAACCTACACAAATCGGAAAATAGGGTGCGAAAAAATAACAAATTCTAGAACGAAAAGCTGGACGACGGTGCAGCACTTTCATTGGAACTGTTTTTCCACCAAACAGACTGACACCAAAATAGTACGAAATTCAATGGCAACTTCGCCTGTTCGTCTCGGTTAGGATTCTTCGTATTTCGCCCACACATTTCAAACATCACCGCGACAGAACGAATCTGGTTGATCGAAAACCGTTTATCCTACCCGGCGGTGATCGCATTGAGCCGACGGTTCCGATTAGTGGTATCAATTTTTCACCGAACGGAGGAGGAGGAGGAGGAGGAGGTGCTTGATTGATAGATTGATCCTTAGCAATAGAAATTGATTTCAAGTTTTTGTGCAGGAGTATTGATTTTCTTTTACGCACTCAAAAGCGTAACTTCTAACAAAATGTGTGGACTCGTGCACCTCGGCACTACTCCATCTCAGTCGATCACAGTCCGAAAATAATGTACTTTAAATTCAAATTTTCAATTATCGTATAATGAAAATCTAGTAAATTTTTCATTGTTTACTCGCACTAAACACAATATTAATAATCAATGGTTTGAACATTCTAAATCAGTTGAAGCAGTATCCATCATTTGACGTGGATAAAAGCTGTAATTATAGGATTCTTAGTGTCATAGCTACTGAATTGGCTGCCAAAATGTCAAATTCTATGAAAGGAATGTAATGCCAAGACTTTGCTTTCATAATTTAAGTGCGGGTAGTACGAATTTTCGCGTTGCGGAAGAAAGATTTTGACTCATTACGTCTCCTACTTCAATGCAATTTTCACGTTCACATTCTTATCTTCATTCATAAAATAAACTCACTTTTCAATTTTGGATACATTTTCGCGTCAAGATTCACAGTTCGTCATGTTTCTGAATATCTGCTAACCAATTCGTGTCAAAACATAATCACTATTTCGCACAATTACACTACCTTTGAATGCTGGATGACTACATAATTAGTAATGTTCACTTGCCACTTGTTTAATTAGGTAACAAAAGTCTTCAAAAATATGAGACGAAAGTTTTTCACTTAATTCACTTGATTGCGCTTTGTTTTCATCTCATTTGGTTTCGCATAGTTGTCAAGTTTTCTCAAAATGTTACAAAACAAAAATTGTTTTTGTTCTTCAAATTGTCACACAAAAAGTATATTTTTGGTGTCCGTGACATTAGTTTAATTATATTATTGATATTAATATTTCAATAAAACTGTTTCAGCTTCGAATATTACCAGAAAGAGCGTGTTAAATTCTAATGAAATTATCATTGCATAGTAGCACTCGTTTCTTTCTGCTATATGTCAACATAACGCTGTTGAGTGTGTGTTTCATCGGCTTTGCACAGAGAAGCCAGATATTTTCATAGAAAATATGTATTTCTTTGCATAGAAAGTTGACATCTGCTCTATCTGTTTTCGCTAATATAATGATGTTAAAAGATAATTCTTCATATCTGCGAAGATTTCCATTTTAACATGCGATTTGTACGTTGATTGATAAACTTTCAAAGAATTACTGCAACCAAATACTAATAGATACTCAGAGAGAAAAGTCTAATTTTTTTCTTCTCACTTTTTATGAACCTGTACAAATCTGTATTACATTTAAGAAATCTGTATAAAATCTGTACTCTGATACAAATCAGTATGCGAACACAAAAATCTATACAATACAGATAAATCTGTATAAATGGCATCTCTGGCTCTACATTTTGTTTTAGAAGGGCTAATGCCTAAATAAAAACAATTCCTTTTTTTGTTTTGTTTATTAAGTTTATCAAAAAAAACACACACACACAGTAAAATTTTAAATTTAAAACGAAAGGTAACGAAAACGACCCAAAAATTTTTAAACTTATAAATGTGTAGTGTGTTGTCTCATAGTTGGCATTAGGCCGTTTTTAAGAAAAATTCTGACATGTTGAACCTGAAAGTGTAATAGTGCAATGTTTTGTTTTGATTGCTTTCGCCATTATTAATTAATAGGATGAATAATGGACCGACGATAGGATGAATAAAAATCCTTTGAGATGGAATTAGGAGCAGAGTAGTGAACATATCAGAAGTGTTTTTAGCTGATTTTTTGAACACTAATTTAATTTCCAAGGATTGTGAATCAATTCTCCATGTGGAGCAAGGCGAATTAAGCAATATGAAAAAAATCATAGTGATTTTAGTGGCTAAATCAGGTTATTAAGGTAACGTCCTTACAAATGAGATGAAACAGGGAACCCTTACCCTACTGTAGTTGTACAAACCCTAAGAGTAAGTGGCACGCATATGCTTTTAAAGAGAGATATGTGCATGATTTTTTAAATCTACTTTAAAAAAAGCTATTTTTCGACAAGAGTTGGAGTTCGGTTTTGGTAAATCTTCACTACAAACTGTTCTAGCTAGAAATTTGTGTAATTATGAGAAACATACATCAGGTGTCAGTGGACTAATTTTAGAAAAACAAGTAACAAGTACAATGTAAAATCGCCCCCCAAGGAAAACTTATATTGTTATATCACATTAGGAAGCGCTTGGACTGGAGACAATTCTTCCTACATTTTAACTCTTCAACTGTCATATTGATAGAGCTATTTGAAAAAAAATCCAGGATGATAAGAGCATTGTCGGGAAGGTTCACCATTTTTTTTTATTTTTTGGAGATTTCTAACACTTTCTTACTGATTTTGGTACAACTCTATATTTTGTAATACTAAATAAATAATTTCTTAATGTTCCGGTCTCATATTTTTATTTCGTTTATTTTTTGCCTTTCTCATATAGAATGTTATATACCATTCGACTCAGCTCGACGAACTGAGCAAATGTCCGTGTGTGTATGTGTGTATGTATGCATCAAAAATATACACTCACTTTTCTCGGAGATGGCTGAACCTAAACAAACTAAACTTCAAATGAAAGGTCTCATGGTTCCATTGCTTGCTATTGAATTTTATCCCGATCGGACTTCCGGTTCCTGCGATATAGGATTATATAGCACCAAAAAATGAAAAAAAAATATGCACTCACTTTTTCAAGAGATCGCTGAGTCGATTTTCACAAACCTAAATTCAAATGGAAGGTCTCATGGTGCCATAGCCTGCTATTGAATTTCATTTATATCCGACTTCCGGTTCCGGAGTTACATGGTAATTTGTGAAAATTAAAGAAAAAGTGTGCACTCAATTTTCTCTAAAATGGATCAACAGATTTTCACAAACTAAGATTTAAATAAAAGGTATAATAGTTTCCTAAAAATTTCTAGAACACTTTATCCGTATCCGACTTTCGGTTCCGGAACTACAGCGTGATAAGTGGAAAATTACCAATTTAATTAGTATTTTTTCACGAACGTTGTCAAAAAACAGGTACAAATCCCATAAAAACGTCTGATAAATTATTCTAGTTTGTAAAGCTTGTTTGTTTGTAGGCATAAAAACTTAATTCGGTACTACTGGTCCCTTATTTTCATGTTCCGGAAGCACCAAAAGTGGTGAAGAAAAATGCAAAAATAGAACTCACTTCGTTTTCCCGTGCGATGCTTGAACCGATTTTCACAAATCATAATTTGAATCGAAGCTCATATTATCTTTAAAGCTACTGTGAAATTTCATCCGGATCCGACTTCCGGTTCCGCAGATACAGGGCGATGAGTGTCAAAGTTTTCAAATCGCCATATAGATTGACAATATATACAACACCGAAAGAAGAAGAAAACACGAAACGATGCGTGCGTTGTTCTATTTCGTACACGCTATGAAGAAACGGTTGCGGATGTCTGCTACTGGTGCGTGATATTGGTAAAAGACCGTGCTGCGGTTCATAAAAATTTTAGTTATCCTATGATAAGTGCGACCGAAAGAATAAACGAATGTCATTGAATTCAAATTTATTTGAAAAAAACATGCAATTTTCACATCCGGTAGTGCAGTATTATCGTTCCAGCTCCGGTTTCGGAAGAATTGGAAATGGTGATCAAAAACTGCAAAAAGGATCTCACTCGCTTTCATTCAAGATGGCCAAATCGATTTTCACAAACTTATAGGTTCAAAAGAAAAGTCTTACAGTTTCATACGGAATTCCTAAATATCTTTTGGATACTACTTCCTTGTTTGGCAGTTAAAGGGTTGTAATTTTGGGAAAGCCGTCTCCAGTCTAAGCTCATTTAAGTATGTTATAACGATATGAATTCCCTTTGGGGAATGCTTACCCGGCTGTATTTGTGAGAACCGGTTGAAAAGTCTTTAAGGGGCCTATCATAAACCACGTAAACTCTCTGGCGAGAGGGAGGTTTCAAAAAAAGTCCACGAATGTCTACGAAATTCAGCAGGACAGGTTCGAAAAAAGGTAATTTTCTAGCATTTCAAAAGTACAGATGCAGCTCAGAGGTCGAACTCGAGCATGCAACCTTTCACGTAGAATCGTTCATCATTCCACATATGATTTTGTTTGCAATTTTTGGAAAGTAAGACAGAAATCAAATTTTCGATTTTTTTGAGTCAGAATGGACCTTAAATTCACCAAAGCGTTAGAGTTACAACAACCAACTCAGTTTTCTCCTTGAAGAACTCAATACCCATTTGAAGAGCCCATGTCGACAAGTTGTCGAGGGTATCTTGTAATGGTCCTTCGAGATCGACAGCTTTGGGTCCCATAATAGACACAACGCTGTCGTCGGCAATTTGTCTTAGCTTGCGAGATTCATCAATGTTGTTTACGTAGAAGTTGTATAAAGTTGTATGCTCTAAAGTGTATAAAAAGTTGTTCAAAACTGGTGAAAGACCATGCTGATGCAATTTCTCAGATAGAACATTAATGGAAACTGAATCGAATGCCCCCTTGACATCGAGGAAACTGATGCCATTTGTTCTTCACGAGCAAATGCCATTTGAATTTCTGTTGAGAGCAACGCTAGACAATCGTTCGTTCCTTTGCCCCTGCGGAAACCAAATTGTGTATCTGAAAGCAAACCATTAGTTTCGACCCAATTGTCTAGACGGAAGAGAATCATTTTCTCCAACAATTTCCGAATACAGGAAAGCATAGCAATCGGCCCGTACGAATTGTGCTCGGAGGCTGGTTTTCCTGGTTTGTGAATAGCGATAACCTTCACTTGTCTCCAATCGTGTGGCACAATGTTACCCTTAAGCAACGCGTTGAATAAATTCAACAAGCGTCTTTTAGCAGAGTCAGGCAGATTTTTCAGCAAGTTGAATTTAATTCGGTCTAACCCTGGGGCTTTATTGTGACACGAAAGGAGGGCAAGTGAAAACTCCGCCATTGAAAACGGGTTTTCGTTCGATTTCGATTATGGGACGTGGGATATCGTCTGTTGCGGAACATAGTCGTGGCATACTTTTTCAGCGAAATTTAATATCCAGCGATTAGAATATTCTTCGCTTTCGTTCGCGTGATTTCGGTTGCGCATGCGTCGGGCCGTATTCCAAAGAGTGCTCATTGCTGTTTCTCTCGTTAATCCGTCAACAAACCTTCGCCAGTAAGCGCGTTTCTTAGCTCTAATCTAACTTTTCATTTGAAATTCTTTCGCCGCGTATTTCCGATGATTGTCTGGGGTTCCGTTGCTTCTGGACGAGAAGACGGTTGCAGCTTTTTTCGTTTTCAGCTCTGAGCACTCTTTGTTCCACCGTGGGTTGGGAGAACGCATACTAGTTTGCGCGCTGGGTACTCGTTTCGTCTGATCTTGAATGGCGGTGTCGATAATCAATCCAGCCTTAAAATATATACTCTTCCTCCGGAGGAAGCTCCTGTGATTTTTCTAGTTTCTCCGATATCGAACTCGCGCAGCTTTTCTAATCAATGTTTCGTGTGAGATCGTACGAAACATTGATTGTTTCTGATTGTCTTATGTGGTTGGCGATTGAAACCATGAACGGCAAGTGATCTCTACCGTGAGGATCACAGATTACCTTCCACTTGAAATCTAACTGTAGCGAGGTCGAGCAAAGGGGGAAATCCAACGCACTTGGTTGTGCTTTCGGTCTAGGGTTCCGTGTCATTTCTTCTATGTTTAGAACTGCCATATTAAAGTTGTCACACAGGATTATCATGAATCAGGAATCAGAACAAATTGTTTCAAATTGCACGTTCCCCTTGATATTTGAAGATTTGTACCTTGCCTTCAATTTGTTTTTAGCATCATTTTCCCGATATATAAGACGGAAGGATTGAAAGGAAATGATAAGGTTTGGACTAGAAGGATGGGGAAAATTGACAAAAACACAAAAAAGCAGAAGTAAATTCTGCACCCCTAAGGGATGCTGCACAATCTGCTGAGGATCACATTTAGTGGAAGCAGAAGTAAATTCTGAACCTCTAAGAGGTCCCGAACAGTCTGCTGTTAATAAAACTTCCAACCCCCGAGAGGATTTAGAGATCTTACAAAAGCGACACCATTCTGCACTCTCGGAAGAATGCAGAACGACTCGCAGTATGTACGAGCAGAAGTAAATTCGGTACCCCCCAAAGGATGCCAAACAATCTGCTAAACCCTATTTAAGGTGAATACAGAAGGGATTCATTCACTCCAGGAAGAACGATGAACCCTTCTGACTATAGCTCCTTACCACATTGGGTGAGAAACGAGAGAATATCCTTCAACTTTAGCTCCGCATACACAGACTCAACCATGTATGGAGAACCAAAAACCCGGTTACGTAGCTGCGTCAATGCGGGACAGTTACATATCAGATGATATGAAGTACCATAATCGCATTCACACAAATCACACGAATAATACTCAGCACGTTGAATAGTAGCCATGTGATAATTGAGTTTGCAATGTCCAGTCAGAGCTCTGACCAGAATACTGCAATGATGCTTGGATGGCAATACGTGATTTAGCCGAAAAAGCAGGAACGAGTGTTGGAATGATACAGCGTATCAAGAGGCGAAATCACCTGAAGACCTACAAGAAGCAGAAAATCTCGAAACAAAGTGTAGAACAGAAGAAGCGAGCAGCAACAAGGGCCCGGAAATTGTATTCGCGTCTTTTGCAGTGTCCGGATGCATGCGTTTTGATGGACGATGAGATTTATGTAAAGGAGAACTCAAAAACCCTTCCAGGTCCACAATACTTTACTGTCATCGTTGGGGAGGATGTGAGCGATGCGGACAGATCGATTCAAGTGGAGAAACTCGGTACTGGTATGGCAAGCAATATGTTCCTGTGGTTTGAAGTCAACCATTTTCTACACTATTGGAACTATAAATGCACAAATCTATCGATCTGAGTGTATCCAGGAGAGGTTGCTGCCTTTATATAAGAAGCATAGTACACCTCCACTGTTTTGGCCGGATTTAGCGTCGGCTCACTATGCCTAAACCACTTTCAATTGGCTTGCGGAAAAGGGTATAAATTTCGTTGAAAAAAATATCAATTCACCAAATTGTCCTCAGCTTCGACCCATCGAACGTTACTGGGCAATCGTGAAGAGGGTCTTCAAGGTTAGGCAGCTGGGAACATGCAGGAGTTCAAAAAAATTTGGTCTCAAGCGTCCAAAAAATGCGATGCAACACTTGTCCGGGACTTGATGAAGAGCTTTCGACCAAAAGTTCGAAAACTCGTGAAGGAATAACTTGAATTTCATATTTCATCCGGTTTTCTTTATGCTCAAGTTTAACCTCGTAAAATAAAGGATCAATTTTTAGTTTGAATAAAATATCGTTTTTTATCATAATTTGAAAGAAAAATTTGTGGATAGCTTATTTTCGATACACTCCTTAGTTTTAAAATTGGAGCCAGCTAAATGCAATTTCCTTCAAAATAAACTTGATGATTGTCTCGATATCAGTGTTCCTACTTCTTCTTCTGATGTAATAATCGAGCTCTAGGTGCTATCAATGCTTGTCTTGTCCAGTTGAATTCTACGGAATTGATATTGTGACAATGTGGCATTGCTGCGGTAAAGTTTGAAATAGCATGCGTGGCTCCAAATGGTAACGCGAGCTGTCTTATCTCATCTTGAAAAATTTGGAGACGGATACTCAGACCCGGGCAAATGGTTTGTGTGATTAAACTGACTGAATGTCATTACATTTCCACAATTTTTGATTGGTTGAAATTTGGCCGCTCTGATAAAAACCTCCACATTAGTGAACAGCAACCATAGTTCGCATTGAGGTGTTGTACGAGTTGCGTTAAATAATAATTGCTAGTTGTGAATTAAATTCGGAACTCATGATTGAAGTATTGATTTCTTGAAATCTTATTGGTAAATCAAACTCTACAGCTTGAATGAATTTTTTATCTTCATGAGATTTTTATGCAGAACTTCACTGTGATCGTTGCCTTAAACAATGTGGACGCCAAAGTGGTGAACTTAGTTCAATAAAAGTGCGTTACATAACCGAATAAAACGAACAATTTTTCGTTAGCAGTTGTGCACTTTTCTTCAGCATAGGTTTAAAAAGTGTGATTCGCTTCACTTGAGGGTAACCTAAAAATGTAAGGATTTTTCATAACCTTCAAATTTTTATTACTACTAATCAAGAAAATAATCTGTTTTAGATTTAAGAGTGAAACGTGAAATTTTGACTGCGAGACACAGAATAGAACTGAAAACACAAAAGATAAAACAGCTTTAAATACTACAAATTAGACAACCATAAAAAGTTTTCTGTAAAGCAAACAAACCGTTATTACTTCAGATTAGTTTCTAGTTAAAAATCTGAAAACTCGAGAAACTGCCGAAACATTAGAAGACTATAATCAGGAAGCACAAAACATCAATTTTGGAATCACATGATGATGAGTGATAATAATTTGTTGCCAAGCGATCAAACGAACGTAGATAATAAGAGAATGGGGGAGACTTATAAAAAAGGAGGTACAGCCGGTATTGAAGGAAGTCTCTATCAAATAAAACTATTAATACTATTGTTTTGCAGAGCAATAAAGAAATTCTATTCTTTTAAATTAGGAACAGAGGTGGAAGAGGCAGGAAAGTTTGATGATATAGTTTTTAAGTATAGAAACAAAGATGATAAAAAAGAAGAAAGTTTATGTTTGCAGGCCAAACATCGATTAGATGAATCGCAAAAGATTAGCTATGAAGCTTTACTATCCGAAAGTGCAGGGGATTATAGTTTGATAAAGTATTTTTTTTCATTTCAAGATATGATAAAGAAAAAATCCTTCGGTGTGATAAAAGAAGTAATTGTTTTTACTAATATCGACTTAGCTGATGATGTTAAAAGCCACGTTAAAACAATAGAAAGAGAAGAAAATGATATTTTAAATTTACAAATTGTATCTAAAGAGAGCAAACATTATAAATTCAACGAAACAATAATTAAGGAATTGAAACCAAAATTAGAAAACTTCAAATTATGTAAGCTAGCAAAAGAGTTAATTGATCACATTCTGGACAAAAAGGCTATTAGAATACAACAAGGAAGTATTTTTGCAGAATATAAATCAATTATGGCAAAAGAATTGTTGTTTGTTGTTGATGTTAAAAACAATATCATCCAATTTTATGATAAATTTATTGACAGCACTCCACACTCAGATTCTGACATTAGAAGATTTCAAGAGGTTTGTGAACAAGAATTGAAAAACAAAGCAAAAAAGTTTAGACAAGTCCTAGAAGAGGAAATGAAAAAGTTAGAAGTACTTGACAAGTATTTTCAAAACAAAATATTAGATGAAGATTACCAATTTAATTTAAGAGATCTCAGTGAATATATGAAAAGTATAAAATTAAATATCTCAAATTTTAAGAAGAGAAACAATGATCCTAATGAAGGATGGCCACAAACAATATCTGAGAATGAAATTAAAAACTTTTTAGACCATTTAGTATTTGCAGTAAATCAACCGAACGAAGAAGAACTTGGTAATATAATTGTGAGTGAGCTGAACGAAGACAGTAAGTTCAAAGATTTAGATAGTGAGCTGGTTGTCGATTACATACAAAGGAAAATGGTGGTTCAAAGAGAAAATTGGTGACAAGAAGGATCGGGGTACGTTTTTAACGCCTGAAATAGGACGGATTTTCTTGGATGAGATAACGCAAAAAATTGATAGTTTAATATCTATTGGACCTAACATAGAATATTGTGAAAGATTAAAAGAATATGATATCGAGTTTCAGAACAACATTTCTGATGATTTGAAAAATTTTCTTTTTGTAAAAAAATCAGAAGACAAAATTTTGTATTTTATTTTCTCGCAAGATAGTTTATTGAGCATGATTAGGCTTTATCAATTGTTAGAGTATCGAAAGTATAATCATTACCTTTTTGTAAAATTGAGCTCTTTGCTGAGATCAAACACGCAGAAGAATTTAATTACAGTCTTTAATTCCAATTGTTATGATTTGTTTGTCATAGAAGATAATATCGGTAATAAAAATGCACAGGAGTTATACGATAAATTATCTAATATAATTATTAATCTAAACAAAAAAATCATTCTAATTACTAAGAAAAAATACACTTCAGCGAATGAATTTCTAAATGATCCTAAGTATAAAAATAAGTATAGTAGTGAAACGGATACAACTAGCTTCAAGGACCTTACTCAAACATCACAAAACGAACTTTTGGAAAAAGAAGTAATGTTTCAAGGAAAAATGATCAGCTTAAACAAATTAATAGATCCGAGTGACGAAAACGCAAAACAACTCATTGATTCAGAAATATTAATGAAGCTTATTAAGAACGAAGAAATAACCATAGGAAAGCCACCACCGTTCTTAAAAGATTTGGAAGCAGCATATGCAAAAATTAATGAAGAGATTGTAGTAGAGAATTTAGTACGAGATTTATCAAAAACTTCAGACCAGCCTAGGCTTTTTATGATCACCGGAATTGATCGGGACAATATTGAAGCAGTACAAGATGAATTAATAAGACGGCTAAAAAGAGAAGGAGATAGTAATGCAAAGATTGCTAATAACATAAGGCAACAAGTGCGATTTTTCAAGGAAAACGCTGCTGCTGAAACAAGAATCATTATTACTCCTGGTTGTAATGAAGCACATCACATGAAAAGTTTCAAATCCTTGTGTCAAAACAATCCTGAAAAAATAATTCATTGGATAGAAATAACAACTGAGAAAGCTCACCTGCGACAAATTTATAATCCTAATTTTTATCTTAGGAGAAAATTTAAGTATCAAGCAAAACTAATCATTAAAAATGACATAAAAATTGAGTTGATTAAAGATACGCCTTATATTTCATTCTTTTTCACTGGAGTTGATGAGCAAGATCTATTGAAAGTATGTCAATTGAATCAAGAAGTGACGGCTAAATTAAAACAAAATACAATTATCCAAAATGAAAATGGACAAGAAAAGTTTGATGAATTAGTAAAAAACGGCTGTGATTCTATTCATTGGCTCCATGTGGATACGAATGAGACAATCATTTGGCGAAAATCTCATGGTTCTTTAAATATTTTACGTAAGTATGTCGACAAAAAACCAGAGTTGTATGACGAAACTGAATTTATTGAAGCAATCAAAGATCAAGTTGTAATTATTGTTGATGAGCCAGGCATGGGTAAAACAACTACTTTAACTAGTTTATCGGAACAAAAACTCGCAACGGACTGGGTAATTCGAATAGATTTCAAGGATTGTCAGGAGAAAATTGCATTTTTGCCAACTAAACAAGAACTACGGTCATATAATATAGATCAGGCTTTAAACTTTTTATCCAAATTCGAAAGTAGTGGTTTAAATACAGAATGGGCTAAAAGATTATTAAAAAATTGTTTACAGAAACCGGAAATATCTGTTTGTAAACCAATACTGCTATTGTTTGATGGTTTTGATGAAATCATTAATGGTGAACATCAAGAAAGAATAGTTTTATTATTAAAATTTCTAAAAGAAAACACTTCTGCTACAATTTGGGTTAGTACGAGACCCTATAAAATGCAAGAATTGGAAAATAGTTTATCAACATTTGCTACTAAATTTGAAGAGTTTAAGTCCGAGCAACAGAAACAATTTCTCAATGATTATTGGCGAATTCATCTTTCATTGATGTTGAATCAAAATAGCGAGCAGGATTATAAATCAAAGCTAGAACTTTATGCCGAGGCTTTACTGAAAAAAGTTGTCCGTATTTTTGGAGAAAATATGTCTCGTTTTATGGGCATTCCTTTACAATTACGTTTGTTGGCAGAAGGTTTTCAAAGGGAAGTTATAGAATTTTCGAAGAGTCAACTGTATGACGTTCCATCTTTTGAAGCTCTTAATGTATTGTATATTTATGAACATTTTATTGAAGCAAAATATGATGTTTATTTTAAAGAAAAAATTCGTCTTGATAGTAGTTCTTCATACATTAAAAATAGGCTAACTGAATGCTTTAACAAGGACCATCAATGTTTAGCTTTCAGTGTGTTGTTTCCTAATGTGAAACAAAATGATATTGAACTAATTTTTGGTGAACAGAAATTACTTACACCAGAAGACGAGAACGAAGTTAAATCACTTGGAATTATCCAGTCTGTGGGAAATGCGAAAAATGTTTATTTCATTCATAAAACTTTTGCTGAATATTTTGCTGCTACTTTATTTACTGACAGTCTAAAGAAAAAAGTATCAAATCCATCAAAGTATGAATCAGTGAAAAGTTTTTTACTCCAAGAAATGTTTAAAGATAGTAATCAAGTAATTCGTAATTTTATTGATCGTATTTTGGCACAAGACTCTCGCATCCATTCTGCTACCTTGGATCAAAGTTTATCTACAATCAATGATTTGTTATATAAACAGAATTCAGATGTCACAATAGTTGATAGATTAGGAAGAACAGCTCTGCATTTAGCTGTTCAGAGAGGTTATTTTTGGATTGTGAGGGTTTTATTAGCAGCAGGTTTCGACGGCTTACAATCTGACATTTTCGGTAAAACATCCCTTCATTATGCCTGTAGATATGGTCATATAAAAATAGGTAAACATTTAATGAATTATTATGCAGACATTGACATTAATGATAATATTTTTAGAACACCATTACAAATAGATACGGAGATAGGAAGTAGTATTTTCAATAAAACAGAATATGCACAGTCTCAACTTGTAAAATTTGTTAATAAGCAGGATAACGATGGTAAAGCTTCTTTATTTTATGCTGCTGAACAGCAGAATTGGAATTTGGCTTGTATTTTGTTGTTGAATGGTGCTGATATTAATGCACTAAACGAAGAAGAACAAAAAAAATTACTGTTATATGCTGCTAAGGAGTCTCGTTCTAATTATAAATTAAGGCCCGTTGTTGGGTTATTGTCAATAAAAGTTCCTGATGCAGTGCAAGATTTTAGTGAAAATGAGGGCTATCCTAGGTTATTATTTAAATTTTTCGCAGATGGACATATAAAAGTAACAGATGCATTATTGGGAGCTATAGCAGATGAAGAAAAAAGAAATATTCTTAACATAGAATATAAGAGAAGTACACCATTGGAACGAGTTAACGATAGTAATGAACTTAGTGATAGAGATCATTTACTGGCTATAAAATATTTACGCGAAAATGGAGGTCTAAATGGTGACAATAATATTGATTGTATTCTGGAATCTGCTGCATCAGAAGGTCACATTGAGACTTTTAAATATTTAGAACAACAAGGACTAAAGGAAAATTTTCATACCTATATTTTTGAAGCAATTGAAAAAAATTGTTTTAATATTGTAGAGTATTTATGGCAAAACTATCGTCAGTACACTTCAACAGATTACGGATATACTGCATTGCACTATGCAGCAGAACACGGAAATTTGAAAATTATGAAACATTTATGTGACAACGGGGCAAATGTTAAAAATGCTGCTAAGGATGGTAGAACTCCTCTTCACTGTGCAGCTAAAAAAAAGAGACTGGATGTAATAAAATATTTAGTAAGCAAAGGGGCAAATGTTAATATTGCTGCTAAAAATGGAATGACTGTTTTGGACTGTGTTTTAAAACCATTAGATGTATCTTTACAAACGAATGAATTAGATGCAGCAAAATATCTCATAACAGAATGCAATGCTAATTTTGGAAGGCGTACTCGTATAAATATTGCTACAGCGAGAAAAATTGTTCAAACAACACAAGATAATATAAATACTGCCGATCAAAATGGTGAAACTTTATTACATACTGCAGTTAAATCAGGAGAGGCACTCTTTGTAAAATATCTGTTTAAACAAGGAGCTAATGTTAATGCTAAGAACAATGACGGTAGAACGCCATTACATTTAGCTTTAGAGCAGAGTTTTACTGATATTGCTAAATTACTATTACTAAACGGTGCTATGTACGATGCACGCGATAAAAGTGACAAAAAACCTCTTGATTTATTCAAAACATCTCTTTATCAATCCGAATCGGTTCAAATTGATGAATTATTGAACTTGATTGACAACTTATTCCATAGTAAAAGCTCGATACAGGATTTCGAAGATAAATTCTGGAAAGACCATTTTTATGGATATGAATGGAATGTTCTTGCATATGATTTAACAAACACTATACTTTTTATTCTTAATTCTCGAAATGCCAAAGGAAAAACTTTATTACATGTAGGTGCTGACCAAAATGATTTTGAAGCAATTAAATGTTTATTAAAATTCAACCGGAAATATCTCAATACAAGAGATCGGTTTTCCTATATCAAAGATTTTCATTCGATGAATTTGATGGCAAAAGATTCTCGATCTGATCTTCTTTTAAAAGAAGGGGCAGATATCAGTGTTAAAAATAATGAAGGTTATAGTCCTGAGAATCTTGCTGGAAATAATAATCATAATAATGTTGTTGAGTTGCTTCAAAAAGCAAAAGATTTATTTATTGCTATCGAAGAAAATAATATACTAGAAGTTGAAAATTGTATTTGTAAAGGAGCATACATTAATGCTACAGGTAAAGATGGTGAAACACCATTTCAGTTGGCTGCTAGAAAGAATCAGGTAGAAATGGTTAATATATTATTGAAAAATGGTGCCACTTTTACTGCTGAAGACATACAAGAAGAGACACCAAACGAATTTGAGGAGAACCAAAATTTCAATTTACTTGATGCAATCATTAAAAGTTTCAATGCCATACAGAGGAATGATCCTCAATCAGTTCTTGATTTCTTACAGAAAATAAAGTCTCATAATGTTGATTACCTCAGCGCTGTTATTAACACTCGTTATTATCAAGGTAATACTCTTTTACATTATGCTGTTCAAGAGGATTATTTTGATGTTATACAATTTTTATTAGAAAATAAAGCAGCTTATAATGTATCGAATGAACGGGATAAAACTCCCCAAGAATTAGCTCTTCATCGAGATATTTTTAATTTACTACAACTTATTGATCAACTGTTCACTAATATGCATGATACAAATGAAGATTATTATAATGGGAAACTTATTTATAGTTTGAAGGAGACAGAAGAAGATCCAGAAACATTAAGAATTATTACCAATGTTCGTAACAGAGACGGTCAAACATTATTACATAAAAATTTAAACTATTACATGCTTAAGTTTTTGATAAGGAATGGAGCTGACATTTTTGCTGTAGATAAAGATGGTAAAACACCTCTGCATTGGGTTGCCAGAAGAGGTAAATTAGAGCAAGTGAAATGGTTGATAGAGCATGGAGCTAATAAAAATGCCAAGGACAATCATGGAAATACAATCCTGCATAGGGCTGTCGATTCTAGACAGTTGGATCTAATTACATGGTTGGTGGTAAAACAAGGACTTTCTATCGATACTGAAAATAATTATGGCGAGACACCGATATCCGAAGTAGAAAAATGGGGTAACAAAGATTTTGTTAAATTTTTGCTGGAATCTTCCACAAGATATCAATGTTCAAACAAAGAAATAAAAGATTCGATGGAGCCTTCAATCAAACGACTAAGTCCAGAACAAGAACGTGAATCAGTATCATCTTTATGTAATTCAGCAAGTGGCTCAAGTTGTAGCTTAGGTTCTACTAGCACGCACATACGTCTTCAGAAGCGACCCATATGGCGCTGCGCAGAGCTGGATTAAGAACCATGCAAAGGAATTGTTTCTACTAAGGTATCTTTTAGGTCATTGCCGAGAGGCGGCCCGAGTTCTTTTATGGATTGTTTTTTTAGAAACTACTCACTAATACATTTTTTAAACCTAACAGTCATTCTATATGTCGGTTTGAAAACTTTGACACTCATCGCCCTATAAATTCGGAACCGAAAGTCGGATCAGGATGAAATTGCACAATATATTTAAAGACAATGAGAGCTTTAATTTGAGTCACTGACTCGTGAAATCGGCGTAACCGTTGCTGAGAAATCGACGGGAGTTCCGTTTTTGGAGATTTTCTACACTATTATCGGTGCTTTCGGAAGCGGAAACCGGGGACTAGTAGTCACAAAGTAGTTTTATATATATTCACTAACTAGCAAGATCTGCCAAATAGATGAAATTAACAGTAGGTTTTATAACAAGGTGTCCCTCGTTTCGCCATCGCTTGTGAGAAATAATAATGCAATTGAAAATTTTCACTAATCGCACTGTAATACTGGAACCGGAAGTCGGATCAGGATAAACTTTTCGGGGACTTTTTGAAGAATTTTAAGGTCTTTTATTTGCTGCTTAGTATGTGGAAATCGGTTGAGAAATTCCCGAGATAATTGAGAAAAAAATGGTGCAACTAAAATTCTTTCCGTTTTTTTTGGTTTTGTCCTACATGCTAGTAATAAAATTTGTCATTAGATAAGTAAGTAAAATCTGTGTAAAATCCAAGAAAATTGAATAAAGTTAAGTGAGAAAATTGAATAAAGCTTGAAAAAGCAAACCAATTGTGTCCGAAAATCCCTTCTTGGAAATCTGACGTTGTTCTCCAGTTTCGAAGGTCTCTAACGTTCGCTGTAATAAACAATTTTCGCAAGGAGTTCAGAAATTATTTATTCATCCTCTCGCGCAGACAGTTCTACAACTATTTTTACCATGCTTCTGTTCCATACTCACTACTTAGAGAAGGCTGTACGAAGGCAGCTATTATTAAATTTGATTCCGGACACAATATTTAATGGAATTTCTTTGCTGTATAATTTAACTCATTGTTAAAATCTCTGATATCACATTTAATACTCCAAAAAAGACAGACGTATACTAAACTCTAATGAATATCTTGACGTGACACTACTACTTTTGCCCACAGTAGTAATTTCTTTGTTTCACTGTAAAACAGTCGCATCTCAAGGAGCAAGACTCTTTGCAAGCGTATGAGTAATGTCAACAATGTGTGTGTGAAAACAAACTCCGGCGCTTCTTCTCCTGATTTTAATCAATAAATCGTCCATATGGTAAACCGATCAGTTCATTCTGCCTAAAATTGCAATTCAAAAAGAGCGAAAATCTTAATCTAAAACTCTTCCGTTTTCCTGAAAACTCCTCGAGAAAAATTATTTCAGTTTCAGCTTAGCTTACTAACACATTTGATTAGCAACAAACCCACTCCTATCTGGATTTCCTCTTGCAGAAATTACATTCTAAAAGTAACCTCGCAAAATAGGAACCTTTAATTTAACACACTGAAGGCAATGGATATGGAATGTTGTCGTAAAACTTTTCAGAGAAACTGCTTTTGTAACAGAAAATATTTAGTTTGTGTATCGCAATCTAATACAGAAGCATTGAAGCAGTCGTTCTATATTTTTATTAGGGTATTAAATTTTACATTCATAAAATGTAGGCAATTTTCCATCAAACGTTGGAAAAAAATTGATCAACACTGATATTTTATCTAAAAAGGCAGGCTTAACATTCATTTGAGAATAAATTATTGTTTAACAATCCACCTGTTTTAATCCACCTAGTGGTGTAATGATGCCTTTCTTATCTACATATAATATTGCATTCAAAATTTTTCTCTTCGATTTTTGAAAGAAACCAAGAGATTGTTTATGCTTAACATACAGAATAAAACAGTGCTTTGATTGCGTAAGCAATTCTTAAGAGAACGAAATGGGCTCACTATTATATGCACTTCCGGCACCGGAACCCGAGAACCTGTATAATCAAAGTCGGTTCGTACGACCATCAACTAAAATGACGTACAAACTCTTCTAGTACGCATTCTAGATTACGATTAAAATGTTTGTTGCATCCGAAAATATTTTAGGTGACGGTGTACAATATTGAACACACGTTACCTTATAACTCCGGAACCGGAAGTCGGATGGTATAAACGCTTCAAAGGTGGTCGTACAAGCTTGGATCATGATGAGATCCCTGGCCGCCCAACAACATCTGTTATTGAAGAAAACATTGAATCGGCGAAGCAAATCGTGTTGCAAATTCTTTCTGTACCGTTTAGAGAGATTGTTGTGTTGTTGGGCATCTCTCATGGATCAGCCGAACACATTTTAATTGATGTTTTGGGTTTGAAACGCGTCGCTTCTCGGCTGGAGCCGAAAAAAGCTGAATTTCACGATAATGCGCCAGCACACACAGCGTTGGGTGTGTCGCAGTTTTTGGCCAAAAACTCAACTAATATCATTAACCAAGCACCGTACTCTCCAGATATGGCCTCGTGTGACTTTTCCTTTTCCCCAGACTCAAATTGCCATTGCGGGAAACGCGTTTTGACTATGGTTTTGAGACCGTAAAAGAGAATTCGCTGCGTGAACAAAAGGCCATACCTTCGGCGGCCTATAAAACTTGTATGAAGAATTGGATCAAGCGTTGGCATGCATGTGTTGCCGCAGGAGGAGAGTACTTTGAAGGGGATAATAAAGAAATTTATTTAAAATTGAAATTTTGTGTTTTACCTTTTTTTATAAATATAAAAAATAGGTATAGAATTCGCTCAAATTTTAGAAAAATTTTCGCGTTATATACCAATCGATTCAGCTCGACGAACTGAGCAAATGTCCGCGTGTGTGTGTGTGTTGTCAACTAAGAGGTCGAGATCTCAGAGATGGCTGGACCGATTTTGATCAAACTAGTCGCAAATGAAAGGTCTCCCCGTCACCCAGAACGCTATTGAATGGTTTTGAGATCGGATGTTTACTTTTTGAGTTATACGAAGTTTTATGTCAAAATTTTCATCTGTCACAATTGACCTTTAAAACAGAATATATTTTCAGATTTAGATTCCGCACGGTAATACCTATCCAACAAGCCATAGATTGTCAAAATCCATCCATTTTTAACGGAGATATCGAAATTTTTGTGTAAGCGACTTTTTCCCCTATTCCAGCAGTTGGAGTTTTGAGCGCTGTATGACAAAGCAATGCTTGGGAGCAACATAAAACATTCCGATTTTTTATACTGTCACATACATTTGTTTCTAAGTACCCAAAAGACTGTGTACAGCATCCATTTTCATGATATTATGCTTTGATCCGAATTTAGCACGGTTCGTTTTTGGCAACATAATCATTCGAATATGACATATATAAATCAAATGATAGCAGCATTTTCCAGTTGAAAGCAATTCCATAATTATATTGATTTAAACTACATACAGCAATAAATGCTGGAAGAACATAACCACCATATGCCATTCGAATCAGTTCGTCGAGATCAGCAAATGCGTGTGTGACAAATAATTTCACTCAATTTTCTCGGAGATGACTCAACCGTGTTCTACAAACTCAGATTCATATGAAAAGTCGTATGCTCCCAAACAAGGTTCCTGAATTATGTTTGAATCCGTCTTCTGGTTCCGGAACTAAGTACAGGATGATATGTGAAACGAAATTAAAATTGTGTAACTCATTTTTCTCGTAGATGGCTGAACCGATCTAAGATTTAAAAGAGAACTAAGAATCCTCTAAGATTCAAATGAGAAGTTTTAAGATTCTATAAAATATCTTGCTTTTCAGTCAGATCCAACTTCCGGGTTCGGGGATACAGAGTGATTAGTATAAAAATGTCTATTTCACATAAATTAATCAGGTTTATCGGGTTTGCAGATTTGGATAGTCAATAACCAAATTAACTTATTTCATTTTTGGTTGTATTCAGTTTTCGTTTCGAAAGGCACCCAAGAGTTTAATTCGCACTACGATTCCTCAAAGATGTCTACATTGATTTCCAAACATTTTGAATCAAATGTAAACAATACAGCTACTCAGGTGAATTTGTCTGACTTCGGCTACACCGAATTTAGAATTCCGGTTCCAGTATCAAATCGTTTCTCAACGCTCAATCGTTTTCTCAAAAAAAGCCAAATCGAGTTTCAGAAACAAAAGGTCAAATTAAAATAAATCCAATTTTATCCAATTCTAACCTCCGATTCTGGAATTTTAGGAGGATGAATTTTTAAAATTCAAAGCGATATAGAAGATGACAATCCCGAAAAGCTTCAAAGTTGGACTCAAAAATATTGCAATTTATTCGTCATATGGCCATACGAATCGGTTTGGGTTATGCTGGTTTCTGAATACCGGCTCTGGAAGTACCTTAAATTACCGTAAACTCCAAAGTGGAAATTACTTCGACATATCATGGAATGTTTAATCGATTGTCACACTTTTAGATTCAAATTCGATCCAATTTGCAGTTTCGACATTACTGAGTAATGAATGATTAAAATCTCAAATTGCCACTGAAAACGACGGACATTAGAATAATGTCATGAAAACTGAAACACCGAAGAATATTCATGCAAAAAATACATGCTGATTGATAAAAAAAGGTATCATCTCACTGCTAGGTGGATTAAGCACGTTTTTTAATAAAATTCCGGTTCTTTTTTGATCATAAGGTACAAAAAGTTATTCTTTAACAAAATTTACGAAAAGTTTGGTAATTTATTGTCACTATATTATTGCAATTTACACATACATATACATCTACAAATGGACACAAACATACTCACACACATGTACTCCACAAACAAACATCGTAACATTGAGCTACTGTTTTTATTCTAATAGATTCTGACTAGGGTTAATGTACCAGTAATCATCTCATTAGTAGTGTCACCATCTTATTTTAGCGTTTACTCGACTTTCAATTAATGCATTGTGATCAAATCGAATACAATATCTTTGCTTCGGATTTGTGAAGCACTACCGCAGAAAAAGTAGTTCGAAAATTGTTCAATACTTTTGTTATAGCGACGCTCCTAATTTCATCTTACTTTTGAAGTCAATCTATCGAACAGAGACAACAGATATCACTCTAACTAATGGTATTGGTATATGAGATGACTAATGGAGCTGAGATAAATGAGGGTAACGTTACCCTACTTTTATCTCTGCTATTGGTCGATCGTTAGTCCTGAGCTGAAACCGTTCTTGCATACACTTGCTTACACTTCACTCACAGATCATCTCACCCATCAGGTCTCACATGAAAACGACACAACTTCACAAAATGAACTGGATGAACATCGTTTGACAGCTATCAGTGGTTTGCTCACATGTTCAGTCTATATTATTTTATTCTATTTTACAATATTACATACATCTCATTCCACAGTATTCCATGGTACACAAACCTCCAATAAACGTCACAGATGGACTTCATTTACCGTTCGTTTGATGTTATCGTGTGGAACTCAATTGGGATACGTTCACTTTACGTAATTTCCACTTCAAACTGGTAACAAGGGCCGGTAGTATGAAAATGAAACATAAAACAGAGCTCAGTTAAGCCCTACCGGCCTCTCCAAATGCCGGATGTTTGGAGCGTAATGCAATCAACATCTTATTCAAGTCGTTCCGTATTTCATTCATTAAATTCAAGAATTAAGCTAAAGCTGTAACATATATCTATATTGAATTCTAAAGGTACGATTACATTAGCCAGTTTATCTGCACAAACTTGTGCAGTTTGACTGTATCATAGTGTAATCGATTCGCAGTTGTCTGCAAGCAGTCAAAATCGGCTTGACTGTCCATCTGTATGCAGTCAAAGTGTGCAGATTATATGTGACAATGTGATCACAGTGTGATCATAGTCGACAGACAAACAGTTGATGACTGTACAGACAAATTTGACTGTTTCTGAAACTGTTGTGCAAAGGTTGTCTACCACAGATTCTATGACAACCAAAAACTTGTTTATTTCATCTAAACACAAAGCAAAACGTTCCAGCACCAGTGTGAAAAGTGAGTACACGTGGTTTTCCCCAAGAGGCTTGGTTTCGTGATCAATTTTTTTCTAATGTGTAGAAACTAGATAGTAATAAAAAACCTGTTTTAATCCACCTGGTGGTATATTGATGGCTTTCTCGTATTACTCATATTCTCACATTCTCATATATGCGGTATTCTTGGAAATAATTTTTATTGCTTCTTGAAAGAAAACAAAAAAAATCAATTAGCACAACCAACGACCAACAAAATTGAACAGTTTTGCTATTACAGGTAAATGAAGTCGGTTCAAATGACCATCTGTTAACATGACTTACAAACTGTATTGATTTTAGTCAATTTTATAGGATTTTATATGATTTGGCCATCGTACTTTAAACGACGGTTTAAATTTTAAGTACAGGGTCCGGCACTCGAAGTGTAACTAATTAAAAAGGCCATAAATTCAGTTTGGAAAATTACTTTTACTTAATTAAAAGTACAAAATGTGTAAAAATAATACAAAATTCAGAATCAATTCACTTTTGCTCGATATGACCACCTTTTGCCTTGACTATGGCCTTGAGATGGTCAAAAAACGAATCGCAAGCTGCCGAATGTGACTTGCAGGTGTATTTTGGCCCACCCGCGGACAATAACTTTTTTCAGCGCCTCGAGACTGGTGTATCTTTTAGTTCGGACTTTGCTCTCCAAAATGGCCCAAAGAGAATAATCCATTGGATTCGCATCTGGTGAATTCGAGAGCCATTGTGTGGACGTGATGAAGTTCGGAACGTTGTTTTTCAGCCATTCTTGGTTCACTCGAGCTTTGTGAGACGGTGCCGAGTCCTGCTGAAACGTCCATGGTCTGCCACCGAAATGTTTGTCTGCCCACGGCTTCAAAGCAACCTCCAGAATACTTTCCCGATAATATGTCGCATTTGCCTTGACGCCAGGCTCGATGAAAACGATTGGAGAGTGCCCATCTGCGGTTACAGCGGCCCAAACCATTATCTGTTGCGGGTGCTGCCTCCTGGTGGCCAATCGATGACTCAAATTCTCGTATGAACGGTCGGTCAAGTAAACCCTATCGTTTTGAGAGTTTACGAATTGCTCAATTGGAAAAATTTTCTCGTCAGAAAATACAATGTTCGGAAATTGACCGCTTTCGGCAAAACGAAGCAACTCCTTTGCTCTCTCAAGTCATCAAGTCAAGGCAAAAGATGGGCATATCGAGCAAAAGTGAATTGAATCTGAATTTTGTATTATTTTTACACATTTTGTACTTTGAATTAAGTAAAAGTAATTTTCCAAACTGAATTTATGGCCTTTTTAATTGGTTACACTTCGAGTGCCGGACCCTGTACTTATAATTTTAGAAATGACAAAAATGAGATTTTAAACACTTGCATCCGCGCAAAGCTCAGAAGCTCAGGAGTTTTGGCCTTTTATTTGAACCTAAATTTATAAATATCGGTCAAACGACCTCTACGAAATGTGAGTGAGTTCCATTTTGGAGTATATTACCACTATTTCAGGAACAGGAAGCCGGGAATAGCCCAAGGCTCTTTGTATATGATGATGTGGCTCTTTCGTTTTATACACAAATATTATTTATTTCACAAAAAAGTACTTAAAATCGATCGAAATCGTTTAACAAGTATTGGACCCCAATTCTATCTCTCAACCACGTGTACTAACTTCTCACCGAACCGCGTTGTCAATGTCGTCATTTCCGGTCGAAATAATGAAGCTTATCGCATATTTCGTAGAATTCCTAATAGAAATTACTACTGAATTTTCCGAGCTCCTCCTTCACGATAAAGTGCAATGAATCTCCAGAAGCATAGTACTGGAACGTTTTGCTTTGTACTTGGATGAAATAATTAAGAAAAATTAAATAATGAATTAATGAAAAAAAATATTAACTACTCCAAATTAAAAAATGCTGAACGGTAACAGAGAATGTACTTATTTGAAATTTTTTTTCTAGATTTTGTAAATATTTACAGAATTTCCAATAGCGTATCGTTCGTTCATTGGTTCGATAATTGAATTGATTACAAAGCGTTTGATAATGAAATTGTGGATCTGTCCAAATTTGAACTCTGCCCCAAAGCGAATTCATACCGTTAAACCACATTTGAAAGAGCTTGGACTGAAGAGAAATCCTTCAAAAAAATTCAACTCTTTAATTGTCATATTTACGGAGATAGGATGAATCTATGGATTTTCATTGCATTTGATATTTGAATCTGCCACTCCATTCACAATTTATTGAAAATGTATTTGTTGCGTGAAAAATACTTAACAATTGCGAAACATATTTTTTCACGCGTTCGATCTCGATGCCACTCTGGATTTTTTAGTAATAGAAGATATACCCGTATGATTTGAGCGTTAAGACACAAACGTGTAGATAATGAACATGTGATGTGAAAGAATCTCAATTTTCATGTTGTTATGACATCTGCTAAACATATCAAATATACATCATAGTCATAGAACAAACAACATCGTATATTTCCATCATTTAAAAATGGTCGAATTTTGTATTAGAAAGAGATGATTTGGGGAAAGCATTAGAATTATGCTTGCATTTGAAGCAAAATACTGCAGAGTCTAATCAAAATCAGTTTCAAAGTTCAGGAAGGATACAATCAAAGCACTTGACTGGGAGCTTCTCCCTCACCATCGTATTCATTTATTTCCGAATACTATTTGTATCAAATGACACTAAATCAGTGAACACCAAGATACAGATAGGAAATAAGAAACAGAACAACCAAAGTACTATAACAAAGATGAAATATTTTATTATACAATCACTTGAAATGTAAATCATTCAGAGATAAAAAAAAGTAAGGAAAACAAATATGAATTTAAATGAAATAACTACCATTTGTTTTCATCGAATAGCCACGCATTGACTTTGCACCATTTCAATTCCTACGAAAAAGTCGAAAATGGGATGTCTGATTCTCAAGGTATCCACAAATTGCCAGAAAGATGGTCACTATTTGGACTATTTTTTTTTATTTTCTCATTCAAAATAAACGTTTCATTTTATCAAAAACATGCTCACTTCATACTTGGTTAATAAATGATTTTTAGATACATCGAAGAGCTTCGGTTTCATATTTTTAAAAACTGTGGAAAAGTTCAGTGTTTGAAATTATCTAAAATAATAACCAATCCACTATGCGTCTCTGGGCCTCGGAAAATTTTTCTAAAGTTTGAGCGATTTCTATACCTATTTTTGATATTTATAAAAAAGTTAAAAAAAACCAAAGCACATTTATACTCCGTCTTTAATTGCTTCCAAACACACCAAGTAGCAACGCAACGAACTTCCGTTTGTGAGACCAGATCGATATTTTATCATAATGCAATATTCCGTGAAAAGTTCTCTGCCCCGCAAACTTTTTTCCAATGTGATCACTTTGTGCAGAAAAACTGCAATGAACAGCCCACTCCCTAAATTTAAGTCTGTAACCAGTTTGATTTGTCTGATCAATGTAATCACAACACAGACATGCTCAAAAAGTCTGTCACAGTCAAACATAACAACTGCCAAAATATTGACTGTCGGCAGTCAAACTTGACTGTTTCAGTCATTTAAATGTAAATAGTGTGATCACATTGCCAGACCAAATATAAACTGCCGAAAAATTACTGGTCTGTGGCAGATAAACTGTGACAGATAAACTGGCTAGTCTGATCGTAGCTTAACTGTAATTGATTGTATCTGATAATGTTTGCAATACCGTCCCAGCCCACCAACCACGGGAGGGATGATCAATCCGGGCATCCAGGTGCAGATATTGCCTCAAAATTCATAAGTTTTCAAAAAGGTGAAACCATCAACCCTTACAAAGGAACAAGAAGTATTCAAAACAACACTACTCCGGTCTTAGGAAGTAATGACATCGAAGCTGCACCATCCACTAATTATGTGAACACATCTTCAATATCACAGAACATAAATACATCTACAGTATCACAGGACATAAGTACAGACAGCCAATTTGAAATTGATCCAATGCGTCCTCCAATTGTACGTCTTACTTCACAATCTGCAAATGGCGACGAACGCTTCTTGAAAGCAAGACTTCGTGACCCGAAAATAATGCACGTCGTCCGTCTGTATTTGTCATACATGAAAAATCAACAACCTACAGTATGCATCGAGGGTATGACACCAACTAGTATAAAAATGCTATTAGCATCAGAAGGCCTTCCAACAACACCTGACCACCTCCTAAGAATCTTCATCGAAGTGCATCAGGAATATGGAATGAAACCTAAGGAAGCGCAGGCCGACCTGGACTCTTATGGGAAATTTTTGACAAGTGAACACATCCGCCGACTCCAACTAATCCGGGAAGCCGAACACAATTTTACAAGGCCGAATTTTCGGAAATAACGACGCCCTCTGACGAAGGAATAGAAACAGGAATTAGTAATGTAAGTATTTCAGAATTCTCAAAAACTTCTTCGCTTCATAGACAAAATGTGACTGAAATTTTGGTCTATTGCCAAAATTTCAACCGCATGAAAAGCCCGGCCAAAATGAAAGAAATTCATCAAAATTTAATAACCTCCTCTTTCGACGTAATCCTTGGAACTGAAAGCAGCTGGGATGAAAGTGTTAGAAGCGAAGCAGTATTTGGAAATAATTTTAACGTATTCCGGCACGACCGAAATTTATCTCTCTGTCAGAAAAAATCTGGAGGTGGAGTCCTCATAGCCATAAACTCTTGCCATAAATATAAAGAATTTGAGCATGTATGGGCCAAAGTCTCAATATTGGGAGAAGAACATATTTACTGCTCTGTCTACTTCCCACCCGAAAATGCGAACAAATTCTCTTTTGAATTATTCTTTCAATCTTTAGACACAATTATTTCGAATATGGAACCCGAAGTAAAGCTACATATTTTTGGTGACTTCAATCAACGTAATGCGGACTTCATTTCTGACATTGAAAATGAATCAATCTTACTCCCAGTCGTTGGAGAAAACGAAACATTGCACTACTTTTTCGACAAAATTTCTAATTTTGACCTACATCAAGTAAACTCCGTAAAAAATCAACAAAACGCATATTTAGACCTTCTTTTCACAAACTGCACAGAAGACTTTTATGTGAACGCAACAAACCTGCCATTATGAAAAAATGAAGCATTTCACACCGCAATTGAATATTCATTATTTACACACAATGCATCCCTTCCCTACGACTTGGAATATGAGGAAGTGCCGGAATACAATAAAATTGACTTTGAAGAAGTCAAGTGTAGACTAAGTATAATAAATTGGCGGAACATGCTGAGTACAGAAGGAAATGTCGACGTCGAAGTAAACAAATTCTATCACATTATAAACAAAATATTATCCGAAACTTTGCCCATAAAAAGAAGAAGAAAAAATCATAACAGCAAATTACCTGTATGGTTCAATTCACAACTAAAACATTTGAAAAATAGGAAACAAAAAGCACACAAAACTTACAAACAAGAAAAAAGTGACGCTCATCTTCAAAATTACTTAAATCTATTCAATCAACTTAAAATAGCCATTAACACAGCACATGAAGAATATAACCGCAAAATTGAAAACGAAATAAAGACTTGCCCTAAGAACTTTTTTAACTACACAAAAACTAAACTAAAAAGCAACAATTTTCCATCTCAAATGCACCTCGACGAACATGTAGGGAAAAATAGTACAGAAATCTGCAATCACTTTGCAAATTTTTTCCAAGAAGTATATACATCTTATTAAGAAACTGACCGTGACCGTGAATACTTCTCTTTCATACCTGCATTTTCCAACTCCATCTCTGTAAACTATCTATCAGAACATGACATTTCGACAGCACTGAAAAACTTAGACGCCTCAAAAGGGCCTGGACCTGACAGTTTACCAATATTTTTAAAAAATTTGCTGAAGAACTTACACTACCACTACAACTACTTTTTAACTTATCACTTAATAAATGTACTTTTCCTAAAGCATGGAAATCTTCCTTTCTTGTACCAATATTTAAATCTGGTGCAAAATATAACATTCGGAACTACCGTGGAATAGCCATTATCTCAAGCATTCCAAAATTATTTGAAAAAATTGTAAACGAAAAACTTTTTCATCAACTTAAAAATGTAATAACAAACAAGCAACATGGCTTTTTTAAAGGCCGCTCAACTACAACAAATCTTTTAGAATTTATGACATTCACTCTGAATGCAATGGACGCCGGCAACTACGTAGAAACTCTTTACACTGACTTTAGCAAAGCCTTCGACCGTATTGACATACCTTTACTTCTACACAAACTACAAAAATATGGCATAAAACATACTCTTCTGGAATGGCTTAAATCATACTTAACGAATCGTGTACAGGTAGTCCGCTTCCAAAACATTTTGTCTGAACCAATTAATGTAACTTCTGGCGTTCCTCAGGGTTCTCACTTAGGGCCTGTCCTTTTCATTTTACATATAAACGACATTTCCTTCATACTCAAAAATCTGAAAGTGCTTATATATGCAGACGACATGAAACTCTTCATGGAAATTAAAAATATTAACGACGCTGTAATATTCCAGAACGAAATCAATCTATTCCACATTTGGTGCTGCAAAAGTCTACTCCAACTCAATGTAAAAAAATGTAACTCAATAACTTTCAGTAGGAAAAATGAAACTATACCTATAAACATACATCTAGGAAATCAACTTGTAGAAAAATGTAAAATAGTAAGAGATTTAGGCGTAATCTACAATACCATAATCAATAAAGCTAATAGCATGCTGGGCTTTATTAAACGCTTCAGTCATAACTTTCAGGACCCATACACAATTAAATTATTATACACTACATATGTCAGACCTATTTTGGAATATTGAAGCCTAGTATGGAATCTATATAATATTATTCACGAAGAACGCATCGAATCTATTCAAAAATAATTTCTTTTATATGCACTTCGTAAATTAAACTGGACAGCATTTCCTCTACCATCATATGAAGCACGCTGCATGCTCATCAATATACAAACACTTAAAGAACGCCGCGACTTTGCAATGCTTTATTTTATCAGCGACATTATTTCTCAACGCATTCAATCAGCTCCATTATTATCGCAATTAAATTTTTATACACCTAGCCGTCAATTACGAACCAGGAAATTATTTTTAGAAAGAAACACTAGAACAAATTATGCAAAATACAGTCCAGTCAATCGAATAATGCGCCATTACAATCAATACTGCGAACATCTTGACCTTACTATGTCAAAAAATCAAATCTGAGCTTTGTCGTAGAAATAATGCGTAGTATGTAAGTGAACATTGTAAACAATTTATATGTAGTCTACATTTGCTTGACGAAATAAATAAATAAATAAATAAAAAAAATAAAAAAAATTCCCTATTATCACAATTCAAAACCACCTTCGAATTCCGTGGGAAGACAAATGCAGTTGAATTCATTTGTAAACGTTATACTAATGTGCAATAAAAATAATTATTTTCTCTTTAACGTGAAATGTTAATACAGGGGGGGAGGGTTGAAGATGGTTTAAAAATTCGTGACTAATGGTGACGAGAGGGGGGAATGGGTTAAATCTTCAGCATTTTAGCGTGACATAATGTATGGATGACGCCTTAGGTCAATTACACAGCAACTAAAACAAGCCGGTGATTGTCTGGCGTGAAAGAAACAGGTTTGTTCTGTACATAATATTGATTAAGTACGGGAAATACTGGAAGGAAGATGCATCGCCACAATTTCTAGTAAATAATTAATGATCGTCTGGAGCAGTATCATCACTGTTTCTTCGTAGTATGGAATATGCTTCTACAGGAATTTTGCAACGCGCAAAATTGTGATTTACGTTCGCCAATTCGTAAGGTACAGCAGCCATGAAAACGGACTAACAGAGCTTGAGTTATGGTGTTACGATTTTTTTTATCGGAAAATGATTGTGATTTTTGCGGTGCCCAAATTTTCCACTATAAGACTTCCCTTCGGGTATCAAAAAACTTACCTCCCTTTCTTGGATGCGCTTCTCCAGGGTGACATTATAATCTTCCTGAATGCGTCGTTGCAGATCCTGCATGTACTTCCGGTCCGTTAGCCGCACCACGTTGGTTCCCATCAGTTTCTCCAATTGTGCAGTGACGCGTGGGAGATTTACACTGGGAAACGGCAAGATAAGAAAGAAGCAAAGAGGTTAGCACAATCATCAATCACTAAAGCGCGAGGCGGCAGATAGAATCTCCCACGTGAGCTTTTTCGGTGGTTTAGTGCTAATTTACTGCACGCGTGCAACCGGTTCTAATCGCTACTACTACAGCACATTCGGTGGAGGTTTGTCAGTTCCCTAACGGGGAACTGCTGCTCAATTGGTTTGTTCTAACACAACTGTTTGCTTCACCCAAGCACACATCTTATCGATCAGGTTTTGGATTTATTGTCGATGGGGGACGCGAGCGGGTCCTGCATGACCTTCCACACATTCTGGAATGTTGGGAGGTCTGCAGCCGTTTCGTATTTCGCGTCGTATGTATGTACATGGATAGCGTGTCAACCATACACAACTGCTGAGCACTAGAACTGACAGCTGATGTTCTGCACACGAATGTAAGGAATTGATATGCTATGGCCAGCAAATACCGGAACAGCGAAAAAATGAAACGATGTTGCCGATGTGCACAGAGGTATAAAAATGCCATCATAATGTTGTAATTTATGTACCAGAAAAAGAAAATGATGTTCCTTCGACGAACAATTCGTGGGAGACAAAAATAACCTTTTTATATACAACGTTTCACAATGATTTTACACAATCACAGATTTCACAAAATGATTCAATTGTCACTTAATTTTCAGAAAAACCATGAACCTTTACTGTCGTTAAGTAACATTCCTTCGAACCAATATTATGATTTTCCGGAAAAATAACACAGTTTCCAGCTAAATCATCATCTCATCGCGACAACACCCACTCATCCAGCCGTCGTTAAAATCCTTTTTTCACCGAACGGAACTAGGCGTGCACTCGGAATCGTTAATCGAAGACAATTGAATCCAACAAACCGGAACCGAATGCTTTCTAGAGCACAGAGGCGAAAAAATAGAGCAACAAACAGAAAAATCCTTTTTGCTTTCGTTGGCCATCGGCAAATTATGAAAAAAAAAATAAACGCGATAACACCGTAATGATAATGTCGAATGGCATTGAAAAAAAAAAGACCCCGCCTAAAAAATGGGTTAGCACTGAGGAACTTGACTTCGGTTGGAATGCGTTGACCTTGGCCACTAACGAATAAATCGATTCAAAAATGTTTAACGAAGAACCGTAAAAAAACCAAAGAAATGCGGCAGTTTTCAAATTCATAATATAAACTAATGAAAACAGGTTACCATTTAACCGGCAAGACAGCCGGTTCCAAGCACACTTCGGAATTGCCTTAACGAGGATTAATTCTCCTGCCATCCTCGCATGTAGGTGTTCGTTGACGTAAACCGACCGATTGATGAGAAATTGCATTCGTCGGGACGACTGGCATCGCGTGGTTGGTTTCCTCGAAAAAGAGGGTGGATCGTAGAGCTCATATCCTAGACACACAAACAGCAGTTGAAACTACCACCGATTCGTTGGAATAAAGGGCAACATGTTCGGGGAAATGAGCAACGTTAGTTCCGGTTTCCAGAATAGCGGCTTTTAAATGGTTTTCCACTGCTCTGTCACTCAAACTAGACACAATACGATTGCATGATTCAGTTCAGCAGAGTTGTAAGTCCGGCGAGGGTCAAATATTTGAAAAAAGGAATGTAGAGCAATGAAAGAGCCGAATAACCGAACCGTATCCGTATGATGGTATCAGTAATTTCTGGTGCAACTTTGCTGGATAACGTAGAGTTTGGTTCGAATTACCATTACTAGGAATTTTCGCCACATTTCTGCATAAGGAAAACTATTATTTTGAACGGACACAGTTGACATTTATTTCCACGAGCAAAATTCCTAACAAATCGGTGGCCTCTCGTTTGGCGAACGGCGCACAAAGTAAATCTGACACATGCCTGTGTGCCCTTCCCGTACCGAATCGTAGCAACCATGAATTGTTGGACGTCGTATAGATCAATGACGACACTTATTCTGATTGAAAATCGATTTTATAAAGTCAAACTAATGTATATGAAGCAAAATCAAATAACTGAAAATGGTTGGAAACTAAATGATTTGACCGTAATTGCGGATTATAACACTATCATTAATGGCGCGATCGCTCTTGTTTGAAGCAAAACTGGTTTTGCGAAAGAATCGCAACACATCTCTTTGCAATGTCGATTTATTCCAAACTGAACCAATCTTGGTTAAAAGCTTTCTTTTTAAATGATTTCGTTTGTAGCGTTTTTCACGAATGCGTGGTCCCAAAGGCCACAAAAATAGCAAAATATAGAATTTAAAGGTCGGTTATTCCATTGCAGATTTGCACACTTCATTGAAAGAAATTATCAAAAATGCTAATATTGACAAAATGCTAATTTCAGTGTTTATGTCACACAGTCAGCATTATTTTTCCAAGCTAGTGCTTGACATTTGCATTGCCTATTTGTATAAGAAGAGTGAAAGAAACCTTCTTAGTCCACTTAGTGGAATTTTCATATATCTTGAAAAATCACCATAGGGGGGAGTACATGAAATTTTCGAAATCGAAAAAGTACAGGTGTGTAATGTCAGAGACATAACCGGATGTCGTGAATACGAATAAAACTGACACTCTTTCTTTATACTTTCGAATATCAATTAGTTGATCAATTGTGTGAATTGTTCAAGTTTTGCCTTTTACACTACTAAAATTTGAAACGATACACCTAAACTACAGTACAGATTAGTTACATTAAACATTCTGACATACAATTAAATATTACGAAATAACCAGCATAGTTATTTATGATAAAGTAATGGTGGTTCTAAAATAAACCTTTTAGCCCTTTTACACTACTAGAATATGAAACGATACACTTAAACTACAATACAGATTAGTTACATTAAACATTCTGACACATAAATATTACGAAATAACCGGTATTGTTCTTTATGATAAAATAATGGTGGTACTGAAAAGAACCTTTCATGAAAGCGTTTGTGATGAAGAATGACAAGTTGAGTTCAAATTCCGATGGATACCGCTAACTGTCTGAGTCGGTGCTATGCATTTTATATAGCAAATCAGCAGAAAGTTTACTACAAACTACAACTGGTTGAAAAATGGGCCGTATACAGTATAATGAAGTAAAATTTCGCATAATTCTTTGGGTATAAAATTATGGTTCTAATTGCCACCGTAGAGAATTTTTATGTCGATTATTTCATTTCGGATTTCCATATTTTAGTAAAAGAAACTATCAAAATGCTGTACGGGAATAATTTCTGGCATCGCAGAAGGGCCGAATTGTATAATTCTCTAAGATATTAAACACTGATTGGATATAAACCAACAACCTACAGTATGCATCGAGGGTATGACACCAACTAGTATAAAAATGCTATTAGCATCAGAAGGCCTTCCAACAACACCTGACCACCTCCTACGAATCTTCATCGAAGTGCATCAGGAATATGGAATGGAACCTAAGGAAGCGCAGGCCGACCTGGACTCTTATGGGAAATTTTTGACAAGTGAACACATCCGCCGACTCCAACTAATCCGGGAAGCCGAACACAATTTTACAAGGCCGAATTTTCGGAAATAACGACGCCCTCTGACGAAGGAATAGAAACAGGAATTAGTAATGTAAGTATTTCAGAATTCTCAAAAACTTCTTCGCTTCATAGACAAAATGTGACTGAAATTTTGGTCTATTGCCAAAATTTCAACCGCATGAAAAGCCCGGCCAAAATGAAAGAAATTCATCAAAATTTAATAACCTCCTCTTTCGACGTAATCCTTGGAACTGAAAGCAGCTGGGATGAAAGTGTTAGAAGCGAAGAAGTATTTGGAAATAATTTTAACGTATTCCGGCACGACCGAAATTTATCTCTCTGTCAGAAAAAATCTGGAGGTGGAGTCCTCATAGCCATAAACTCTTGCTTTACTTCTGAAGAAATTATTACTCCTAAATATAAAGAATTTGAGCATGTATGGGCCAAAGTCTCAATATTGGGAGAAGAACATATTTACTGCTCTGTCTACTTCCCAGCCGAAAATGCGAACAAATTCTCTTTTGAATTATTCTTTCAATCTTTAGACACAATTATTTCGAATATGGAACCTGAAGTAAAGCTTCATATTTTTGGCGACTTCAATCAACGTAATGCGGACTTCATTTCTGACATTGAAAATGAATCAATCTTACTTCCAGTCGTAGGAGAAAACCCAACATTGCATTACTTTTTCGACAAAATTTCTAATTTTGGCCTACATCAAGTAAACTCCGTAAAAAATCAACAAAACGCATATTTAGACCTTCTTTTCACAAATTGCACAGAAGACTTTTGTGTGAATGCATCAAACCTGCCATTATGGAAAAATGAAGCATTTCACACCGCAATTGAATATTCATTATTTACACACAATGCATCCCTTCCCTACGACTTGGAATATGAGGAAGTGCCGGAATACAATAAAATTGACTTTGAAAAAGTCAAGTGTAGACTAAGTTATTATAAGTTATTGGCGGAACATACTGAGTACAGAAGGAAATGTCGACGTCGAAATAAACAAATTCTATCACATTATAAACAAAATATTATCCGAAACTTTGCCCATGAAAAGAAGAAGAAAAAATCATAACAGCAAATTACCTGTATGGTTCAATTCACAACTAAAACATTTGAAAAATAGGAAACAAAAAGCGCACAAAACTTACAAACAAGAAAAAAGTGACGCCCATCTTCAAAATTACTTAAATCTATGCAATCAACTCAAAATAGCCATTAACACAGCACACGAAGAATACAACCGCAAAATTGAAAACGAAATAAAGACTTGCCCTAAGAACTTTTTTAACTACACGAAAACTAAACTAAAAAGCAACAATTTTCCATCTCAAATGCACCTCGACGAACATGTAGGGAAAAATAGTACAGAAATCTGCAATCACTTTGCAAATTTTTTCCAAGAAGTATATACATCTTATTCAGAAACTGACCGTGACCGTGAATACTTCTCTTTCATACCTGCATTTTCCAACTCTATCTCTGTAAACTATCTATCAGAACATGATATTTCGACAGCACTGAAAAACTTAGACGCCTCAAAAGGGCCTGGACCTGACAGCATACCACCAATATTTTTAAAAAATCTTGCTGAAGAACTTACACTACCACTACAACTACTTTTTAACTTATCACTTAATAAATGTACTTTCCCTAAAGCATGGAAATCTTCCTTTCTTGTACCAATATTTAAATCTGGTGCAAAATCTAACATTCGGAACTACCGTGGAATAGCAATTATCTCATGCATTCCAAAATTATTTGAAAAAATTGTAAACGAAAAACTTTTTCATCAACTTAAAAATGTAATAACAAACAAACAACATGGCTTTTTTAAAGGCCGCTCAACTACAACAAATCTCTTAGAATTTATGACATTCACTCTGAATGCAATGGACGCTGGCAACTACGTAGAAACTCTTTACACTGACTTTAGCAAAGCCTTCGACCGTATTGACATACCTTTACTTCTACACAAACTACAAAAATATGGCATAAAACATACTCTTCTTGAATGGCTCAAATCATACTTAACGAATCGTGTACAGGTAGTCCGCTTCCAAAACATACTGTCTGAACCAATTAATGTAACTTCTGGCGTACCTCAGGGTTCTCACTTAGGGCCTCTCCTTTTCATTTTACATATAAACGACATTTCCTTCATACTAAAAAATCTGAAAGTGCTTATATATGCAGACGACATGAAACTCTTCATGGAAATTAAAAATATCAACGACGCTGTAATATTCCAGAACGAAATCAATCTATTCCACATTTGGTGCTGCAAAAGTCTACTCCAACTCAATGTAAAAAAATGTAACTCAATAACTTTCAGTAGGAAAAATGAAACTATACCTATAAACATACATCTAGGAAATCAACTTGTAGAAAAATGTAAAATAGTAAGAGATTTAGGCGTAATCTACAATACCATAATCAATAAAGCTAATAGCATGCTGGGCTTTATTAAACGCTTCAGTCATAGCTTTCAGGATCCATACACAATTAAATTATTATACACTACATATGTCAGACCTATTTTGGAATATTGCAGCCTAGTATGGAATCCATACAATATTATTCACGAAGAACGCATCGAATCTATTCAAAAACAATATCTTTTATATGCACTTCGTAAATTAAACTGGACAGCATTTCCTCTACCATCATATGAAGCACGCTGCATGCTTATCAATATACAAACACTTAAAGAACGCCGCGACTTTGCAATGCTTTATTTCATCAGCGACATTATTTCTCAACGCATTCAATCAGCTCCATTATTATCGCAATTAAATTTTTATATACCTAGCCGCCAACTACGTTCCAGGAAATTATTTTTAGAAAAACAAGCTAGAACAAATTATGCAAAATACAGTCCAGTCAATCGAATAATGCGCCATTACAATCAATACTGCGAACATCTTGACCTTACTATGTCAAAAAATCAAATCAAATCTAAGCTTTGTCGTAGAAATAATGTGTAGTATGTAAGTGAACATTGTAAACAATTTATATGTAGTCTACATTTGCTTGACGAAATTAAATAAACTAGGCATGAACACCACTTATACAAAGGTTATACAGGGTGATTTAAAAAAAAAAAAAAAAAAAAAAAAAAAAGAAAAAAAAAAAAAAAAAAAACAAAAAAAAAAACAAAAAAAAAAAAATAAAAAAATAAAAAAAAAAAAAAAAAAAAAAAAAAAAAATAATTTTAAACACTGTTGCGAATTTAGCACTGTGAAAATTGCAAAAAAAATTATCAAATTATCTTACATTTGCACTACACTGTTAATTTTCATTTTCGATTTACAAAGAAGCAATCTTTATAGTTCTTTAGGTAACATTTAGAGCCATTAGAAGGGCTGATTTTGCATAATGTTTCACATTGTTGTCCATTTTCCGTTGTATTTTGCTCCAATGCAAACGACCATCAACAGGATGATGTAATCGATCTTCTTCGAAGGGAAACTGGCTCTGCGACCTGAGCGTTTGAGGTTTGATACCACGGAAAAGGTCTGCTCGCATTATTGACGACTGCTCCACCTGACGACCAAAGTCCAAATGAAAGCATTGCCGACTGCTCCACCTGACGACTGAAGTCCAAATGAGAGCACGACCTGAGCGTTTGAGGATTTATACCACGCAAAAGTTCTGCTCTGATTATTGACGACTGCTCCACCTGACGACCGAAGTCTAAATGTTCACGCAAATTCACGTGGAAGAACATTTAATATTGTGTCTAAAACTCCATGACATGAAATTCGTTGAAATAAAAAAAACACTGATAGCAACCGCCGCGACTTGAACCGAGAATCATTGGATCGCAAGTACGTCTGTTAATCGACTGAGCCACAGAAGCACACATCTGCATGGCTGATAAAAGGAGCATTTAAATGTATACAGTCACACCTGCTAGCAGAATGTAAGTTACAGTCGAAACCAGTAAAATTCAAGCTAATCTAACATTAAGTCATTACAAATGAAATTTGCCGTCGTTTGAAAGATTAGGTCTTTATGAATTACATCGTATGAGAAATTAAGTCACCTGTATTATTCAATTTTTTTTTGTGTGTACGCAGTCAGTTGAAGATATGTGCCTGACTACCTCAAAATCGTCGTCCTTGCGCGAAAAAGCCAAGCAAAAGTAATGGGTTTTCCGCGTTGTTTTCAAAGTTTGAAGAAAATTAATTTTTGAGTTGTTTGTGGTTATCTCACACTGTTCATAATATTATCCTAAACTCCTGATCATATTTTTGATGAAATGGTGAAAGAATTATGTTGCTTCCGTTAACACAAGTCGAAATATTCACGATTAAGTTCTGCCCATTCATCCATATGGTTAATTTTGAAAAGGCACCCCATAGTAAAGTAAGTCGTATTCACGACAAAAAAAATTTTTGATTCCAAAAGGCGTATAAATGCATGAAACGTCGAGATTTAGTGTCATCTCGAAAAAAAAATGTTTAGAAAAAATCGACTTTTTGGGACTTTGGGATATCAAAATTTTTCTATGTCCCAGAAAGTTGATTTTTTCAAAAAAAAAATTTAACATGTTGCACACGCTGGAAAAAATTCTGGAACTTGTTGTTAAAGATCAGCTGATTAACTATTTGAACTCTAACAGTTTGCTAATACCGGAACAATCAGGATATCGAAGCCAAAGAGAGTATTTTTGCTGTGTTCTTGGATCTGAAGAGAGCCTTTGAAACAATTTCAAGACCTTTATTGTTGCAGACATTACAGCGTTTTGGCATCGGGGGAATGACACATGAATGGTTTGAAAACTATTTATGTGGTAGATCTCAAAAGACTGTTTTTAACGATGTAGTGTCTAGTTCCCTCGGTAATTCACTTGGTGTGCCTCAGGGGAGTGTGTTAGGTCCTATTCTATTTATTATGTATATTAATGATATGAAGCGAGTCTTACGTTTCTGTGATATAAATTTGTTTGCTGATGATACTGTTCTGTTCATTGTGGCTAAAGATTTCAATGAAGCTGTTGCACATTTAAACGAGGATCTAAGTTCGCTGGTTCGATGGTTAAAATTTAAGCAACTGAAACTAAACGTCGCGAAAACTAAATATATGGTTATTTCTTCTGTTAGCACCGGTCATGACGCCAATGTGGAAATGGATGGTGAAACTATTGATCGGGTTAGAGAAATGAAGTATCTTGGAGTCATAATTGATGAAAAGTTAACATTCAAATCTCATATCAATAACGTCATCAAGAAGATTGCCAAAAAGTATGGTGTATTATGTCGTTGGAAAAATGACTTAACGACCCATAGTAAGATTCTTTTGTACAAAACAGTCATTTCACCACACATTGACTTTTGCCCATCCATTCTGTTTCTTGCTAATAACACACAAATCTTGAGATTACAGCGACTGCAAAATAAGATCATGCGATTAATTCTAAAATGTAGTAGATATACCTCCTCAGATTTTCTACTGAACGCATTACAATGGCTTTCAGTGAAACAGAGAATTTACTACTTAACCATGGTATTCATTTTCAAAATCTTAAATGGTATGTTGCCTCGATATTTGTGTGATCGAATTGAAAGAGGAGCTGATTTGCATAGGTACAATACTAGAAACGCATCTGATGCTAGAACACCAAGCTTTTTGTTAGCCAGATCGCAAAACTCATTGTTGTACAAGGGAATAAGTTTTTTCAATTCGATGCCAAGAGAGATCAAACGCGCGGCGACATTGGTGGAGTTCAAAAAGTTATGTATTTCACACATAAAGTCCGCTTTGTAAGCAAATATTTAGTTAGTTAGTTCAATTTTTTTAGATTTTTTATTTTTTTTTACGTATTACGAAGATTGTATTTTTTTTTGTTTATATATATTATTGTGAGACGTATTAAGTTACTATGTTCGGTATGATGATGATGGATTTTTAGTTTGTTTGAGAGTTAAAAATAATGAGCAATCTACAAACGTTTGAGCCTCGCGCGCGAAGCAGGTAGTGACTATTTGGAAAGCGAACAGGACTGGCCGAAGAGCCTTAGCATTCAGTGTGTTAAGTTTGCTCTTGACCTTGATCGCAAGGTTTGATTAATAATTTAAGGAATTGATTCGGGAGATTAATTGGGATCGACAGTTGTTGATGGAATTGGGCTTGGCTCTGCTCATCCGCAGTCTCGTTACTCCATCGTAGCTGATGTGTGTAGCGATGAACTGGACCGGCGGGAAGGGCCAGGTGAATTACTGTCTGATACTGACAAAGATATCGGGTTCGATTCCTGATGTGATCAAGGATCTTCCCGGGTTGGAAATTTTCTTGATTAACCCTGGATAGTAAATCCGAGATATTTGAATGTTATTTTGTGGTCAGTCGTTCTTTTGAAGAAGAATCTATACCTGCTAGATTAATCAGATCGTTTTATTTTGTTTACTGGTTAAGATATGTGCAAAAATATTAATTATCATTTAGATAACTCGTTCTGCTCACACCTTTGTAGGGGTATGAGGTGGGACCATCATCATCACAAATTAAGGAATTCCGTATGAAACTGTAAGACTTTTCTTTTGAACCTATAAATTTGTGAAAATCGATTTGGCCATCTCCAAGAAAAGTAAGTGAGATCCTTTTAGCAGTTTTTGATCACTATTTAAAATTCTTCCGAATCCGGATTCAGATAAACGGAATAGCCGAAGTTGGTTCGTTTGCTACCAACAAATATGACTTGCAAATTGGAACAGTTTTGAACGTTTTTCAAGCTCAAGCTAAACAGCATAAAACATGTAATAGGATTATTATTTTTATTATTATTATTATTATTATTATTATTATTATTATTATTATTATTATTATTATTATTATTATTATTATTATTATTATTATTATTATTATTATTATTATTATTATTATTATTATTATTATTATTATTATTATTATTATTATTATTATTATTATTGACATGAACAAAGCACGCCTTGTTCGTTTTGTGTTTTCTTCTTCTTTCGGTACATGGCGATTTGAAAACTTTGACACTCATCGCCCTGCAACTGCGGAACCGGAAGTCGGACCCGGATGAAATTTCACAGTAGGTTTAAAGACAGTATGAACTTTAATTCAAATCAAGATTTGTGAAAATCGGTTCAAGCATAGCAGAGAAATCGAAGTGAATTTAGTTTTAGGAGTTTTTCTTCTCCACTTTCGGTGCTCTCGGAACAGGAAAAGAGGGGACCAGTAGTGAAGAATTAAGTTTTCATGCCCACAAACTAACAAGCTCTGCCAACTAGAAGAATTTATCGGACAGTTTTATGGGATTCGTACCAGTTTTTAACCATCGTTCGTGGAAAAATACTAATAAAATTGGTAATTTTCCACTTATCACGCTTTAGTTCCGCAACCGGAAGTCAGATCCTGATAAAATGTTCCACAAATTTTTAGGATATTATAAGACTTTTCATTTGAATCTTAGTTTGCAAAAATCGGTTGAGTTGTTCCAGAAATAATTGAGTGTAAACTTTTTCTCAAATTTTCACTTATTACCATGTAACTCCGGAACCGGAATTCACATTCAAATGAAACTCAATAGCAAGCTATGGGACCATAATGCCTTTTATTTGAATCTTAGTTTGTGGAATCGGTTCAACCATCTCTGAAAAAAGTGAGTGCATATTTTTTTCACTTTTTTGGTACATATCATCCTATATCTCCGGAACCGGAAATCGGACCAGAATGAAATTCAATAGCAGGCTATGGGACTATGAGACATTTCATTTGAATCTTTGTTAGTGAAAATCGGTTTAGCCATCTCTGAGAAAAGTGAGTGCATATTTTTGTCACACACACACACACACACATTTGCTCAGTTCGTCGAGCTGAGTCGAATGGTATATGAATCGGTTAAAAAGTCGATTTTCACAGTGATTGCATAGCCTTTCTATATGAGAAAGTCAAAAATTGTTTAACACTACAGTGTCTTTTTCTAAAATTTTGGCTTGAATAAAAAGGACAACATTCGTAATTGATTTGCTAACTGAGATGATTCTTCTTCCACCACAAATTAGCTTTCTGAGAATGACAGCCATTTCCTTAAATTCGTTCTCAGGAGTCCCAAATTAATAAAAATGTTACTTTGATTTCTATACTATTATAAACTACGTCTTTGTGTTCATTATAGGAGTGCGAGCTCAAAATACGGAAAATAAAATCGTTTAAAGAGTGGTTAGATCGTATCGATTCGAGTAAATAAAGCTATATAGTCGAGATAATTAGTGGTCGGAACTTCATTAAATAACGAACAATACATAATTATCCCTGTTTCCAAGCCATTTTCATAACGTCCACTAACAAACACGACAATTTCGTATACATAAGATCACTTTGCATTTCGCATAGCATGGACGCCACTATTTAAACTGTGACTCTTGACATAATCAAAATTACTGTCGAAGCGACTTTCACTCTGTACAGTTCATTAACGCCGTGGAGAAGGATTCGGTGGATTTTTATACGCCGTTCGACTTGCATTAGAGTCAATGATATTTGTCGGATTTCTGCTGTTGATTCACCAACATTAACAAACTAATGGTACAAAAAGGTAACTGCAATCTCAATGTTGAAAACAGAAATTAACAGGGACAATAGTTGTGTAGTCAAAAACTCGAACTAACCCAAAGTCATAATTCGAATGCCTTTAACGTAAAATTGAAACTTATAAGGGTTTTGTACTTAATTCAACAATGACTGACTATCTGTTTCATTACAGCTATAATCAATTCCTATTTTGAAACGTATTATAATAGTCTTTAGGTCATTTTTGAGGTTTTTATAAAACCTTTCGCACGGACTAACAACTGAGCAAAATTTAAGCCTTACCATTGATTTTAGTAATTGCATTGCATCTCACCAAAAATGGAATAGCTAGAGCGAGAATTAAAGACAGCATACATTCTCAATAAAGAATGTATCTTATCTGTTTTCTTTCTAGCCGCCATTGTGATGTTCTACCGTAGCATTTATTGACATCAAATAAATCACAAAATACAATGCGGTGGAAATACTCTAGTAGTCTTTTATGTATCATGTTCAGATCGCTTGCACAAGTTTTGACGCAGCGGAGCTGAATGATACCGAGATAAAAAAGGCGGATGAGTAATGTCACAGACATAACTGGAGGACGTGAATACGAATAAAAATTATAATCTTTCCCATAAGATGATTGTGTGAATATTGCACCTTTAATTGCTTCGCTTACAAAATTGTAACGGCGCATTTATACTAAAGATTGATTTATTCACAATTAAATTGCGCGGAACAAATGAGAGTTCTCATAAAAAATAATAGCGAAATACAGAATTTGTTGTCGATTTTTTCTTCTCGGACTGTCATATTTCAGCGAAAGAAACCATCAAAATAAACAATATAACAACTAATTAAACCACTAAAATTCATTTATTCATTTATGGTATTCAGAAGGGTCAAATTGTGTAATTCTCTACGATATTAGGCACGGTTGAGAGCATTTTTCGCGAACGCGAAGCATTCAAATACTGGCTTTATTTGCACTCGTTTGGTGCGAATTTTGAACTGCGAAAAGTGTACAAAGCTAATCAATTTATTCTAGATTTGTACAAAATTTATGATTTTCATTTCCTATTTACAAAGAAGCAATCTTTACAGTTCTTTAGCATTTGGAGCCATAAAAAGGGCTGATTTTATATAATATTTCCCACCATTGTCCACTTTTTGTTGTATTGTGAAAAGTACTAATCAAAATGTTCTAGATTTGCACTAAGCTGATGATTTTTATCTACGATTTGCAAAGAACCCAGGTGTCATTAGTTTTCTTTTTTGATACTATTTTATTTATCGTTTATTTTACCCCGGCTTAAATCTTTTCGGAAAACTTTAATTTTGAATTATTTGTGAATATGGCATGCTTTAAAAATTATGTTGATACGTGAATTACAACAAGAAATATTCACGATCAAAAACTTATCACTCTCTCACAGGGTAAAATTTGATAAGGCGCCCCATAGTAAAATAAGTTGTATTCACGACAAAAATGGAAGCGCATATTTTTGTTAAAATCAGAAATAGCTTCAAAGCCGTCAATAAAGTCTTAGCTATTCTTACTGTGGAATTCATCCAAATAAATTTAATATTTATCACGACGCAGGTTTTAAAACATTCTTGAATCTTGAATTATCTCGAAATAGATTTGACGCAGGTTCACTTGGCTGGAATAAAATCTTTCCATTAAAATGATGGTTTGAAATAAATGACGGGTACAGTATAACCAAAAACAGTTCGTGTAACCATTAACCAACATGACCTACAAATTGGAACAGTGTTGAGCCCAACTTGAAAGACTTTTTTCCGATTTTCTAAAACGGTTTAAAATGTTGAAAACTTATCTTCTTGTAATGTTAAAACCGGAAGTCGTACTTGGATATTTTTATGGAATTATCAGAAATGTTAATTTGAGTTTTATTTCATGAAAATCTGATATTGGTTTTTTTGGCCCTAGACTATCACGATCAGTAGACTATAGAAATTTATTAGTCAATTTACAGAATTCGCTACTCATCACATGATTACTTATTAAAAATCGGTTTTAATCCATCTAGCAGTGTAACGATGTCTTTCTCAAATCCCACATAATGTTCTCATATGTAAATGTAAGGTACTCTTAAAAATAATTTTCTTTGATTCTTACAAAACAAAACGGTTTGTCTATAAACTAGTATAACCTACATAGTGAAACAGTTAGGTCGGTTAGGTGGTTTCTGAGAACCTGGAACCAGGAAAACTAAAATTAATGTGTTTGGCCGTCTACTGACAATGACTACCGATTGGAATAGTTTAGAGGCAAATTTATAAATGATTTTAAGTTTTTCATTTCTTTCTCTTATTATTCGAGTATCGATTAATAGTAAAAGAGGTCCATTTTGGAATATATTACCAGTATTCCAGTATTGGTAGAAAGAATGAAAATATGTCAATGAATTTGTTTGGTCGGTCGCATCGCAATCTCATGCTTCTCGTATTTGAAACTCATTGGCGTAGACGGAATAATATCAATAAAACCAGCAAATAACATTAACATACATCTTGTGAATAATAATAATTATAATCATAAAAAATATGCTCAATGACACAGCGTGTCATGCAGCAAATAAATTTACCCTATTTAGCTTGAATATCATACGCAGAAGTAACAGGAGTGCAGTTTTTTTCTACGACGATTCAAGCTGTGTGTTCAAGACCTGCGCTCCTGTTACTTCTATAAATTAAATTCATGTAAAAAGTGTTTTATTATGTTTAATCAAAATAGTACATGAACATCATCATCAGCATCAGACAGTCTTTTGTAGCTCTAATCATTTTACGTGGTGTAATCTTTTTTAAATACTTTCGCATTGCGTATTGAATGCTGTAAAATTAACCATATCAATGTTATTACGATCCAAACTTATTATTTTCATGAAACCTTCATCTAGCATTTATTTCTCTTAATCTGGTACTTATTTTATTGCAAATCAAACAACCAGTTGCGAAACCGAACACCGGGTGCGAGAACATATGTTGGAACTGTGTAAACCGTACCGTAACGAAACCGATATTTTTTCCCAACTCTTGTGATAAGAAGTATTCAAGGAACATTTCTCAAAGATACAACATTGAAAATTTCCATGATTTTGAAATTCTCATTGACACGTGTTATCCCTCTGCGGGGGATCAACGATTTCAGGCGGAGAATTCGAATCCGGATGAAATTTGAAACTTTTATTTAAGCCCATGAGATATTTCATTTGAACTTAAGTTTGTTGAAATCGCTCACGCCATCTCTGAGAAAATTGAAGAAGTAATTTGAAATAGAAATTTTTACACTAATCACCATCTCCGAGAAAAGTGAATGCAACAAAATGTTACCTACATAAATTCACACACATACAAGTCGGTTTTCATAATTATTGCAATCAAGAAGCAAATACCATTTTCATACTTGCATTAATGAAATACCAATCACACAGCATTTTTATTCAGCTATTTAAAATAATTTGCCCTGTTTAGCTTCAATGTCGTACACACACAGATTACATTTTCTGCATCTATTTTCATGCACATAGTTGGAACAGGAAAGCGAACATAAAGTTATTCTATTTCAAAGTATCAATGAATTACATGTCGTGTAAATTTCATTATTTCTTTCTGTGCAGAAGAAGCAGGAGTGCAGTATTGTCTCGCTTCTTTGGCGATCTCGGTAAATACAGCGAGTACATACAAGCGTTCAAAAACTGCGTCTGCTGGGTGCTCGAAACAAGCAAAATGGTGCGCTCCTGTTACTTCTATAGATCAAAGTTATGCTGAATAGCGTTAATTTGGACTTAATCGAAATACTGAATGAGAATCAATCAGCAGAAATAAAAACAAAATTTTTGTCTCTATAATCAATATATAATTAATCTTTATATTTGTTCGCTGCATTTTAGTTGCATATTGAGCATTGAAAGCTGCAATATTAACATTATCAATTTGACTACGATCCAAACCAAAGAATTCAGTTCTTTTAGTCTTGAATTATTGTTTTTGTTTTTGCAAATAATAGGCAATATGATTTCATAGCAGTATTGCTAACACTAAGTAAGAACCACAGCACACGATTGCGATGAATGGCGCTTTATTTCGTGAGTACTCCTTCCAACATATAAATCACTTGTCTCCGTGTTTTCAAACTACATTTTACTAGTATTGCTCGCGACTACACACGTTAAGGCAATTAAACTTGTCACGGATTATCAAAGTCTGAAATCAGCACTCATGATAAACAGTTTAGTGTCACTTGAGGCACGGATATCAATCAACACACCACACTTAATCATGTTGCGGTAGAAGAAGGAGAAGAAAAAGACTTGTTACACGTGTGCGAGCTTATTCTTACGTGTACACGCCCAGGAGTTCACTCTTATCATCAGTATCTTGAAAAGACTAAACGGTATCATTTTGTATGCGGGAATAATTTATCGTGCTTCGCTGGCAATGGCATCCTTTTACTTGAAGGACCAAGGAGTTCGAGAAATGCCACCCCAAAAAGTATGAAATTAAGTAAGAGAGGACGGTTGGAAACCTGATCCTCGAGTGGTTGGCCAACTGAACGAAGAAAGCAGCCATAGTCGACTGTGAGATAGTGAGTAGTACATGGTTTGTTTCTTTCTTCTGCATCCGGAGCGGAGAGCATTTTTTTAAACGACGCTTAATTGCAAAAAAGTCGCTACTTTGATATTGATAAATGATTGAGTAACTGGCGGTAATTGATATTTTCCTTCAGTTCAAACGGAAAACCTACGTAGTCTGCTGATGACGTTGGTCCTAGTGATTCCTGACCCCTCGCGCGACCGGGTGCCGCTCTAGAACCGGAAATTGTAGCACGGCGTTGTCGTCAGGCACCGAGTGTCCCTGCTTTGCCAACGATGAACAGATGAGTGTCGTAAACAAAATGCCATAAAGCATAACTGGTGTTTTGTGGTTTTGAGTAGTTTGCGGAATCTATTACTCGGTTCAGCTCCGAAACTAACTGATGTCAGGTGAATGTGGCCCGAGTGGATGTGTTTGTGGGAAAGCCAATAAACGTCGACTATCAATCAAAGAAAGATAAAATTAATCACCGCTGGCACCAACGCCATGAATCGAGAAACCCCATCCTTTCGATAGCTTTTAAGTAGAAAAGCCAACACAATATGAACGATGGGTTTTTTAATTAAAATTGCGCGCACTGCAGCTGTTTGGAGGCCAGCCCACGCTGCGAAACAACTGTGCGATTACAGATTTTATTCGGTGCATAAACAATGGCATATGTGCGGTGCGGGCGCTGTTCTATTTTGCTATGTGAGAGCTATTTGATAATCCGAAAGAAATTTAATTCGGACACAATTGCCACTATTTAGTTACCCGGGAACGTTTTTAGTTATTACGTCCAGTGTCGGTGAACCATGTTAAGCCCAGGTGGGTAATTTTTCGGACGGGGGGTACTGCCCATCATTTCGAAGAATTAATATATAAGTAGAAATGAGAAAGGTCCATTTTTTAATAAAACTTTGTTTCGGTATAACTTTGCATGAGACACGTCAATTCGAAATCTAAAGTATTTTCGGTATGTTGTTTTGAAACAAAATGGCGCATTTAAACAACGAATACAACATAAAACTAGTAACTAGTTTCAAAATCACTGATAGAAGGTGCTGGACTCGTTCATCCAGTTCTCCATGATCGGAAAACAATGCCTTGGTATTACATTCCTTTCGAAGAACTATTTGACATTCTTTTTCAACAGACTTCGCACCCGACTCATAGCGTACAGAGCCATTGCATGACTGGTACTACAATCCTACTGACACTAAGAATCCTTCCAGATCGGGACTCGAACATACGACAACTGGCTCATAAGACCAGCCCCCTGTGCATTGAACCGCCAACTCATGATCGAGGCCATCAAGAATTTCCTCGAATACGAAGAAACAGCTGATTTTCGATCCAAATGTGTATCGCACGGGTATCGAACGGCGCACGAAACAAATCCATAAACAATTCAGAGATTAGATGTGCTGAGATGGTTAGCACATCAACTGGATATGGTTTTACGATCTTACGCGAAATTCCATGTTCGGGTGCCATGTTCGCTCACAATAGAACAAAAGCAACAATGCATCAACGATCCAGATAGCTGTTCTGCACTATTTAGTCGCAATAAAAAGGATTTCTTGCGTTGGTATGAAACAATGGACGAAACATGGATCCAACATTCTTCTCCAGGGTCATATCCGCATTCAGACAGAGAAAGCCATCCAAAAACGCATCAGGAAGCTGGAACAATCGTAGCGTCAGTTTTTAGATGGTCGAATATAATTGACATCGACTAGGACGTTTAAAGAGCGAAATCGAATAAACAGTCTCATACGAGGAAGAAACAATTATCTTTAACCAAGACAATGCACCACCTCAATAACTGGCTCATCCACCATATTCTTAATAACTAGCTCCCAAGTGACTACTTCTCCTTTGCTGATCTCAAAAAGATACTAAAAAAAAATAGTTGGCTCGAATAAGAGTAAGTCGACGGTTGAGTACTGTTTTATTTGCATTGATGAGATACTCAAGCTCAACTTCTCTACTAGAAGGTGAATGTTAAGTTACTAAAAGACTTCTGCTTGCTTGTCACTTCTTACCTTACTGTTATATATCTTCACATCCTTACTCTACCTTGAGTTGTCGTGTTTTATAATTTTGATTTTGTTTATTATTACGAGTTACAATAAAAATATTCTTATTGGTATGAATAATACTATTATTGTCATTGCTTTTCGCTGGAATGAAGTTTCAGGTAGGTAATTACCCACCTTTGGAATTTTCGGGTGGGCAGTACTACCCACCGTACCCACCTCTTTCACCGGCCCTGGTTACGTCACTAAACGTATTTGGCGGGAAATCTTATTCGGAGTAGGTAGCATTCTCTCTGCTGTCAATCAATTTTCTGAACATACAAACTTTGTCCCAAAAATTATCAAATTTTCGAATAAGTATATTGAAAAATTTTCAAGGAAAATGAATGGTCCGCAGTGAATAATCATTGAAAGGTTAAAGCCGGGGCTTTTATAAACCACATGAACAAACAATAAAACGATGAGGCCGGAGACGGAAAAAATCTCAGAAATTCGATTTATCGAGGAAAAGCTGCACCGATTACCACATTTTTTTTTCAAATTATCACCCGAAGGTGTCATTGGGTCTTATTTAATTTTTCTGTATCCTACCTTAAAACTACAAAGGGTAAACAATCCTGCGAATGTTTAAAATTTCGAAAATATTTCAAATAATTACAACAACTTGGAAATATTTCTACGCTACGGTTCGAGTAGATTAAGTTGTATGTTTTATAGTATGGTATGGTAAACAAAACAATATTTCATTTGTCCCTTTTTCTCAAACCAATCGGCACCCTCTTAGCAAATGTACCTTCTTAGGAATCGGTTTTTATTTCCTTTTTTAGGGCTCCAGAGTATTGGGATTGTTTTCCAAGTAATTAAACGCATGGATACAAAAAGGCGGGTGGGTAATGTCAGAGACATAACCGGATGTCGTGAATACGAAAACAACTGACACGTTCCTTAACACTTCCGAATATCAATTAGTTGATCAATTGTATGAATTATGCAAGCATTCCCCTTTTCCGCATTTTTCACAAAAAACATAGAAGGCTTCACTTGATCTAGATTACTGTGAATTTCACACAGCGAAAAGTGCAAAAATCAAATCAAACAGTTCTAGATTTGCACTAAACTGAGGATATTTCCCTTCGATTTGCGAACAACAAATTATAATAGTTCTTTAGGATATTTTTAGAGCCATTAGAACGGCTGATTTTGTGTAATGCTCTCCGCCGTTGCTTTTTCACCAATGCACCAATCGACAGCGAAACTAGCTTTGCAAACGACACAAAATACATCTGCTCGCAGTGGCGATAGAATCCAAACTGATCCAATTTTTGTTGAGAGGTTTGTTTTTACCTGATTTCGTTTGTAGCTTTTTCACTACTGGGCGGTCCTAACGGCTAAAATAGCAGTATATAGGATTTTAATTTCGATTATTTCATTTCGGATTTGCATTTCATTGAAAGAAACCTTTCAGAAGGACCAAATTGTGGAACTCACTACGATATTAAGCACTGTTCGGAAAATTTTTTTCGAACGATTTGTTGTACAGTAGCAGATATTTTGTTCTCTTCCTCAGAACGCGTTATGATTGGCTGGTGTTGACATGGGTCAAACGAGACATGTTTTTCAATAGTGTACTTTTGAATTACTTCGATGCTTTTTCTATACACGCATAAGCTGAAAAATTTCGATTCTATTGGTAGGTAGATTAAATAAATCCTTCCACAGATCACTGAGCTATGAGCTTTCAAAATACGAGAAAGGCAAACGCGCCTTATGAATTATCCTCTTTGATACTCGTTTATACCAAACATTTGAAAAAAGTTTAATTTTGAAATATTTGAGATTATGTCACATAACAGAAAATTTGATCATAAAATTGTGATCATATTTCCGATGGCATGTAGCTTGGTTATGTTGATTCGTTAGATACAACAAGAGATATTCACGATCAAAAACTTATCACTCTCTCAGAGGGTAAATTTTGAAAAGACACCCCATAGTAAAGTAAATCGTATTCACGACAACAAGTTTATCTGGAATACCAAAAGCTGTTGTGTAAGTATAGCAACTAAACTTTGGCTGTGGTTTTTTTCTATGCGTATTCCGTATTCCGATCCGACTTCCGGTTCCGGAATTACAAAGCAATATGTGCAAATCTAAGAGAAAATGCGCACTCAATTTTCTCCGAAATCTCTCAACCGATTATCACAAACCAAGATGAACCAGATCCGAGTATTTTTCCATAAGTGATGGCGCAGCGATTGAAACTCACTGGTAAATTCTTCTAGTTTGCCGATCTTGTTAGTCAGTGGATATATAAACCTACTTTGGGGCTACTAGTCCCCGGTTTCCGGTTCCGAAAGCACCGATAATAGTGAAGAAAGATTCCAAAAAGGAACTCACTTCGATTTTTCAGCAACAGTTAATCCGATTTTCACAAATCTTGATTCAAATGAAAGCTCTCATTGTTTTAAAGGATACTGTGCAATTTCATCCACAGATCCGACTTCCGGTGCCGAAATTATATGGCGATGAGTGTCAAAACTTTTAAACCGACATACAGAATGACAATGCAAAACCAGTACTCATCGGTACGTGCTGGTACGGAAGAAGAAAACACCACCGTCCTTCGAACGAAGCAAAGGCGTGCTTTGTTCAATTTCGTATTTCGTGTAGGGTTGCCACATTTACATCTATATTTTTAAGAAATCTGTAAATCTGTATCGGGGGATCAAATTTCAATATTGAAAATCTGTATATGAAAATGATAAGAAATTAAAGCGCAACGAAATCGAAACTGAAAATACAGCTGCTTTTTGTTTAGGCGCAGTGTATTGTAATGCAGTTATGCACAACTCAGTTCCTGCGAGCTCCCGCGAGCCATATAATCTGTGATGTAAAAAAGGTGAAATGTAGTCTCAAAAAGTTTAAACCGCTGGAGTTGAACGAATCATCGCACAAAGCATAACAAGCAAAACCGACACATAGAATCCATGAATATTTTCAGCGTTTGAGCGTTCGAACTTTAAAAAAATTTTCCGAAGCCCGGAGGGCCGAATGTCATATACCAATCGATTCAGCTCGACGAACTGAGCAAATGTCTGTGTGTGTGTGTGTGTGTGTGTGTGTCTGTATGTGTGTTGTCAACAAAGAGGTCGAGATCTCAGAGATGGCTGGATCGATTTTTATCAAACTAGTCGCAATTGAAGGATCTTCCCGTCACTCTGAACGCTATTGAATTGTTTCGAGATTGAATGTTTACTTTTTGAGTTATACGAAGTTTTATGTCAAAATGTTTAGTTTTTTTACAGTATCTGTCACAACTGACCTTGAAAACAGAATATGTTTTCAGACTTAGATTCCGCACGGTAAAAGCTATCCAGTAAACCATAGATTGTTAAAATTCGTCAATTTTTAACGGAGATATCGATATTTTTGTGTAAGCGACTTTTCCCCTTATTCCAGTAGTAGGAGTCTTAAACGCTGTTGGATAAAGCAACGCTTAGGAGCAACGTGAAACACGACTTTTTATACTGTTACATACAATTGTTTCAAAGTACCACAAAGACTGTGTACAACATCCTTTTTCATAACATTTTGCCTCGGACCGACTTTAGCACGGTTCGTTTTTGGCAACATAATCGTTCGAATATGACATATGTAAACAAGATGATGGCTGCATTTTCGAGTTGAAAGCAATTCCATAATTATATTGATTTAAACTACTGACAGTAACGAATGCTGGAAGAACATAACACCCATATACCATTCGAATCAGTTCGTCGAGATCAGAAAAAGCGTGTGTGGAAAATAATTTCACTAAATTTTCTCGGAGATGACTCAACCATTTTCTACAAACTCAGATTTATACGAGAAGTGCTTCCAAACAAAGTTCCTGAATTACGTCTGGTTCCTGAGCTACAGGATGATATATCAAACGAAATTAAAATAGTGTAATTCATTTTTCTCATAGATGGCTGAACAGATCTAAAATTCAAATGAAATCTAACAACCATCTAAGATTCAAATGAAAGGTCTAAAGGATTCTATAAAACATTTTGCTTTTTAGTCAGTCTGCACTGATTTTCGATCATTTTGAATCTAATGTAAACTATACAACTCCTCAGGTGAATTGAACTGACTTCGGCTACATTGATTTTGAATTTCAGATAGTTTTCTCAAAAAATCCAATTTTAAAAACAAAAATTCAAATTAAAGGATTTTTGGTCCCATGCAAAATTATTGAAATATATCCGATTCTGATTTTCGATTCTGGAATTACAGGGTGATGAGTTTTTAAAATTCAAGCCGATATAGAAGATGACAAAAAAAGCTTCAAAATTGGAATGAAAACTATTGCAATTTCGTCATATTTATTTTTTGGCCATGCGAATCGTTTTAGGTTATGCTGGTTCCTGAATACCGGCTCCGGAAATACCGTAAATAATCGTAAACTCTAAACTGACATCTCATTGAATGTTCAATCTATTGTCACACATTTAGATTCAAATTCGATCCGATTTGCAGCTTCGACATTACAGGGTATTGAGCGATACTGTCAAAAAACTGAAAATTTTGACATAAAACTTCGTTTGAGCGAATTCTATACCTATTTTTTATATATATAAAAAAAGGTAAAACTATCAATTGGTGAAGATTTGAGGTCAATTTAGAATTTTTTTTACGATTACGATTACGATGCGAGCAGATGTATTTTGTGTCGTTTGAAAAGCTAGTTTCGCTTTCGACAAGAGAGATTACGTCACAGCTGCTAGTCGTTTGTATTGGTGAAAAAGCAACGAAAAGGGGACAACGGTGGAGAGCATCATACAAAATCAGCCGTTCCAATGGCTCTAAAAGTTTTTTAAAGAAATATTAGGATTCCTCCTTCGCAAATCGAAGGTAAAAATCCTCAGTTTAGTGCAAATCTAGAATTATATTTGTGCATTTTTCGCTGTGTAAAATTCACAGTAATCGAGATCAAGTGAAGCCTACTTTGTTTTTGCGAAAAATGTGAAAAAGGGGAATGCTTGCATAATTCATACAATTGATCAACTAATTGATATTCGGAAGTGTTAGGGAACATGTCAGTTGTTTTTGTATTACCCACCCACCTTTTTAATACTTTACTTCATTTATCTATAATTCTATTCGTTCGAACTTGCTTACCATTAAGAGCGAAGGCAACAAAGGAGCTACACTACTTGGCACTCGAAACTGAGCAAGCAAAACTTCAAATGACTAGGTACGATTATTGAACTGACGATGAATTCCGGGAGCTTCACTTGAAAATGCCAGCAAAAGTCTAATGAATTAGTAGGGCTATGCTGACGGTCAGCGGCCATGAATATCGTTTTCATCTTATATTATTCGATTGAAAATGAAATTTTACCGCACTACAAATCATCACTAGTCAGAATCACTTTTAAGATTTTGAGCGATGCCTCGATTTTCACTGTAGTGTGATAAAATCGTGATAGATGATGAAAATGAATGCATACAGAAAAAAATGCTGTGGACACGGAAAGACCGAAATCAGCATTTTGGCGAAAAAATAATTGATTTTCTGATTTTAGTTAGTTATTTTTTGAGACAATTAAACAAATCTTACTTTTGCTAAATTAGATTTTTTAATTCTCATTCCCTTAATAATAAAATATTTGTTGAAATGTCTATTTTTTTAGTTGAATTCATCCATTCAACGTGCTGTCATTTCTTAGCTAAGGCACACTTCATTTCCATTTAACTAATTTTTTACTTGAATTAGAAAAATAAAACGATTTTTCAACCAACATGAATGGTTGAATTGGTTTCTGCAATTTGCAGCTATATGGCGCACTGTCACCGAAAAAACGTTAACACTGTAATGACTACTAGCCACTAGATGGCACACTAATATCGAAACAAATTTCAGTCGCTGTTGTCTTTTCTATATTGACAGGTACAAATACGATGTTGTATTGTAGAAAAAGACATAAACGAAACATAAATTTCTTTTTGAACATTTTTGTTCTAAATCGCTGTTTTCTTCATTCGACTTCGCGAAATCAACTCTCTCACTGAAAACTTTGAGCACTCGGAAAACAAATACCGAATACAAGTAGTACACCGGGTGGTGTGGCCCGGAAGGTTGGAAGATACAAAAAACATCATTTGACATATGGGCTAACTGCATATCTCGAAATAGCGATTAAAGCGACACCTTATGAGGGCTGGCGTCGTCAGCGCAGTACTCTTTAATACCCTTAGCCATGGTTTTACAAACTAAACTCGACTATTTTAATTAATATTATTTGCATAATCAGATGAAGTATGAGCACGGCTATTGAAAATCTCTTTCAAACCGTAAAATTTTATAGTTTTCGTCATAAATCGTTGAGGAAGCGAATAAAATAAGGAAGAGCGAAATGACAATGGGTTTCTCCAGGGAACTGCTTTGCGCACCAATAGCTCGCTAAAACGCGAAAATTTGTATTATCCCGTTTTTTTAGGTATCTTGTCGATTAAGGAAACTCGCGTACAAAAACGATTAATCACATTTAATCTCACTTCATACATTTGAATATTCTTGCATCAATGTTTCTGCTTTCTTCTATGAAGGGTAATAGAATTGCTGAAAAAACGACTTTTGATCGAGCTCGATCATACGACCAGCTCAACGAGATCGGAAAATGTTTCTCTGTATGTGTATGTGTGTTTGTGTGTGTAGAATGCTGAACCAATTGAAACAAACTTAGATTCGTTTGAAAGCTACTATTGAGTTATTAGTGAAGTTTGAAGATCAAGTGGCTATCCTTACCAGTTCCAGAGATATGATGATATAAGTGACGTAAACGATGAGTCAATTTTTATCTACCAGTGATTGTTTTATTTTAGATTCGATCGTTATCATTTGTTTCAGATAGAAATTATGAAGGAACATTTTTACACCTCCCAACAGGTTTTGGGAACAACTAACGCATATTAGAGTGCTACGTTTAGTAACGAATCTTAAGACACTAATTTCTAAAAGAGTATTTTCATATTTATTTAAGGGCTGAGCACAGTGGGTCGCGTATAAATTGTGAATCGACCTCGTGGTTCCCTCAATTCCCTTTTTCGTCTGTGTATTTAAGAAAGCTATGATGGAAAAACTACATTTTGGGAGCCTCCTATCAATTATGCTCCCTATATCGACACCGATGCATTTTAAAGGGCCCATGTGTTCGACATATTTTCTTGTAGTAACCAGGCGCGTACCCAGAGGGGGGCCAAAGGGGCCCGGGCCCCTCCCGAAATCGAAGTAAAGTAATTTCCATTTTGGGATTTTTAACTTTTATTTCCGGAATCATGAACAGAAATGAGTTTTTTGGTTATCAACTAACAAGATGTGCTAAGTAGAAGATTTTACCAACCAGTTTTAAATAACCCGCTTCTTTTTGCAATTGAATTTATTTTCGAGGCTCAAAAGTCGGGTTTCACAGTGATTAAAATCAATGTCAAAATTAAAGGAAATGGATGAAGATGAAGTACTGAGCAAACATATCATAGTTTTAGCAAGATTCTGCGAATGAAAAAGAGGTCCTGCCGCTGGATGCTGCACTTGCATACTCAGGATAAAAAAGATGAACTCGAGCACACTTCAGAAGCATGTTCGTCTATGCTGATGATGATGGTGTCGGTTGGTTACTGTTGACTTACTCCATTATTATACGCCAGAGAACAGGACATTACCGATTTCGGTAATATAAGTATAAGTGTGAATTATTGGAGCGATTAAAAATCGGTGTGGGCTCTGAGAAATTTATGTGGGTTCCGTTTTGGAGTTTTTGAATGCTACTAAGAAAATTTTTCTTTATTTTTAAATTTTATACTCATCACCCTGTAAAATTTCAAATATATTCAAAAATTTAAACTCGAAAAAAAGTCCGCGAACTCCAAATTTTCTTCAAAGAATGAAGCACGGAATTGTTATAGCGAACAAAAATAAAATCGCAGCAATTTAAAAAATCGGTAAATTTTTAGAAACGTCTTCTAAGAACGTGATTTTCAAAAGTCTACAAAAAAGTCTGCAACTGAAACATGTCTACAGCTTATTTTATAAAGCTGCTGATTTACAAACAAATCTGCAGGCATCTCTGATCCAGACACGGAAGTTGACTTGATGAAATTAAATAGGATCACGTGGGATTATAAGGCACTTCATTTGAATATAAATTTGTTAAAATCGGCTTGACCATCTGTTCGACAAATAACCAACAAATTTGGCAAAACTAGAAGAGCTTACTGAATAGTTTCGAAATATTTTTTTCCTTCTTACATCGTGGCTTATAAGAACACACAATTGAAGGTTTTAATACTCATCACTCAGCTTTCCTGGAACTAGAAGTCTAATCCGAACTATGGGACTAGGACTAGAAGAAATGTAAAAATCGATCCCTTCCCTTTGACACATAGATAAAAGATAGATAGATAAAGATCCTCCTTCAATAAAAAATAAAACAAAAAATACTGAAGGCACAATAATCATAACTTAGACGCATTATTTCATATTTGTGGGCCCCTCCCGAAACGAAATCCTGGGTACGGGCCTGGTAGTAACCTATTTTATAATTCTTCAAAAGGCTTGAATTCACTACCAATGTATGCAAATTAAAACTTATAACTTCTAAGTGGATTAATGACAACTTTGATTTTATTCAAAGAAGAAGACAGTTCCAAACAAAAGTTTTTCTGAATGCAATGAAGTCCCAAAATCAACCTCTGAAACTCAAACATAGAACGTATTTTGATGTGGTTGGGACCACTGAGCACTCTGTTAAAAGTGAATGGATTTTTGGTTTTGAAACTATGCAATCCAATTATTGCAATTACAAAAAACTGAAAATTTTGACATCTAACTATGTATAACTTAAAAAGTAAACATCAAATCGCAAAACCAATCTGTTGCGTATTGGCTGACGAGAAGACCTATCATTTGCGACTAGTCTCGCCATCTCTGAGATCTTGACATCTTTGTGAACAACACATAACTAACCACACACACGCACACGATCATTTGCTCAGTTCGTCGAGCTGAACCGGTTGGCCCTCCGGGCATCGGGTAATTTTCCCAAAATTCGAGCGAATCCTATTCTTATTTTTTTATATTTACAAAAATATTGTGAAAACTCATAAAAAAATCTGGTTTTTTGCAGATAATACGAACAGAAGCGTTTAAAATTCCAGTTGCATGTATGTAAATGAAGAAAATAGAGACCATTGTAAACTTTGAAAGCTATCACACTTTGTTGGACATTTCATAAACTCGATGCAGCGCACCGCGCTAGAGACGCTATGCGCCACTTGGTGGCGCATCCGGAGCTGCGCAGGTAGCCTATACAATTAGAGTGCAACATTCGAAAGTCACTTCACTGCTCTGTGTAAAAACATTATTACGCACAATCGCTTCGTATGAGCACAAATTCTGAATAAATGTACTTTCCACTAAGAGTTAACGTCATTTTTATATATCGGTTTAAAAAATTTATATAGGGATATATCGTGACACATGCGAAAAACATCAAAACAATTTGCAAGTAGTTTCAACAAGACTGTCCTTTCTAGCTTTTTAATGAATTGTTTTGCTTTGACACTTCTCATGAGTTTTTGGCTAATAAACTTGTTAATAAAACCAATTTCATTTTTGTTTTCTTTGTGCTGTATTTCAGCAATGATTGTGATAGATAAATAAAACCAAATTTTCTGATTTTAACAAAATTAGTTGTCAATGAGAATTTCGTGTTGGATTGAAACATTGCTGGTTTGTGTCCAGGATATTCGCCAACTAAACACATTCTCTAAAAATAAGAGTTTTTTTCAGCAAAGTAAATTCTCAATTTTGATAATTTTAATAGTTATTTTGGAAATTTTGTTGTTAAAATCAACTAATTCAAAAACAGTAATACGAATTAAACGCATGCCGTGCATATGCGCTTCCATTCCTGAACAATTGCTGCTAAATAGCTATCCTACTAACTTATCCAGAATTACATACGCCAATCGTTGCTCTCTAGGAGTATATTTATGTATTTTCCACGAATAATGTAAAACTGAAACATGATAACATGAAAAAAAAATATACGAAGAGTTCGAAAATCATGAACCCAACAGTTGCTGTCTCGAACACAAGTTTAATCATTGCACTTTAAGCTCTCTACCCGATGCTGTTGACCTCGCTGCACAAGACGAACGCTGCAGGGCCACAAAAGCGAATAAAAAACAATTAATTAAACTGAAATTCAATCTTCCTAAACAGTGTTTCACCAAAAGGACAAACTGAAGTTTTTGGCGCGATTTCCTTTTGCTGCCCAAAATCTGGATCCTCATTAGTGGAGCAAATTAATCAAATCATCAGAATCAATAACAACAATCATCTTCAAACTTACTCCTTCTCTCGGACGGGCTTCACAATGAAGTTACACTCGCACAAGGTAAAATCGTCGCTAGCCGCATTTTCCGTTCCATTTCGCAGTGCTACCCGGCGCCGCAGGAAATGTGAATTGCTTTTCCGCCCTCCTACTCGTCTCCGGTTCATCACGACCGCCCGTAACTGAATAGCTGTCCGATTATTTTAATTTGTTTCTTCTGCTTCGTCACTTGTCGTTGTCCTCAGCAGTTGTCAGCAGTAGTTAGCCGCGGAAGTGAAAACCACTGTAAATGCAATTCGCTACAGGATCAGCCTGACCGAATCACCTTCCCTCGCTCACACTTCCTGAGGCGGGACCGTCAACTTATCGCACGCCTAATGACCAAAAACAATATTTGAACTGGCTTTCAAAGGGAAGAAGGATCACACACACACACATGATGGAACCGGTGGAATTTACTCCTCCTTCACTTGGTACGCGACACAACGTCCATCCGAGAGCGACTCGTGCTTTTGACTGCTGCTGCTGCTGCCGTTCCTGCCACCAGTGAACCAAACGACGATGATCCGTCCGGCTGTTTTTTTTAGAGCACTCGCTGGATATCCCAAAATGTGGCGAAACAGCGGTTCAACATTTCGCGCTTCTTCTACTGCCAATTGCCTGCAAACTCAAAACTGACGTGACGAGTCAAACGAAAAGCTATAATCCATGACAAAGTTGCCTGACGATGATAGGCTTAACTTGTAGTTTTTTTTTGCTGTTGTTTCCTGTAACCGAACTGGGTCTCCATTCTTCCTTGTATGTTCTTATGGAAAAGTGATGATTTGTGGCACTGGTGACCTGGGCGAAGGGATTGTGAAAATCCCTACATCCGATTTGTTTGCATTTGATCGTTTGCTGGTCACACTGCATACAAAACTTGCTAGGTCAGCAATTCTGGTGCAAATTTCCCACCGTGCCAAACACTTCACGTGCTGGAGAAAAAAAAAGTTACCCGAACAAACATAAAAACTGTTACTGTTACACGAAATGTGACGGCTTGGAGTGAGTGTTGAAGGTTTCCGTCGAACCGAGCACTCAATTCTCGTGCGGTAGTTTCAGTAAGCGTTCATGCCAAGTTCTAGGTTACAACTAGCAAACAACTAGCCCGGTTGGAGTGACAGTCAGCGTTTTCGAAATTCACCTGCACGACCCCAATAATAAATTCAGTAACTGTACCGTGATATAACACACATACTGGCCGTACAGTGACTCGCACGGAATGCAATAATGTATTCCATTGAGTTGTTTTTTTTTTGTTACAGAGTATCAAATTTTACTCCCACGTGTGATCCAAATCCCTCGGGCGCAATATTCGGGGAAGCATGTAGTATTAGAGCACTAATAATTGAATCTATCAATTATGTCATACGTATTATTTTAAACAACAATCCTTACCACAGCCTGTTATCGCTTGTTATCACACTTTTTGAATATTGTGGAATTCTATGAATTGGTTTACTCTCTCTCTCTCTTTCTGAATGTTCCACGTAACGAGACAATTATTCACCATTGGAAGCATTACATAACGTTTTCGTAGGAGACACGAGCATTGCACAAACACGTGCGGAAATCGTGAATAGAAATTATAGAACAAACAATATTCTACACTGTATTCTATACCAAAATACTGATAAAAAATATTCTGATTTCAAGATACTTTATGCCTATTAGAAAACATCTTGTAACACGTGATTATCTTTTAAATTTGATTTTTATTTAACCAAAAAATAAATAATGAGTATTTCAAGTTAAAGATCAAAATTATCCCTAAGCAAGTAGGCTAAATGCTGCGATTTTCAAACCAATCACCAATGGGATAGAAAGAGGTGAAGTAGCCATATCACGTCGGTGTTCGTAGAACAGTGGTCACTTCAGCAGTCGGAGTCACACCAGAAACACTTGTTTGCATTCGCCAGGCTATTCGATTTAGTCATCATTGAGTTAAACGATGTTAGTTTTATATCATACTTGCAACCAATGGGAATCGTTACTTTGCATTGGCACCGAAGAATTCAACAAGCATTGTTCACCACAAAATTGATTAACGGAGAGATTGACGTACCTGAGATACGTTCTGAAGTGCTGTGGAAGATTAAACGGTGTTCCGTTATGTTTTACAATATTTATTTTTCATGTTGTTTACAGCCAAACCTCCGTTTACGAACACTTTTTTAAGTTACCTCTTTTTACGTAACTCTGTTTACGGGCAAAGTTCCAAATAACGTAATCTTTTTTTACGAATCTACTTCGTAAAAAAAGGTTTTGGCATGCAATGAAAACGATTTCCGGCTCATTTATATCTCATAGGAACTACTACAATGTGGGTATTTTTGGAAAGAGTTTAAAGAGTAGATTTCGGTAAATGATGTTTGAGGCATTTCGGAAATTCAAGATGGTGACTTCCGGTTGATTGATATTACTTGAAAACCCATATAATATGAATATTTTCGAAACGGGATTGATGAGTAGATGTCGAAAAACGATGCTTCTGGTGGTTCAAAAATTCAAGATAGCAACTTCCGGTTTCTTGATATCCCTTGAATACTCTTACAATATGGGTATTTTCGGAAAGGATTTGGTGTGTAGATGCGATAAAAACGATGTTTGTGATCGTTCCGAATCCAAGATTCCTGTAACCTGATATTCTTTGAAAACTCTTATAATTGAGATACTTTTGGAACGGATTTAATGATAATATGCAAGAAAACAATGTTTGAGGTTATTCCGAAATCGAAGCTGGCGACTTCCGGCTTGACACTCCCTAAAATAAAGGAATTTTCGGAACAGATTGGATACCAAAAAACGATGTTTGAACACGATTCAAAATTTATTGTAGTGACTTCCGGTATAGTGTTTTCAAAGAGCACCAGGTTCAAGGAATACGGTAGTAACTTTAAAGGAATACTAATAAATCGGAAGTCGCCATTTAAGTTTTCTAAACAGTCCCAAACATTGTTTTCCGGCAAGTTTTTTTCAAATCCGTTCCAAAAATTCCTGTGATTTTACATCTTATTAGATGCACATAAATGGAGCGTCGCAGTTCACGCAAATTCACGTGGAAGAACATTTGATATTGTCTCTAAAACTCCATGACATGAAATTCGTTGAACTAAAAAAAAAACACTGATAGCAACCGCCGCGACTTGAACCGAAAATCATTGGATCGCATTGGCTGGTAAAATGAGCATTTAAATGCATACAGTCACACCTGCTAGCAGAATGCAAGTTACAGTCGAAACCAGTAAAATTCAAGCTAATCTAACATTAAGTCATTACAAATGAAATTTTCCGTCGTTTGACAGTTTAGGGCTTCATAAATTACATCGTATGAGGAATTAGGTCACCTGTATTATTCAAATATTTTTGGTGTGCATGTTGTAAGGATTTCCAAGGAACATCAATAAACCGGAAGTTGCCATCTTGCCCAGTTCGAAAAAATCTTGTGATTTTACATCTTATAAGATGCACATAAATGGAGCGTCGTATTTCATACAAATTTATATTCAAGAATATGGAAAATTGTGTGATTTGAAAATTACATGTCTTGAATTCGAATGAAATGATGAAACACAAAAAATCGATAGCAGCAGCGCGACTTGAACCGAGAAACATCAGATCACAAGCACATCGGTTACTCGACTGGACCGCAGAGCTCTTTTCTGTTCGTTGAATAATTGATAAATATAAATCCATACAGCGGCACTTAGTAACCGAGTGCAAATTACACTCGAAGCATGTAAAATTCTGTGCGAATGGAATATTGCGTCGTATTAAAAATTTAGTGGTTGTGAATTATATCGGTGGTACAATTCTGTCACCTGTAAAATTCATTATTTTTTTCTGTGTGGATTTCAAAACCACCACAAACATCGTTTTCCGACATCTTCTCATTAATCCTGTTCCTAAATACCCATATTGTAAGGGTATAAAGCAATTTTGAAAGCCTTATAGCTTCATATGCTTATACCAATGCACGAAACATTTATTCACGGGCCCTGAAGAAGACTAGATGTGAATACACAAAAAAATTATGAATTTTACAGGTGACAGAATTCTACACTCCAAAAAAATTTGAATTTTACAGGTGACTTAATCCCTCATACGATGTAATTTATAAAGACCTAATTTGTCAATTGACGGAAATTTTTATTTGTAATGACTTAATGTTAGATGAGCTTGAATTTTAGTGGTTTCGACTGTAACTTGCGTTCTGCTAGCAGGTTCGGCTGTATGAATTTAAATGCACCTTTTACCGGCCAAGCAGATGCATACTTCTGTGGCTCAGTCGATTATCAGACGAACTTGCGATCCAATGATTCTCGGTTCAAGTCGCGGTGGATTGCTACAGAAATCTTTTTTTATTTTAACGAATTTCATGTTATGGAGTTTTAAACACAAAATTAAATTTTATTCAACGTGAATTTGCGTGAACTGCGACGCTCCATTTATGTGCATCTAATAAGATGTAAAATCACAGGGATTTTTTTAAGTGTGTACAAACGATACAATTCACCACTACTTAATTTTTCAAATGACGCAATTTTCCTCTCGCAGAGAATTTTACATGCTCCGAATGTAATTTGCACTCGGCTACCAAGTGAAACTGTATGGATTTATATGCATCAATTATTCAATGAACAGATATGAGCTCGGTGGTTCAGTCGAGAAACTGATGTGTTTGTGATCTAATGTTTCTCGGTTCAAGTCGCGCTGCTGATAACGATCTTTTGTTCTTTATTTCGTTCGAATTCAATCCATGTAATTTTCAAAACACATAATTTTACATGTTCTTGAATGAAAATTTGTGTGAAATACGACGCTCCATTTATGTGCATCTTATAAGATGTGAAATCACAAGATTTTTTCGAACTGTGTATGTTCAGAGGAAAATCGATCAAAATCAGAAAAACAGCAAGGAGTTATGGAAAATTCTTAAACAATTACTAAAACCTACACATAGCTCAGCAAAACCCTTTACATTTAATGATTAAAAAATCTTGTGATTTTACATCTTTTAAGATGCACATAAATGGAGCGTTGAATTTCACACCAATTTTTATTCAAGAAAATGTAAAATGGTGTGATTTGAAAATTACATGGCTTGAATTCGAACGAAATAAAAAACAAATGATCGTTAGCAGTTGCGAGACTTCAACCGAGAAACATTACATCACAAGCACATCAGTTTCTCGACTGAACCGCAGAGCTCATATCTGTTCTAGAAAACTGGTGGGAGAATTTCGTCGATTTTGGTAAACTAAATATTATTACTGGAGATTTTAATATTGATTGGCTCAGTGATCAAGGTTCGAATCAATTGAAACAGTTAGCAGAATTCTTCAATTTGAGGCAAACTGTGAATGAATTTACAAGAATTTCGAGATACAGTAAAACATTGATAGATCACGTGTATTCCAATTTCGACGGTGTTTATTCAAATGCGGAATCCGATTGCAAGATTTCAGATCATGAAACAATTGCAATTTCCGTAACGAGTAGCTCTAGAAATGAGGAAGATACGGTGAAAATCAAGAGTTGGAAAAACTATTCAAAGCAAACCATATCTCGACTTGTATCAAGAAGCTTGGGTTGTACACAGTTGACTGGAAATTTGGATCACAGGGCATCTATTCTTACTGACATACTGAAAAAGTGTACTAATGAATTAGTAATTGAAAAGTATGTTAGTTTGAACAGCTCGAGTAGTTGGTACTCAATAGACCTCTTACGCTTAAAACGGGAGAGGGATAAACAGTACAAGAGATTCTGTAGAACTAACAATGATAGTCACTGGAGTAGATATACACAAGCACGAAATATTTATTCACGGGCACTGAAGAAGACTAGATATGAATACATACAGAGGAGAATCGATCAAAATCAACAAAACAGTAGAGAGTTATGGAAAATTCTCAAACAGCTTATCAAGCCTACACATAGTGCATCGAAAAGTATAACTTTTGACGGTATAGAAGAACACACAGAACAAATTATATCTGAAAAGTTCAACAGTTATTTCATAAATAGTGTTCAGCAGATCAATCAAAGTATTGAATTGGTAGGTGAACCTGTTGAAATAACACAGCCGATGAATAACTATTGTAGACTTGATGAATTTCAACCAATCGCTTTTGAACAACTGAAAAATATTTGTTTTAATTTGGGAAAATCGACGGGTATTGACAATGTAAACTCAAAAGTGATACAGGATTGCTTTCATGTTATCGGACACGATCTACTGGATCTGGTAAATGAATCGTTGTACACGGGGCACGTGCCAAAAGTGTGGAAAGAATCTCTGGTTGTTCCTATCCCCAAGGTTACTGGAACGGATAAAGCCGAGGAGTACCGTCCCATTAACATGCTGCACACGCTGGAAAAAATTTTGGAACTTGTTGTTAAAGATCAGCTGATTAACTATTTGAACTCTAACAGTTTGCTAATACCGGAACAATCGGGATATCGTAAGGGTCACTCTTGTGAAACCGCTTTGAACCTAGTATTGGCAAAATGGAAGGAGAAAATCGAAGCCAAAGAGAGTATTTTTGCTGTGTTCTTGGATCTGAAGAGAGCCTTTGAAACAATTTCAAGACCTTTATTGTTGCAGACATTGCGGCGTTTTGGCATCGGGGGAATGGCACATGAATGGTTTGAAAACTATTTATGTGGTAGATCTCAAAAGACTGTTTTTAACGATGTAATGTCTAGTTCCCTCGGCAATTCACTTGGTGTGCCTCAGGGAAGTGTGTTAGGTCCTATTCTATTTATCATGTATATTAATGATATGAAGCGAGTCTTACGTTTCTGTGATATAAATTTGTTTGCTGATGATACTGTTCTGTTCATTACGGCTAGAGATTTCAATGAAGCTGTTGCACATTTAAACGAGGATCTAAGTTCGCTGGTTCGATGGTTAAAATTTAAGCAACTGAAACTAAACGTCGCGAAAACTAAATATATGGTTATTTCTTCTGTCAGCACCGGTCATGACGCCAATGTGGAAATTGATGGTGAAATTATTGATCGCGTTAGAGAAATGAAGTATCTTGGAGTCATAATTGATGAAAAGTTAACATTCAAATCTCATATCAATAACGTCATCAAGAAGATTGCCAAAAAATATGGTGTATTATGTCGTTTGAAAAATGACTTAACGACCCATAGTAAGATTCTTTTGTATAAAACAGTCATTTCACCACACATTGACTTTTGCCCATCCATTCTGTTTCTTGCTAATAACACACAAATCTTGAGATTACAGCGACTGCAAAATAAGATCATGCGATTAATTCTAAAATGTAGTAGATATACCTCCTCAGATTTTCTACTGAACGCATTACAATGGCTTTCAGTGAAACAGAGAATTTACTACTTAACCATGGTATTTATTTTCAAGATATTAAATGGCATGCTGCCTCGATATTTGTGTGATCGAGTTGAAAGAGGAACTGATTTGCATAGGTACAATACTAGAAACGCGTCTGATGCTAGAACACCAAGCTTTTTGTTAGCCAGATCGCAAAACTCATTGTTGTACAAGGGAATAAGTTTTTTCAATTCGATGCCAAGAGAGATCAAACGCGCGGCCTCATTGGTGGAGTTCAAAAAGTTATGTATTTCACACATAAAGTCCGCTTTGTAAGCAAATATTTAGTTAGTTAGTTCAATTTTTTTAGATTTTTTATTTTTTTACGTATTACGAAGATTGTATTTTTTTTTTGTTTATATATATTATTGTGAGACGTATTAAGTTACTATGTTCGGTATGATGATGATGGATTTTTAGTTTGTTTGAGAGTTAAAAATAATGAGCAGTCTACAAACGTTTGAGCCTCGCGCGCGAAGCAGGTAGTGACTATTTGGAAAGCGAACAGGACTGGCCGAAGAGCCTTAGCATTCAGTGTGTTAAGTTTGCTCTTGACCTTGATCGCAAGGTTGGATAATTATTTAAGGAATAGATTCGGGAAACTAATTGGGATCGACAGTTGTTGATGGAATTGGGCTTGGCTCTGCTCATCCGCAGTCTCGTTACTCCATCGTAGCTGATGTGTGTAGCGATGAACTGGTCCGGCGGGAAGGGCCAGGTGAATTACTGTCTGATACTGGTAAAGATATCGGGTTCGATTCCTGATGTGATCAAGGATCTTCCCGGGTTGGAAATTTTCTTGATTAACCCTGGATAGTAAATCCGAGATATTTGAATGTTATTTTGTGGTCAGTCGTTCTTTTGAAGAAGAATCTATACCTGCTAGATTAATCAGATCGTTTTCTTTTGTTTACTGGTTAAGATATGTGCAAAAATATTAATTATCATTTAGATAACTCGTTCTGCTCACACCTTTGTAGGGGTATGAGGTGGGACCATCATCATCATCATCATCATCATCATTAAATAATTGATAAATATAAATCCATACAGCGGCACTTGATAGCCGAGTGCAAATTACATTCGGAGCATTTAAAATTCTCTGCGAGTGGAACATTGCGTCATTTGAAAAATTAGGTGGTCATTTGAAAAAAGTAGTGGTGAATTGTATCGTTTGTAGAATTCTGTCACCTGTAAAATTCATAATTTTTTTCTGTGTAGACGAGCACTCAGAGCAAGTGATACCTGAATAATTAAACAGTTATTTCATAAATAGTGTACAGCAGATCAATCAAAGTATTGATTTGGTTGGTGAACTTGTAGAAATAACACAGCCGATTAGTAATTATTGTAGATTTCTTGAATTTCACCCAATCACTTTTGAACAATTGAAAGATAATTGTTTTAAGTTAGGAAAATCGGCTGGTATCGACAATGTAAACTCAAAAGTGATACTGGATTGCTTTCATGTTATCGGACACGATCTACTGGATTTGGTAAATGAATCGTTGTACACGAGGCACGTGCCAATCCCCAAGGTTACTGGAACGGATAAAGTCGAGGAGTAAGTACCGTCCCATTAACATGTTTCACACGTTGGAAAAAAATTTGGAACTTGTTAAAGATCAGCTGATTTAAACTCTAACAGTTTGCTAATACCGGAACAATCGGGATATCGGAAAAGTCACTCTTGCGAAACCGCTTCAAACCTTGTTTTAGCAAAATGGAAGGAGAAAATCGAGATTGAAGAGACTATTTTTGCAGTGTTCTTGGATCTCAAGCGCGCTTCCGAAATAATTTCTTGACCTATACTGTTACAAACACTACAACGCTTTGGTACCGAAGGAGTAGCATATAATTGGTTTTAAAGCTATTTATTTGATAGAACCCAGAGAACTGTTTTCAACGATGTTGTGTCTAGTTTCCAGGGTAATTCACTTGGTGTGCCACAGGGTAGTGTTTTAGGTACATAAATGACATGAAGCGAGTTTTCCGGTTTTGTGAAATAAATTTGTTTGCTGACGATACTGTTCTGTTATTACAGCTAAGGATTTGGATGAAGCGGTTGCACATTTGAACGACGACTTACATTCTCTGGCTCAGTGGTTGAAATTCAAGCAGTTAAAACTGAATGTTGCAAAAATTAAATATATGGTTATTTCTTCTTTAAGCACTGGACATGAAGCCAACATTGAAATTGATGGAGAGATTATTGATCGCGTTAGAGAGTTGAAGAATCTTGGAGTCATAATTGATGAAAAGCTAACATTCAAATCTCACGTTAACAACATCATCAAGAAGGTTGCCAAAAAGTACGGTGCATGATGCCGCCTGAAAAATGATTTAACGACCAGTAGTAAATTTCTCCTGTATAAATCAATAATCTCTCCTCACATTGACTTCTGCTCATCGATTCTGTTCCTTGCTAACAACACGCAAATATTGAGACTACAGCGATTGCAAAATAAGGTTATGTGATTGATTTTGAAATGTAATAGATATACTTACTCTAACATTCTACTGAATGCATTACAATGGCTTTTAGTGAAACAGAGAGTATATTATTAAACAATGGTGTTCAAATCTTAAATGGAATGCTGCCTCGATATTTGTGTGATCGAATTGAAAGAGGAAGTGACTTGCATAGGTACAATACACCGAAACCTCCATTTACGAACTAAACGGGAGTTCGTAAAAAGAGGTAGTTCGTAAAAAAAGTTTACGTTATCTGGGATTTGATTCGTAAAAAAAGTTTACGTTATTTGGAATTTACTTCGTAAAAAAAGTTATGTGTGATTATTGTGGAAACCGCGCATCATATGTTTATTTTCGGAACGGATGTGAATAGTAAGTGCAAGAAAATGATGTTTGGGCTCGTTTCAAAATCCAAGATGGCGGCTTCCGGTTTATTGAGATTGTCTAAAACCCCTAACAATATGGGTATTTTCGGAACGGAATTGTTGAGTAAATGTCGGAAAACGATGTTTGAGGTAGTTTTGAAATTCAAGATGGCTACTTTCGGTTTGTTGATATTCCTTGAAAACCCTTACAATATGGATATTTTCGGAACGGGATCGATGAGTAGATATCAGAAAACGATGTTTGAGGTGATTCTGACATCCAATATGGTGACTTCCGGTTTCTTAATATTCCTTGAAAACCCTTACAATATGGGTACTTTCGGAAAGAGATTTAAAAGAGACGTCGGAAAATTATATTTGAGGTGGTTTTGAAATGCAAAACAGTGACTTCTGGTTTAGTAGTATCTTTTGAAAGTTTTCGTCATTTTCCTTTAACTTGATATTCCTTTAAAACACTATACCGTTCCGAAAATACCCATATTGTATGGGTTTTCAAGGAATATCAACAAACCGGAAGTCGCCATCTTTTATTTCAGAACCACTTCAAACATCATTTTCCGACATCTAATCATCAATTCCGTTCCGAAAATATCCATATTGCAAGGGTTTTCAAGGAATATCAATCAACCGGAAGTCGCCATCTTGGATTTAAGAACCACCTCAAATATCGTTTTCCGACATCTACTCATTAACCACGTTCCGAAAATACCCATATTGTAAGGGTTTTCGAGAAATATCAATCAAACTCGCTAATAAAAGTTGCTTGCCTTGATCATTGTGCCAATGTTGAACAAATTTGGATTGCTCTCACGCTTACACATTTTACACTATATTTATGTGTTGTGTACTTTCCGCCCGATCGTATTAATGACTTGAACTTGATTGAACATCACTTGAATTCACTCTCATTGATAACAGATCAAATGAAATTGAATGACAGAATTATTGTACTAGGTGATTTCAATCTTCCTGGAATTAAATGGACTCGCAGCCCGTGCAAATATCTGTTTCCGGATGCCGGTTCTACTATAACTCTCGCTAGTTCAAAACTCATAGATGACTATAATACCGCAGGCTTAGTTCAGTTAAATGATATCTATAACAGCAATAATCGACTTCTTGACCTTTGTTTCGTCAGTCACGAAACATCTACTACTTGTTCTATAACAACCGCACCCGCTCCGTTAGTTAAGTCATGTCGGCATCATCCTCCACTCTTGATTACGATACCTGAATATACCCCCACTGCCTTCGAAGTAGTTGCAGATTCCACTTATTACGATTTCAAAAATGGGAATTATGATGCTATGAACCAGTTCTTACTCTCGTTGAACTGGGAGAGATTATTTTCTAAAAGTGATTGCAATTCCGTTGCAATGTTATGGTCTCATATATTATCCTATTCTATTGAACAATTCGTACCCAAGAAAGCACTACGCGCACCGGTGCACCCTCCATGGTCAAACAAAACTTTGAAACGCTATAAACGAGCTAAGCGATCGGCATTGAAAAAGTTTACAAATCGTCGCTCATACCAGCTGCGATCTTATTATCTGCACCTCAATAACCGCTACAAACGACTGAACAAAATATTATACAATAATCACTTGCTTCGCGTTCAAAACAATTTAAAAAACAACCCGAAAAGCTTCTGGAATCACGTAAACGAACAGAGAAAAGAGTCAGGGCTACCAACTCACATGTTTCTAGGAGATGTCCAATCATCAACGCAACATGATATATGCAATCTCTTCCGGAAACACTTCAGCAGTGTTTTCTCCGACGAAACTCTATCTAATCATCAAATCTCTGAAGCCATCAACAATGTTCCGCACCGCTCTCCTATCGGCCCTCACCCTATCATATTGACTTCTATGATTGAGTTAGCGTGCGTCAAGCTGAAGTCATCTTCGAACGCTGGACCAGATGGTATTCCTTCAATAGTGCTAAAAAAGTGTTCGAGTAGCCTTTTAGTCCCACTCTCTATTTATATTTTTACTATACCTTAATGATCTTAATTTTTTGCTGAAATGCTGTAAGCTGTCCTTTGCTGACGATTTCAAGCTACATCACCAGGTTAAATCTTAGACATAATATTTCTACAATCACAGCTAGACACAATATTTCTACAATCACAGCTTGATTCATTCGCCAATTGGTGTCAAATAAACAGAATGGCATTAAACGCCTCTAAATGCTCTGTTATTTCCTTTTCTCGCAAACACTCGTTTATAAGATACGAATACAACATTACGGGAAAAATGCTGAAACGCGAATCATTTGTAAAGGACTTAGGAATTATTCTTGATGCCAAGTTAAACTTCAAAAATCACATTGATTATATAATTTCCAGGGATTCAAAGCTTCTAGGATTTATTTTTCGCGTAACCAAAAACTTTGTCAATGTACACTGCCTTAAGGCATTATATTGTGCACTAGTCCGTTCGACGCTTGAATATGGCGCTATTATTTGGTCACCTTACTATCAAATTGACGATGAGCGCGTCGAAACTATCCAGCAAAAATTTGTTCGGTTTGCTCTACGCAATCTACCATGGAACGACCCTGCAAATCTACCTAGTTACCAAGATGACTGTAAACTTATAGGCTTGGATTTATTATCTGTTCGTAGGAATGTCTCAAAAGCAGTTTTTATAGCCGATTTGTTACAATCACGTATCGATTGTCCCGAACTCTTACAATTAATTAATTTCGACATTCATCGTCGTAGTCTACGTTATCACCCCTTTTTAAGATTACCTTCCGCCAGAACAAACATTCAATGAACCATTTACTAGTATGTGTCGTTTATTCGTTAACTTATATAATGTCTTCGATTTTCATCTAACTCGAAATGTAATCAAACGATTGTTTCTTAGTCACTTATCATGTTAGTTTTAGAATCAAAGATTGGTACAAAGGTAAGGAGGTTTTATGCCTACTGGAGGCAGAGGTTTAAAAATGCTCAACTCCAGTGGGTTTTTCCCTGCCCCACATACATGCATACATACATTATTGTATTTTCGTTCAACCCCCACTCCTCTCCATCTCCTCTCCATCATTCTCCATTGGAAACTAACTAGATTCGCCCGCCGAAATTAACCCGGTCGTCATTTCTTCTTTCTCTCTGTCTTCCACCATGCTTTCTTCGATCACTAATTAGATCTACATGCCGATTCTAAACCCGTCGTTTTCTCTGCCTTCCACTAACTTTTTGGTCACTAATTAGATCTTCATACCGATTCTAACACAGTTGCTAGCCCACGCTCGTCTACCACCTTCTCCACCAACCCTTGTATATATTCCCACTCTTTTCTTCTCACTCACTTTTTAAGCAAGAGTACTATTACTGCCATGTAAGGCTTAGCGTCATCAATTAGTTATAGGGATATAGATTTAGTTTTAATTGTTAGTTTTAATTGTTAGTTTCAATTGTTAGTAATAAGTCCAAATGTATCTGTTGGATCATTGTAATCTGTTGATACAAATAATGAGAAGGTTTTATGCCTGCTGGAGAGAGAGATTACCAAATTCCATCTCCATCGGGCTTTTCCCTTGCTCCATAAAAATAAAAATAAAAATAAAAATAAACCGGAAGTCGCCATCTTGGATTTCCAAAATACCTCAAACATCATTTTCCGGTATTTACTCTTTAAGCCCGTTCCAAAAATACCCATATTGTAGTAGTTTCCATGGAGTCGGAAATCGCTTTCGATGAATGAAAAAACCTCTTTTTACGAAGTAGGCTCGTAAAAAAAGTTTACGTTATTTGGGATTTGGTTTGTAAAAAAAGATTACGTTATTTGGGATTTGGTTCGTAAAAAGAGGTACGTAAAAAGAGGTAACGTATAAAAAGTGTTCGTAAACGGAGGTTCGGGTGTACAGAAATGCGTCTGATGCGAGAACACCAAGCTTTTTATCAGCCAGATCGCAAAACTCATTATTGTACAAAGGGATTAGTTTTTTTTCAATTCGATGCCAGGACGAATCAAGCGGGCTGCAACATTGAGGGAGCTCAAAAAATGGTGTATTTCACACGTAAATTCTATATTGTAATTGGAATTAGTGCAATTAGATTTTTTCTAAAATTGTATAAAATGACGAAGATTGTATTTATTTTATTTTTTGTTTTTTTTTTTCTCAAGTAAGATGCATTAGCTTGTTATGTTCTGTATGATAATGATGGATTTTTAATAATTTGTTTAGTTAAAAAAATGAGTTGTCTACAAAAGTATGACCCTCGCGCGCGCAAAGCAAGTAGAGGTAATCTGGACACACACACACACACACACACACACACACACACACACACACACACACACACACACACATACATACATTGTCTTCCCCATTGATACTATAATTGTAATGAAACACAACTTATTCCCCTCCCTCTTGTGAATATTTTTGTAACCCTCACTTAGTTACTAGAAATATGCTGTACTCGTAAAGAAGTAACAATTTTTCGTAAGACCCGATCAATTTTCCCTGACACTTTCCATGTTCGGGGCACTTGCTGCACTCCCTCACCCTCAAAATAACCTTATAATCTATTTCGATTTACCTTCCTTTTTGTCAGTGAACTTACTACAGATCTCCTCCATGATTACCCTGGGAAGTATCTGGGCTTTTCAAAAAAATATCGATTCCCACCTTTGGTACATGAGCCAAACTTGGTGGCGATTCGTTTAATTCTTTTCGTTGTTATGCTTAGACTTCAATACACTCGCATTCATAGACAGAGAAAATTGATTTTCCTGGCAAAATGGAACCAGATCCTTTGAAATTATTCAAAGAAAATTGCGTTAACAACAGCAATACTATTTACTATGACCTTCAAATTATTGCCACTCTATTGTTTTACAAAAAAATGGGAGATGAAAACACTTTCCCTCCTAAAAATGTCCTCCTCTGAAGAGCAAGAAGTATCTGTGCCAAATTTGATAGCAATCCGTTCAGTGGTTTCGGAGTTATACTGTTACATCCCTCTTTTTAAAGGCACTTAATACATTCGAGAGAATACCTGGCTGGGTTATTTCATGGTGACTTGGTAAAAAAACAAACGCTTGTTTTTCCGATTTACAAATTGAGCATTTCAGATAAAAGTTTAAGCTACTCAACTGTATAGATAAATGAGAAAAAAACGCTAAGTTTAATGAATATTTTTTATAATGTCCGAGAAAGGTCCAGTTTAACCCCGCAGCTACTGAAATTTTTAGTTTTAGATTGGTCACTTCAACGCGACTTTTCACGGAAACCAATGCATATATTGCTAAACCAGTTGCTAAAGTTAGGAATTGTAGCTGAAAGTTTAATCTACACAACGGTATAGATAATTTGGGCAAAAACCTAGTTGTAATAGATGCTGCAATCTCCTAAAAGTTTCCGGCTTAGCCACGGTCTCCCCTTATTGCATTATGCCATATTATATTGTGCCATATTATATTGTATTTTTTATAATAATAATGATAATAATAATAGTAATTATTATTATTATTATTATTATTATTATTATTATTATTATTATTATTATTATTATTATTATTATTATTTTTATTATTATTTTTATTATTATTATTGCTATTATATTTATTATTATTGTTATTATTATTATAATTATTATTATATTCTAGTACTGCGACAAAAAAAGAGCAGAACTGACATTCTGAGAGGCCGTTACTTTTTTTTGTAAATCATGGGCGTTACGAAGCGTTACATGCCAATTACGGATATAATGAACCTTTTTCTCACAAGACTTTGACTTTCAACTCTGTAGAAATGCGATACAACGATTATTCCATGATTCCTTTTAATATAGTACTAAGGTTAATTCTTTCCGCTCGAATTAGATATGCATGCCAGATCTAACCGCCGTTTCGTTTGTCGTCTCTCATTTGCCACTTCCTCCTCCAACCATTACCTCCTACCGTTTACTGCTTTTACCTATCTAGCTAGAGTTTGTTTTAATTGACAGTATTAAGTACATACATGTATCTGTTGGATTATTGTAATCTGTTGCTATATACAATGAGGAGGTTTTATGCCTGCTGGTGTGAAAAATTGTGATATTTCAATTCAGCAGGCTTTTCCTACTCCCAAATAAATAAAACAAATAAATAAAATAAAAAAAATAAATACAATAAAAATAATAAAATAAATAAAATAAATAAAATAAAAAAAAATAAATAAAATAAATAAAATAAATAAAATAAATAAAATAAATAAAATAAATAAAATAAATAAAATAAATAAAATAAATAAAATAAATAAAATAAATAAAAAAAATAAAATAAATATAATAAATAAAATAATTAAAATCAGTAAAATAAACAGAATAACATAAAAAATTTATACATTCGTGTGCTTTCACTTTATTTTTTTGTGCAACAAATGTCCAATCAGAGCAATGCTTTAAAGCTGATAAATCGCTTACTCTTTACTTACTATCGTCAACGCTAGGAAAATCCAGTAAGCTAGCGTAGTGTCTTAGATTTTTGTCGTGAATACGACTTACTTTACTATGGGGCGCCTTTTCAAAATTTACACTCTGAGAGAGTGATAAGTTTTTGATCGTGAATATCTCCTGTTGTATCTAATGAATCAACATAATTCTTGCCACATTCCATCGGAAATATGATCACAATTTTATGATAAAATTTTCTGTTGTGTGACATCATCTCAAATAGCTCAAAATTAAACTTTTCTGAAATTTTTGGTACAAACGAGTGTCAAAGAGGATAATTCATAAGGCGCGTTTGCCTTTCTCGTATTTTGAAAACTCATAGCTCAGTGATCTGTGGAAGGATTTATATAATCTAACTACCAATAGAATCGAAAATTTTCAACTTGAACGTGTATTGCAACAACATTGAAGTTTTTCAATAGTACACTATAAATAAAAATGAAATGTGATGTGAGAAACAGCGTCACTTAAGTTAAAGCAGCTACTCTGAACGTACGAGACACCGTCAGCACGATGGCACCGAAAACCGGTAGAAAGGCAGATTTTCATCAAGATGTAAATTAAAATAATTTGTACCATCACTAACACATTCAATTACGAACGGCAAGGCGAAAGTGATGTTGAACACATCTTTATACTAGTATGGGGTCGTGTGAAAATATGCCATGTGTGAAAACAGGGTTGCCATATATACAGGTTAATCTGTATTTTTCCTTAAATTTATAACTTACATTTGAAATTAAAGTAGTTCCGAGTTTTCTCATAGAAACGCAAAAACACAGGACAAATTCTACGTGAACTTTCAGGTATGGATGAATCTTAAAAACGGTATTACGGTAAAAATATCAGTAACAATTTGTCGTTCCATTTCAAACGTTGAATAGCTTTCTCTAGCAGGGCTGAATATGTTTAGCAGAAAAGTATTTCGTTTAAAAACTAAATAACGAAGATTTAAAAAAATGATGCGGTCCTGTTTATTTAGGATCCAAATACTATGAAATGGTTATTTTTTATCTAACCGATAGCAATCAATAGTTCAATAGTTCTGTTCACGCTCACGTTTTCAAGCATCACTCAAAAGCTACCTACAGTGAGGGATTTAAAAACGCAAGCAGAACTAACTGCAAAACTACACATTGATTTTCAACCGAAGAAGACATTGTCTTTCTTCGTTGTTGCACGACGTCACAATGCACAGTTTAAGCCACAACTATTGCACCAGTTTGTCTAGTCGGTAATTTCCGTTCTTTCTTCAAGCTTCGGCTGCTGCCATGCACCGTAGTTCAATCACGAACAGCAAACATTTGAAACAATTGCTACCGAAGGGGGGGTACCAGTTCTCAATGCAATATAATACATTGCACTTTTGCGTGTCCTTCCGCCTAGGGAGCTAAATAAGTCAAGGTCTAATACCGAGTCAACAACGGTTCTGCCGAAGGGCCTACGTTTCGATCCAACTGTTGGCATTCGCTCTTTCTCACTGTCTCTCGGTTCATAAGTCATTCGAAGTCAATAAATTATATTGAAGTGTCACACACACACAGTCACTGTTTGGTTTTAATCGTAAGTGTCACCGGAACGAAACTCCATTCTGGCTTCACCTCAGCGACTCAACAAGTTTTTGATGAACAAGCATTTCAGTCCGATTTACGTCGATTAACGGTAAGACGGTGGCACTAATTTTGATTGACGTTCAGTTCGAAGTCGTAACTCAAACACTTTTGTTGGGCAAACTTCGCTGCACGGATAATACCTTCTACAAGCAAAAATTTCCAAAAGTTATGAATGAACAAATTCGACTATGGCTTACTCTTACTGTCCCACTGCTCGTCCTGCTGATGGGCTGCTCGGCTGCGGCCGAAAACGACACGAAAATAGAGAACCCACCATCGTCCGGCAACAATGTCACGTCGTTCGATTCGTACCTGGTATGCCGTGAAACTGTAAAAGCTTAGCGGAACTTAACTTTTCCAATAAATCGGTTTCTCTTTGTAGGATGCGTACAATAAAAAGTACGTGGTAAAATACAGAATCGAGCGAAGAAAAACCGCGTTCGAGAAGAACTTGGAGGAAATCCAGAGCCACAATCAACAGTTTCAAGAGGGCAAGAGTCAATTTCAGATGGGAGTCAATGTGTTTGCCGACTTGGTGAGTAAATATTTTTCGGGTAAGGGAAAGTTTTCAATTTGGGACGAATTAAAACTTCGTGAGCCGCTTTTAAGGATAATGAGCTGTACAAGAAGCAGATGGTACGCATGAAGGACACCAACCACCGCAAGATGGACGTAAATATTACGGATGAATTGGTCGGAGCACCGGCCGGAATGCCGAGCAGTTTGGACTGGCGCGAAAAAGGATTCGCACCGAATCTAGCCAACCAAAAGACCTGTGGTTCCTGTTATGCCTTCAGCATCTCCTATGCAATCACTGGTCAAATTCTGCAGCGAATCGGACGAATGGAATACGTTAGCCCGCAGCAATTGGTCGACTGTTCGACGGTGGCAGGAAATCAGGTCGAAAGAATGAAATAAATGAGAAATGAGATGAAATCCTATCATAACATTGCAGGGATGTGCCGGTGGTTCCTTGCGATACACGCTGAAATATCTAGAAAGCAGCGGTGGCATAATGAGAGCTTCGGATTACCCGTACACTGCCGCGGTAAGTATTCCTACGCATTTCGTTAATTTCAGCCAAAATTGCCAATCCTCCTGCATCATCATCGCCTGCAAAGGTAATAGCTTACTATTTCTGGTATCACGTAAATAAATTTCCTCGAATTATGTTCACTTCCAGTGAAAATACACACCTCATTAGAGAATGGGATCAACAGTTCGTTACATGCAAAAAGGCAACAAATCAAAGTCGTTCACACTTTCGGTGTCCTAAAGTTACACGCTCGGTAGAAACCTCGGTAGATACCGGCAGTAGGACAATCATGGAACCGCAAAAAAGGAGCAACTTTTCCGTGCCGTTGCGGGGCACGACAAACACAGTACAAACAAGGAAGAAAAAGTGCTCAGTCCAAAGTTTGTCGTGCTAAACAGTTATTTTCACGTCACACCACGAGGAGAAGGTTGCTGCCGGTGGAAGAAAGGATGATTCATTGTTTATTTTCTACCAATCGTGGCATTTCGGCGAATAATCATGACTGGATGGAAATCGTTTTGGTTTGGAATAAATTCCTGTGGAAGATTGACAGATTAGTTGTCGCTTATTGATATCAATAACTTTACATTGAGCCAATTTAATTAGAATATCCATAACTTGTAAAGTAAATAAATACGATAAGGGAAGGATGCATTACAAACAAAGAATCTGAAGCAGAAATTTTTTTTTTGATTTTTGTATAACACAATGTAATTATTTTAGTAATATCATTACACTGCCCATGTAATCGTATATCAGTCCCATATGGGTTCTGGCCACTTTTGAGTTAGCCCAACGCATAATGTCTATTTTTACGTTACTTTCAGATATTGTCAGAATAGTTTGAAGTTACACTGAGGTCTTTTTTACACGGCTTTTTCTACGCGGATTTCCGAAGTTACGCGGTTTTCTTGTTTTGTCTCAGAAATGCATGAAACGTCGAGTTCTTACACGAGAAACATAATTGAAAAGGTTAAAAGAATATAAATATAAATTTTCGGAAGAGCGTTTCCTAATAAATGAACACGATTCTGCCAAATCTTTTTCAAACCGTAAAATTCCTAATGTTTTGGTGAACAGTCCAGGACAAACTCAAGACTGCGAACAATTCCACCGATACGGCAATGGATGACGAGACGAGCCACGAACAAAGTGCCCCTAATCCTCGCAGGAGGGAAATGGCGGCTTCCGGTTTATTGAGATCGCTTAAAACCCCTAACAATATGGGTATCTTCGGAACGGAATTGATGAGTAGATGTCGGAAAATGATGTTTGAGGTAGTTTTGAAATTCAAGATGGCGACTTCCGGTTTGTAGATATTCCTTGAAAACCCTTACAATATGGGTACTTTCGGAAAGAGATTGACAGTGACTTTTTTGAAAATTTTGGCCATTTTTCTTGAACTTGGTATTCCTTTAAAACACTATACCGGAAGTCACCTCATTGAATTTTGAAACGAGGTCAAACATCGTTTTTTGGTATCCAATATGTTTCGGATTTCTTTGTTTTAAGAGTTTATAAGGCATATCGAATAAATATTGAAATTCGAGACGACACCAAGCATAGTTATTATCTTTTCATATCACATATTTTTAGTAGAAATTATAATGAATTTTGAAATGAATGATTTTTGATGAGATAAATTTTGGTTTTACTTAGAATTTAGGAAGGTTTTCAATTTCATTTCCCACAATTTAAAAACATAATCGCAATTTTAGTTTTGTTATCCAATTTTTTAATTCACGGTGTTCGGTTTTTTGATTCACAATCGGAAATCTTCATTCACATTTTCATGCGCAAAATGGGCTTATTTCCACCTCTGCCTAGAACATCAATCTTCAAATCTACTCTTTAAACCCGTTCCAAAAATAGTTCGCTGAATAACGGAAAAAAATATTTTCTAAAATCGTGAATAACGAAAAAAAATATTTTCTAAAACTTTTGGTCCTGGTTCAGATTTCAGCTCTGGAACTCAGGTTCAGAATCCAGTTCCAGAATTTGGGGTAAGAATCTAGGTTCCAGTTTTCATTCCCAGATTCACTGGTACACCGAAACCTCCATTTACGAACTAAACGGGGGTTCGTAATAAAAGGTAGTTCGTAAAAAAAGTTTACGTTATTTGGGATTTGGTTCGTAAAAAAAGTTTACGTTATTTGGAATTTACTTCGTAAAAAAAGTTTTGTGTGATTATTGTGGAAACCGCGCATCATATGTTCATTTTCGGAACGGATGTGAAGAGTAAGTGCAAGAAAATGATGTTTGGGCTCGTTTCAAAATCCAAGATGGCGGCTTCCAGTTGATTGATATTCCTTGAAAACCCTTGTAAAATGGGTATTTTCGGAACGGAATTAATGAGTAGATGTCGGAAAATGATGTTTGAAGTGGTTCTGAAATCCATGATGGCGACTTCCGATTTGTTGATATTCCTTGAAACCCCTTACAATATGGGTACTTCCGGAAAGAGATTTAAAAGCAGACGTCGGAAAATTATATTTGAGGTGGTTTTGAAATGCGAAACAGTGACTTCCGGTTTATTAGTATCTTTTGAAAATTTTTGCCATTTTTTAAAATTGGTATTCCTTTAAAACATTATACCGTTCCGAAAATATCCATATTGTAAGGGTTTTCAAGGAATATCAACAAACCGGAAGTCGCAATCTTGGATTTCAAAACTACCTCAAACATCGTTTTCTGACATCTACTCATCAATTTCGTTCCGAAAATACCCATTTTACAAAGGTTTTCAAGGAATATCATTCAACCGGAAGTCGCTATCTTGGATTTCAGATCCACTTCAAACATCATTTTCCGACATCTACTCATTAACCCTGTTCCGAAAATACCCATATTGAATGGGTTTTTAAGGAATATCAACAAACCAGATGTCGCCATCTTGGATTTCAGAACCACTTCAAACATCATTTTCCGACATCTACTAATCAATTCCGTTCCGAAAATACCCATTTTGCAAGGGTTTTCAAGGAATATCAATCAACCGGAAGTCGCCATCTTGGATTTAAGAACAACCTTGAATATCGTTTTCCGACATCTACTAATTAACCCCGTTCCGAAAATACCCATATTGTAAGGGTTTTCGAGGAATATCAACAAACCGGAAGTCGCCATCTTGGATTTCAGAATCACTTCAAACATCATTTTCCGACATCTACTCATCAATTCCGTTCCGAAAATACCTATATTGTATGGGTTCTCAAGAAATATTAACAAACCGGAAGTCGCCATCTTGGATTTTAGAACCACTTCAAACATCATTTTCCGACATCTACTCATCAATTCCGTTCCGAAAATACCCATTTTGCAAGGGTTCTCAAGAAATATCAACAAACCGGAAGTCGCCATCTTGGATTTCCAAAATACCTCAAACATCATTTTCCGGAATCTACTCATTAAACCCGTTCCAAAAATACCCATATTGTAGTAGTTTTCATGGAAATCGCTTTCGATGAATGACAAAACCTCTTTTTACGAAGTAGGTTCGTTAGAAAAGTTTACGTTATTTGGGATTTGGTTCGTAAAAAGAGGTACGTAAAAAGAGGTAACGCATAAAAAGTGTTCGTCTCGACAGCGGGAGCGATTTTTTTTGGAGAAGTGTTTTTTACTCTGGTTCGCCTTTTCAAAATGATCCAAAATTCTATATCAAATCGTGAATAACGGAAAATTTTTTTTCTAAAATCGTGAATAACGAAAAAAAAATTCTAAAACTTTTGTACCCGAATGCTGGTCCAGATTCTAGGTTAAAAATCCAGTTAAATAAAGTCCAGAAATCAGATGCAGAGTCCAGGTTCTGAATTAACGTTCAGGAGTCAAGTCCAGAACTCCGGATTCTAGGACCAGAATCCAAGTTCAAAATCCAGGTCCAAAATTTATTTACAAAATCCAATTCCAGAACAGATTTAGAATACATGTTCAGAGTTCAGATACAGAATCCAATTGTAGAATTCTGGTCTAGTATTCTGGTACCGAAACCTGATCCAGATTTATTTTTAAGATTTAGAATTCAAGTACAGAATCAAGAATTCTGGTCCAAAATCCAAGTCCACACACTTTGAATCGATTCTCGAGCTCGACTTTTTTAAATGCCGAATTAGATCGGCAACACGACATTTCACTGATTCTTTAGTAATTCACATGCTCTTCTCCGAAATTCGTTAAAATTATATGCTGATATCTCGGTAAAGCGCATTGTTTTGCCGAAGTTTGGCATAATACTATGCTGAGCTTGTCAGTAAACAGCAAATATACCGAAATCAGCAAATCCATTTGCTGAAATTTCGAACAGTGAGTTAGCTTTTATTGAAACTCGGTGAGGCCCTTATCATCTATTGTCTCTTTTCGATTTTCCGAAGCACCACGTCGCCGTTGCTCGTGGAGCTAGAAAAAAATTGTAGTGAGGAAATAGGTTTGTATATTTCGTGCACAGATAAGTGAAATGAAAAACTATCTACAATGTATATATACTTATAAATATCTGCTTATTTACAGGTGGAGGCGTTCTTTTGGAGATTGCAAGTGCAGTGTCCAATTTCATAATTCAAGTCCGAAATCCAGTTCCAGAAATCATGTTCAAAATACATTTCCAGAATCCAAGTACTGGTGCAGAATTTAAGATTTGTGTCCAAAATTCAGCTCCTGAGTTCATGTCCAGAACCCAGTTCTATAATACCTTTCCAGCACTCAGGTCTCAATTACAGAACCAGAAATCAGATGCAAAATCCAGGTCCTGAATTAAAGCTCTGAACCCAGGTCCAGAATACATTCCCAGACACTAGAACCAGAATCCAGGTCTAAAATTCAGTTCCTGATCCAGAATTCATTTACAGAATCCTTCTCCAGAATACAGAACTAAAATTCATGTCCAGAATTCAGATACCAGAATACAGTCCTAGAATTTAGCTTTCCATTCAGTATTTCTGATGTAACACTCAAAAGAGCTACAAGTATTTACAAAAATTGATAATGTTACTTGAGATAACCTTCTAGGAAAATGAAATAATGTGTATTCGTTTTTATGATGTTTGTTGAAAAATTGGAGGGGGCATTATTTTTATTTCGTCTTGGGCGCCAGAAATGTTCACTACGGCTCTGAGTGCAGAATAATCAACCAGTTGAAATCAAAATAGCTTTTCGTCGAAGCAAAACGTAGACTAAGTACATTAAACTGGCAAAATATTTTGAGTATGGAAGGAAACGTCAATGAAGAAGTGGAAAAATTCTATCTAATTATTAACATATTAATTTCGGAAATTGTGCCAGTAAAAAGAAGAAGAAGAAATCACAATAGCAAATTGCCTGTCTGGTTCTACCCGCAATTGAAAAACCTGAAAAATAGAGAGCAGAAAGCAGAAAGCACATAAGACTTACAGAAAAGATAAAAGTGTTATCAGTCTGCAAAACTACCTCGACATTTGCAATGACCACGGCACACGAAGAATATAATTTGTAATTTATTTGCAATTTTTTTCCAAGAAATATATACATCATATGCCGAAACAGCTTTCTTATGCCATCAGTATCAATCAATTATCAAAGCAAGAAATATTCACTGCACTTGAAAACCTAAACGCAGCAGAGGGACCTGGACCTGACGGAATAGCACCAATATTTTGGAAACAATTAGCAACTGAGCTCACAACACCATTACACCATCTCTTCAACTTATCAGAAATATTTCCAGAAACATGGAAATCCTCCTTCTTAGTACGGGTCTTTAAATCAGGCTCAAAATTAGACATACGTAATTATCGAGGAATTGCCATTATCTATGAATTGCTATTATCTTATGCATTCCAAAATGATTTGAAAAAATTATCAATGGGAAAATAAAAAGAAAATACAAGTAAAAAATTACATAACTCCAAAACAACATGGCTTTTTCAAAGGTCGTTCTACGTCAACAAATCTCCTGGAATTCATTACATTCACTTTGGAAGCTATGGACAATGGAAATTATGTCGAAACTCTCTATACGGACTTCAGCAAAGCTTTCGACAGAATTGACATACCACTATTACTATTCAAAATTAAAAAATATGGCATTGAACAAAAACTGTTGGAATGGATTGAATCATATCTCACAAAACGTAAACACTTCAGGTCACGTCACTTCAGGTGTTCCCCAAGGTTCACATTTAGGCCCTCTTCGTTTTATCTTGTACGTAAACGACATTTCCTTCTTACTCAAACATTTGAAAGTACTTGTATATGCAGACGACATGAAGCTCTTTATGGAAATAAAAAATGCTGTAGATGCTGAAGTATTCCAATATGAAATTAACGTGTTCAAAATTTGGTGCAATAAAAGCTTACTCCAACTAAACGTTAAAAAATGTAGTTCAGTAACGTTTAGTAGAAAAATCATGTCTCCTACTATTAACATATATTTAGGAAACCAACCTGTAGAAAAATGTAAAATTATTAGAGACCTAGGCGTAATTTTAGACTCAAAACTTACTTTCGTGGAGCATTATAACAGTTCGGCTGAAAAGTTCGTATCGTTTAATAGAAACACATTTTTTTGCCAAAATTCGTGTTTATTACTCAACATAATTGCCATCAGAGGCAATACAGCGATTATAGCGATCTTCCAACTTTTCGATACCATTTTTGTAGTACGATTTGTCCTTTGCCTCAAAATAGGCCTCAGTTTCAGCGATTACCTCTTCATTGCTTCTAAATTTTTTACCAGCGAGCATTCTCTTGAGGTCTGAGAACAGGAAAAAGTCACTGGGGGCCAAATCTGGAGAATACGGTGGATGAGGGAGCAATTCGAAGCCCAATTCGTTCAATTTCAGCATGGTTTTCATCGACTTGTGACACGGTGCATTGTCTTGATGAAACAAAACTTTTTTCTTCTTCAAATGAGGCCGTTTTTTTGGAAATTTCGTTCTTCAAACGCTCTAATAACGCTTTATAATAGTCACTGTTGATGGTTTTTCCCTTTTCAAGGTAGTCGATGAAAATTATACCATGCAAATCTTAAAATACAGACGCCATAACCTTACCGGCCGATTGTTGAGTCTTTCCACGCTTTGGGTTCGGTTCATCGCATGCAGTCCACTCAGCTGACTGTCGATTGGACTCCGGAGTGAAGTGATGGAGCCATGTTACGTCCATTGTTATATATCGACGAAAAAAATCGGTTTTATTTCGATATAACAGCTCCAAACACTGCTCAGAATCATCAATTCGTTGTTGTTTTTGATCGATTGTGAGCTCACGCGGCACTCATTTTGCACAAAGCTTTCTCATATCCAAAAATTCGTGAATAATATGTCCAACACGTTCCTTTGATATCTTTAGGGTGTCAGCTATCTCGATCAACTTCACTTTACGGTCATTGAAAATCATTTTGTGGATTTTTTTCACGTTTTCATCGGTAACAGCCTCTTTTGGACGTCCACTGCGTTCATCGTCTTCGGTGCTCATATGACCAGTACGAAATTTTGCAAACCACTTACGAATTGTTGCTTCGCCCGGTGCAGAGTCTGGATAACACTCATCAAGCCATTTTTTGGTATCGGCGGCACTTTTTTTCATCAAAAAGTAGTGTTTCATCAACACACGAAATTCCCTTTTTCCCATTTTTTTCACAATAACAAAAGTAGCTTCACTCAAAATGCAATATCTCACAAACTAATAATCAGACAGCTGTCAAATTTATACACGTATCTTTTGAAGGTTGGTACTAACTGAAAATGGTATGGATTTAGTTCTAGTGGCGCCCTCTCATAGAAACGATACGAACTTTTCAGCCGATCTGTTATAGAATACCCATATGAATCTTACAGCTGCTGAATTTGCTTTAAACTTTACGAAAAAAGTTCGCACACAAAACAAATCTGATATGATACTTGAATTGAAGATTTACGGGAAATGATTTTTCACTAAGTCAATAAATATCAATAGTGGTAACTTATTCGAAATTTATTTAGCAATACCGTGATGGTGTAGTAATATCAATCACCAAATGCTGTGATTAATAATAGTTATATTGATTGAAAAACAATCACAAAGCATGCATCGGATTTAAAAATATTATTCGATTTAGATTGAATATCATACGCAGAAGTAACAGGAGCGCAGGCTATCGCTACGCCAATTCAAAAGCACTCTCCAAACGCAGCGTCTGCTGTGTATTCGAGATATTCAAAATACTGCGCTCCAGTTACTTCCATAAATCAAATCCATTCTGAATAGCATATTATTAGGTTTTATCTAAATAGTGCAGTGTAATCAACCAAACGGATTTGAAACAGCCTTTCGTCGATATAATCACTATTTGGAATATGGAAAAAATATGGTATCACCCAATTTAGCGATATTTCGGTGGATGAAAATCCGTCATCAAGTTTCACTAACACAAAAAATCACATCAATATTTATTTCAACTGAATAATCAGTCATCCTGTTTCATCTTCTATATAACGCCTTTTCCGAATAGCAATGTATGTTGTGACTATCTCTCTATCTGACTATTGAATATCATCCTGAAAGAAGCTTTTTGTCGAAACTTTCGTTAAAAGCACGAGACGTCTCTCTAGACCTAGTGGATGAATATGGTATGAAAAGCAGCTTTGCGCTTCAACTATATAGTCACTGTTTTCTATCTCTCGCCTCATGCCTCCATTCGATAGAATGTGGCGGAGCTTTGCGTGACCGAGGGCCATTGAAACAAGTTCGAATGACGGTGGTGGATAAAAACCACCGTTCAACCAAGAGTGGTACGAGAGTTTCAATTTATACTTTATCCACCTTAAAAAGTGCACTTCGATGGCTGATAGCGAGCGTTTAGTTGTAATTGAAACTGTTGTTAGAAGTTTTCACCGTGCATCTTACTTCTATACTACTCAAACTACGGTGCCAAAGGAAAAAAAAACTATTCTACTTCACAGTACTAACGTGTACTCAATCATCGGTCCCAGATATTCGGCTGGCAACACTTCCCCATCGGCTGTCGGCTGTTGTTGTTTACTGGCGGAGAGCTGCTTCACCAATCGAGGCTTCCGGGCGCGTGCCTTGGTTCCCTTGCCCGGCGGCAGTTTGTTGTTTTGGTCCGTGCCCGGCACGATCAGCTGATTGCCACCATCGACTGCCGACGGCTGACAAGAAATCGATGGAAACCCGGCACCACCACCGATGACGCTCGAAAGGGCAGTGAATCCATCGTTTCCTGTTGAATGAAAACCGCCGGCGGTGCGGCTGCTGTCGTCACTAGAAAAATAGGAACATACACACACACATACAGGTGGTTAAACCAAATCGACGGACTCTCGGAACTCCCGCCGGTTTTGGTAACGGTAGAAATGACATGCTGAAAGCCTTTTTTGTAGGCTTATTAATTTTTTTCAGGTTGATGATAATATATAATACTTTTTCACAATTAAAATTTTAAATTTCGAAATTACTACTGCATATCGAAAATCTACAAATCGTGTGACGATTCGCAATTCTAGAATAGACGCCTCGAAAAGAAACGGGTTTGCAATGGTTTCTCACGTGTCAAAGAGTAATAAACATTATTGAAAAGACGCCTGGATGCCGTCAATTGCTAGATCGTAACAGAATGAAGGAACCAATACACGCACACATCTGTTGCAGCAACGAGTCCCCATGACAAGTTGAACCATAAAAATATACTGACTTCACAAACAATGGGAAGCTCACATGTGGCTCAGTATCGTATTTCAAACCACATGAGCTGCGTGATTGGCGTTAGGCTGAGGATAGGCGATACATTGCTTTTATGTTTAGTGCAACCGACTTCAAAACATTGTATTATACCGTCTTAGTACTTTTGTGCAATAAACATGTATGGTTATTCTGGGATTAGCCTTTTTTTTTGCTTTAAACACATTACTTCTTTACCGTTCTGTTTTCGAAACATAGCAGTTCATGTTGCACAGCTACGCCACTTAGCAGTTCAACATATACCGAATACGTGATACTTTTGTTTTGTGTTGGCCATTCAATGTCTTACCAGGAAGAATTTTTAGCATCAATCAAGTATCAGTCTCGATATTCAACCAGACAAGTTCAAAAGGTAAGGCGTGGTCGAAATCGAACATTTTGGGATTCGGGAACGATGTTTTGAGCCTGAAATCAGGTTTATTTAGACACGGCTTCAACCTATTTGGTCGTTCGCCGGGTAGAATTTATTTCCTCAACACAGTTTCAGAACTTATTTCCAGATTCTCGGTATATAATTCAGAGCCTGCATGCTGGAACTTAATAAAAAATCCGAATTTAAGTTAACAGTTCAGTTCGAGATCTAAATTCGGAACCTGTTTCTGAAAATGAGTTCATTTCCAAATATTGATCTGGATTCCGAACATGAATTTTTTCAAATGAAATCAGAGTCAGCTCCCACGTTTCGAACCAAGTTATTGAATTCAATTTCAGTTCCTGAATGTAGGTTCTTGTGTAGATAAATGATTGGTCGCAATAAGTACTGAACAGTTTTAAATCGCGGATAAATTCCTTAAATCGGTTTCTTTTAGAACCATTCTAATATACCCTTAAAACGATGCAGTCTTCCTCTACAGAAAAACTGCTATAACATTATTTGTTGTAATGCTTTACTCCCATTTTTCGCGTTCTCTAATTGTACGATATTCCATCGTACAATTAAAGTTTTTCAACAATATATATATATATATATATATATATATATATATATATATATATATATATATATATATATATATATATATATATATATATATATATATATATATATATATATATATATATATATATATATATATATATATATATATATATATATATATATATATATATATTAATCAATCAGCAATCCACGCCACCAGTGTTTTTCAATGAAAAAGATTCTACTTCTGGTTACCGACTATAAATTGAACGGCTGAAAGCAAAAGTCGGATAAGTGCAACTTAGTTTGGAAAACCCGTTTAAGTTTTTTTAAATGCAAAAACCGGATAAAAACATTGAGCGCAAAAGTCGGACACGGACTTTGAAATGCAAAAGCCGTTTAAAAACATTTTTATTGCAAGAACCGGACCAAAATACTTTGAATGCAAAAACCGGACAAAAACTTAACCGGTTCTTCCAAAACAAATGTATTTATCCGGTTTTTGCATTCAAAGTTATTTTCGGCCAACTGCCGCTGCGGGATAAAGCATGGGTCGCTAGTTTGCTACGGGTGGCGTAATATGTAAGCACATTTTCATTGAGTCTCGTCTTGTTCCGCAGGGAAAATCGAGTGTGATTTGATAATTATGTCAAGTCTACTTTATAAATTTTAATAGAAACTCTTTGCAATAAATTATTATAGATGAATCATCTATATATATATATATATATATATAAAAATGCAGAGATCATTCTTTGTAATCGCATCACGTAAGAACGGATGGACGGATTGAGTTGATTTTTTTTTTTGTTTGATCAGTTTTTACCCCCACCGGGTTCGTACATCAAAAAAATTAGGAAAACTTACCGGAAAAGTGGGAAAAACCAATAAAGTTATTTTGTATGGACAATGGAATTTTCCACTAAAAAAGTCGTCAATGATTGCTAGATCATTGATGGGTGTTTGGCGCATAACGAGTTGCATAAGTGTTTGGCCGTCGAAGAAAGGAATACTAGATCGTTCAGAGAATCTTTTGGCGCGCAACGAGTTGATTTGTGTGAAGTGCATGCTTGATTCATGTGGTTCGTTATTCCGAGCCACGTGCTTAATTGGGTATCAACTTTGTTGCTTGCCAAATGATTTAATGATGGAACGCATATGAGTGTTCTAGCTATGCCGTAAACAGGATCAAAAGTTCTAATATTGTTTACCAGAAGATGCATTGTGTGCAATGTAATCAGTTAGATGATTATTGTCGGCCATCGTAGGCGTGAGTTGAACAAATCACATTATAGAACGATTTTTGTAGAATGCTGAAGTTCGTTCGCGTCGGGTAAATTCTGGTGGATTGAAAACCATTAGTTGTGAGATTTTATGCATTGACTCGAACGATACACGGGCAAAATTCCGATTCTAGAAATGAGCAAAAGGAGTCATGATTTGGGGCAAAAGAGTGTATTTTCATGAAATGATAATACACCATGATTAATAGTTCTCGGATCATGATCCATTTGGACTGATTTAGCTGTAATTTAAACGTAACGCACTTGACGTTGTTGGGTATAACTTTAGGCGTGTTTCTGCAACGAAGGTAATTTTTGCAGCATAAATTCAGGCGTTATGTTTTAAAATATGAAGATTTCAAATATGAATTAAATGGAATGGTGCGATGAACGTATTTTGTACGCGATTTTAACTAATCATTAACAATTAAAATATTATGTTTATGACAAACGACGACGCCTAAAATAACGTGTTTACTTGCGTTAATTGCTCCAGTTTTGAATTTTCTGTTTCAGAATTTAAACACTTAAACGAACTGCATGACAAACATATGTAAATCAAACCTTCTAAAAAGAAACTCTTGCAAATGCCGCGGATTGATATTGCCTTTTACTTTTTCGAAACATCGTTTGCAAAAAAGTTTATTTAAAATAGTATTATTCTACAACAATAGTCACATTAAATTTGTGGAAATACGTTCAGATATATTCATTCAAAATGTAATATATATGTTTGCCAAATTGAAAAGCGTTACCGTGCTTAGTCTCTTATAATGTCAACTTTCGGGTTATTATCTTTATGTTGTCAATTCTCTGTAAAACAACACAATTATGAAATGAATATGCCTCAGGATCAAGTAAACATTCTCAGTAATTCTTGCCTTTCAATGACTACTTTTTGCCTTACCATTATTCTATTGAGCAATCCATCACATCACTTGAGACAGAGGGTTCAAAGAAATATCCGGGTAGAAAATTAGAGTTACGAGTTTTGAACGAAATACATTCTTCAAGTAACGCATTTCCGGATCATGAAAAATTTTCATGGGAAAAGACTTATTGCTCATGGTTTCATGAGAAGTTGAAATGATTGGTTTCATGATTTTCTAATCATGACAGCAGTAACGGATTTTTTCCCGTGTAAGCTGAATACTGGTACAATCACTCCTCATCTCCACTCCTCTATAACAGAAGAATTGCACATAATTTTCATATAAAACTTTCTGATATAGATTCTCTGTACCGAACTCCACCATTCGTGAATTGTAGGTAGGGTACTAAACAAAATGATGTGGTGTTGACTAATGAGACGACTATTGATAAAACTATTAAACGAATGCAGTGTTCATGTAAAAGTTAATGGACACAATATTTAAAATAATGGTAACTTGAATTTTCGAATGCCCAAGAATTACTCATTTTATCTTTCGGTTTTTTTTAGCAATATTAAACTAACTAGAGATTGTGAGAGAAGAAAGAATATGTAAAATGTGGAACCATAGTACTCAAGGAAGAGTAAGGATTTGAAGATACGGTGCGGAAAAATTCGACGTAACAAGGTTCATTTAAGTGAGCAAAAGGTTCCTCCTTCTACCTTCTACCAGAGGCGTCGAACTTAGCGATGCTAAACATGCGAGTCTCTGATATGTCAAAAATTTACTAAATAATTTCTGACTGACCAGAAGGCATAAATTAAAAGTAAAAATAAAGTTTTATCGCGAAATTTTTTCCTGTGATTGTCATGCTACGAACATTCATCAAACACGATTAAATATTATCACCAGACTAGCGAGAAGTGACGAACTACAAGTCGCGAGGGCAGCTGTTGTAAATTTGTGGAATCAATTTAAAGTAGTCATATTAGTTATTTTTGCTTCACTCTTTATTCCATATGTCGAAACCAACCGCCATTCAATGCACTGACTCAAAAGATGATATGGCGATCGGTGCATTCGCTTAATTTTTGCTTAACAAAAGCTTTTAACTTATTCACAAATTTTTTTATGAATTCATCGCAGCCAAGTATCAGTAGAATAATAGAAAGTTACATTAACAGCATAAGACGTTTGACAATTCTACTGTCCAAGAAAAAAAAATTGGACGAGACGAAGTTCGACGGGTCAGCTAGTTAATGTATAAAACTCTTGGTACGAAGATGAAACATGAAATATAGCTTGATAAACTTAGTTCGTATCTGTTTTCATCACGACGGAACTATATTTTCCATAATGGATGGAGCTAATATACTTTATTAATGACTCGTAACTACGATGCATTCATGTTCACTGAATTTATAATGTTTTCGCCAATTAACAAACAAACATGTATTAAGGATTGCTGAAAAAAATGAGAACAGAGTTGTGTTTCTTTTGATAAGGTCAATACTCCGAGTGAAATGTTCAACATCTTCTATTCATTCAATTCATTCAAACCATCAGTTGGGGTAGGATTCATTATCTCTGCACAAAAAAAAAGAAACTTATACGATATGTAAGTCAATAGTAATATGAAATGGACATCAATTTGATTGACAAACATACTCGATATAAAACTAAATACGAATGCATTGATTTTAAATGAATGAAACTTTATTTTTCAATTAACGCTCAGGTTTGCTTCTTGGGTAAAAAGAAAAATAAAAAACTGTAAAGTAATTTTGAATTAATTATCGTTTTTAACATATGTGCATGAAAATAGGCGTAATTGTTTATGTGTGCATGGCATTAACTCAGAGGATAGAGTAACAATCGGAAGGATTGATTCGAATATTATCTTTACTAAAACACATGTATTTCGAATATATTTTTTTTATTTGTTTCAAATTTTGCATAAGCATTATCCTTACCCCATTATCCTTGTAAAAATTGCATTATTAGCTCGTAATATTCAACAGTACATTGTAGCCATAAACTGTTAGTTAAAAATGGAGGCAGAGCTGGAACTTCATTAGATTAATCCAAACACAAAAACTGCTTTTCGAAAAGTACTTTCAATTGTTAATTTAATAAATTTGGAATGAAATGCGAACACAAGCTAAGATCATATTCATTCATGTGAGGAAGCGAAAAGATTCAAAACCGATTTTTTTAAATATTATTTTATAGGGCCAATTGCATTCTTGCAAATACAGGGTGGGCCATTTAAAGTGGAAGCATCGGGCAACCTGGTATGACGCTTCCAACGCGATATGTCATTAGTCGATTTGACAATTCTGTCGATCTGACGACTGATGACATACCGCGTTGGAAGCGTCATTCCAAGATAATTTTACCATTGAACAATACACATCAAAAGAACGCGCTGAAATTGGTCAGCTTTGCATGCAAAACGAGAGCAACTTTTGGCAAAAATCATCATGTCAGAGGCACATTTCACGTTTAATAGATGCTTTTATAAGCAAAATTGTTGGTTCTATGCAACTGAGAACCCTCAATTAATTGAGGAACAGTCTCTATACGATCAAAAAGTTACAGTTTGGTGTGGTGTTTTTTTTTTTCATAGCAACGTAAAATGTCCATGATGATCGTTATCGTGCCATGATTAATGATTTTGTGATACCCACTGTTCGTCAAAATGGTTTGAATGGCTACTGGTTTCAACAGTATGGTGCAACATGCCATACGGTTTGACTAACAATCGATTTGTTATGAACATTGTCTTCCGTACGAGTCATATCGCAAAACGATGATTTTGACTGGCCTCGATTTGACGCCACAAGACTTTTTTGTGTTTTTTAATCCAAGGTATACGCTGATAAGTCATGAAGCATAGCAAAACTCAAAGTCGACATACGACGTGAAATCGCCGCCATATCGACCGATACATTGGTGAAAACGATGGAAAATGCCGAAAAAAGGATACATTTTGTACTCAAGACCAAATGTCACCATTGACGCGATATCATTTTCAAAAAATAGATGTAACATATCTCCTTCAACAAAAAATATTATAATCTAAATGAAAATTAAATTAACAAATCCTTCCTCTATAAATGGCCTACTCTGTACAATAATGGCAAATCCAATCACCTTTCAAACGTTTTCAATTTTCAACCCTTTTGAGACGATTTTAGAATGTTTTCACTCAATAAAGCTCGTCGTTACAGAAGATTAGAGGTTGCATATTCGACACATGCTGGCTAAACACTTGTTATACTTATTATTAGCTGGGAACGGGTATAGCGTTCAGCGATGTCAGATCTACGGAAATCTTCGTAGATCTACGGATTCGAACATTTTATACGGATATACGGATCCGTAGACAAAATCTACGGAAAATTGGATTTTTTCTACGGAAATCAACGGAAATTAAAATTTATCATCAGCGGAGAACTACGGAAACTAGTTTTGTCTGGCGAGCAAAAAAAATGCTTTTCACCGCGAGAGCTTCCGAGAAAAATGCCAATCTACGGAAATGACACTACTACTATCTGACATCGCTGATAGTGTGATGGGTAAGTAGATGCCTTTCACGCAGCCTACCTGCTGGGTTCGATGCTCTGAAAATGAAAGATGAAAGCCAATTCAATCTCCTTTTTTCGGGCTTGAAAATTTATTTGGTGTCACAACGGCGGCCATGAAATGTTCCTTAAGGAAAATTACGCTTAATCTAAAATGTGATAAACCCTTTAACCATACATTTATACCGACAGTCATCTCATTTGTTTAATCGCTTTATTTTTTAGCTGAAAGTCGAGTTTCAATTAACAAATTGTGATAAAATCGAATTAAACCTCTTTGCTTCGGCTCTAAGAAACAGTATTTCAGAAAAAAATTGCTTGAGAATTTAGCAATACTGCTGTTTCAGAAACGCGAATGATTCTATTTCCATCCATTTCCTTTGAGCCAATGGCTCGAACAAAGACAGCAGATCTTACATTAAGCAATGATTTTAGTGTATGAGAAGAGTACTGGAACTAAGTTGAACGGGGGTACCGTTACCCTATATGGACCTTAATATTCGAAACAGAAAACTCAATCACTCGATTTACAATCAAAGGATTGGATGTTTTGAATACATTGAATGAATAGAAGAGCCGATATGAATATAGCATAGTTATCATATATCTATGAAAAGGTTTAGAATATGTTGAACATTTCACTCTAATATCGTTTGAATAAAAATTACAAATCTGTTGTAATATTCACAATTGAACTGATACAACTATGATGTCCTCGAATTGAAACCACTAATATGCATACTTGACTGCACAGATGATTAACCGGAGTATTGACCTTATCAAAAGAAACACAACTCTGTTCTCATTTACAACAGAGTTTTATACATTAATGATTCATCTATAATAATTTATTGCAAAGAGTTTCTATTAAAATTTATAAAGTAGACTTGACATAATTATCAAATCACACTCGATTTTCCCTGCGGAACAAGACGAGACTCAATGAAAATCCTTTAAAATCAAAACTGGAGTTAAACGAATTGGTTTTGTATTATTGTTAAACAGAAGTTGACGTGATTTCCTGACTGTTTCAAAATGGGACGGAACTCTTATTGACAGTAAAAGGACGCATTTTTTATGAAGTTATGGTCCATCGAAATATCATCACCCAGTTTATCGATAAAATTTCTGAATGATACACGATATTTGTTATTTGAAACCAATTTATTCTCTCATCAATTTGAAAAATCAATTATTCTTCAAGCAACAATCAATTTCTGGTTGACGGCATGACCAACAAGGGGAGCTACATGAACCGATCCTGGATTAGCGGCGATGTATTTGGCAGCCGGCACTCCTCCCAAATAGTTGTTGTAGCCATTTCCGTATGATCCCCAGGGAAGTCCCCATGGGTTCACTTTGGCAATGTTGGCCTGAACGACGGTGGTCTTTGGTGCATACCATCCATTCCAGCCCTTGTTGTAGAGAGAAGCCGCTGGCCACGCTGCCGATGACCATGAGTTTCCATATGCTGGCCAGGCAACCGAACTGTGGTCATCCCAGCTGTTCAATCCATTCCAGTCGTTCCAGCCATTCCAGGAGTTCCAGCCGAGCGAATAAGGAGACAATGATGAAGGAATGTAGGATCCTTGGGCTGCGAGTGCGAAACAGAGAGATAACAAAGTAACAAAAACCTGTGAAACAGAATAATTAGATTCAAGAAATTTAATTCATTCAGTTTGATTAACCTTCATTTTCGCAGTTGGTTCGGTTTAGTGAACGATTTGAGCTGGTCGATGTTGCTGATGGACTGTGACTGTAACTGTTAGAAGCGTTGGTATTTATATCCTTTTGATAACGAATGTTCGATCGATTGTAGTTCATTGTGATGACGTTAATTATGACCGCGTTTTGTTCGCGCGACAAACCGGAAGAGAATTGGAAAACTAAATCGAGTAGAGTGATTAAATTCGATTGAAAATTCAGGTTTTACTGTGATTGACTTAATAGCCAAAGAAATCCCTTTCAGTTAGCTGTGAATACTGAAATTTTCAAGTTTCTATTGGATGGTATAAATACTGTGACATTCGCCGATTGTAGGCACAGTGTATCCAAGAACTTATCGAGTCTACATCAATAGCCATTTTTTAAAAATGAAGGTAATAAAAACTGATACGCCTTCCACCATTTTAGAACTAATCCTTGCATGTTTTTAGATGTTCGTCGCTCTACTATCTCTAATTCTGGTCGTCGCTGCCCACGGATCCTACGTTCCATCGGTTTGGTCTTCCCACTCTCTCGGCTGGAACTCCTGGAATGGTTGGAACGACTGGAACGGATTGAACAGCTGGGATGACCACAGTTCGGTTGCCTGGCCAGCATATGGAAACTCATGGTCATCTGCAGCGTGGCCAGCGGCTTCTCTCTACAACAAGGGCTGGAATGAATGGTATGCACCAAAACCCACCGTCGTTCAGGCTAACGTCGCCAAAGTGAACCCATGGGGACTTCCCTGGGGATCATACGGAAATGGCTACAACAACTATTTGGGAGGAGTGCCGGCTGCCAAATACATCGCCGCTAATCCAGGATCGGTTCATGTAGCTCCCCTTGTTGGTCATGCCGTCAACCAGAAATTGATTGTTGCTTGAAGGATTTGATTGATTGTTCAAATTGATGAAAGAATAAATGGGTTTTTGATTAACAATTTTCAAATGTTTATCCTGACTATTCCATCGAATCCGGATCTACATTGTGAATATTTTTGCCCTACCAGAAAGCACGGCGAGGTAGCTCGTACATCAAATTTTGGGTTTGGGAGCATTTTGTTATCATCCACAAAAACCACATAATTTGCTGTTAATGGCATGTATCAAATCAGATCTCTTTCGTTCAATAACATGTGCAGAATTTGGTTCAGGTGAAGCAAATTGCTTCTTAGTTGAAATAATTATTAAATAATTTAATTTGGTCGCGAAACTTATTCCAAAACTGTTAGAAATACTTATTATTTTAAATAATTGAAATATTCTCGTCGGACGCTTTTGTACGATAATGAAAACGTCTCTATCTTTACACAATTTGACACAAATTGTTTTCAAAACCCTTAAAACACGACTAACCAAGAACATAAATCTGATTTTAGAGTCTAGCAAAAAAAAGGACCCTAACTTAGGACTCAAGAAGCCATTCTTCCACATCTTCATAACTATTGAAGAGCTGCTTGCCAAGTGCGTCAGAAATAGATGAAACGAAATAATCGGAAGGTGCCAAGTTTAGAGGGTATGGCGGGTGAGACAATCTAAATTCAGAAATGATGCTGTGTGTGCGGAGCAGTAGTCGTGCTGTCGGATGACATTCTTGTATCTTGAGGAGCACTGTGGTCGGGTTTCGAGCAATGCTTGATTCAATTTCATCATTTGGCTATCGGTAGCGATTAGTATTTACAATTTCTCCTGGTTTGGAAACCTTGTAATTTCGAAGCTATTAGCAAAGTCCTGGCATTACATTCCTTTTGTGGAATTTGGCCTTTCTGTTTCAACAGACTTCGCAGCCGATTCTTAGTGTACAGAATCATTGCATGGGTAGTACTATGAATCCTACTGACACTAAGAATCCTTCCAGGTCGGGGCTCGAACATACGACAGCTGGCTTGTAAGACCAGCGTCCTATGCATTGAACCGCCCACCCGTAGCTATTAGGTTGTGCAATTACTGTCCAAATTAAATCCATTCTTCGGCTCCCGTCACATCCAGTGCAAAAAAAAATCATCTTTTCATGCCGAGAAAGCAAAATTTCGCTCTCCGTTTTTCGCATGTTCTGCATTGTATCATTCAGCTCATGAAAGGCCCATTTTCCTACCTGCCGAACAAGTTCCTGGACTGTAGATGATGAGAAATGGCTTGACGATTATTGTTTAAGCTCTTTGTCATTTGTTTTTGAGTTTGAGTGCTGCTTTCATGAAATAATCCTAGCAACTTAGCATCTTAATTTTTTTAAGTTGACCTGTTCGTTCTTCGTTTTTCGCACTGTCTACACTTTTAAATCGTGTAAGCGAATTTTCACGAACCACGACCGGCAAAGCATGATTCCCGTAAGCTTCAACAAGAATTCGACACAAATTCAGCACTTCTTGTTTGACAAATATAGTAATGAATCAACACTTCCCGCAAATGCTTTTTACTTGGTTTGAATACTGACATGTTTATTTAACTAAATGTATATTCCACTAACGTGGTGTTACAGCAATAAAAGGACGCAATAGTATCAATGTTGAGCTAATCTCTATTTGCGGGGACATTGATTGAAAGAATCCCACATTATTACCTGGCAAAACAAAGCAAAGTCGTGGTTTTTCTGTTCCAACAGACTTCGCCGTCGATTCTTAGCGTACAGAATCATTCTATGGCTGATACTACGACCCTACTTCCACTAAGAATCTTTCCAGGTCGAGACACGAACATATAACAACTGGCTTAAAACACCAGCGCCCTTTGAATTGGACCGCCATCCAGGGCACACCTGGTATATACATCAAACCCATAATTTGTTCACTCTCGTCAGTCGGCTGCCGCTTCGGTCTTGGCCCTGCTTTCCTATATAGTCTTTTATGTCTGAAACGGTACTTACGATTATTACTTTGAAGTTCCCTAATCAATGTAGATATGTTTTGTCTACTAACACTATCCAATCAAATCTATTCTAATTTTTTCTATCTTTGTCGATGTTACGATACGTTTCCTTTTGCCACATTACTATACCGGAGACACCTGTTAATATCACAAGCTAGTAGAGTATCAAGAATAAAGGAATAATAATAATTGTGGCGTTCTCGATGAAGAGAAAGTATTTTCTGCTGTTTGTAACAAGTGTTACAAATTACCTGTATTAATTTTATCATTAGTATGCTAGGTTCACATAGATCATAGCTTACATTTAGTGATTCTCTTCAAAACAATTGAACGTTGGTTTCCTTTGACGAGCCTACTGATAAAGGCTTTGTAACCTATCGATGTAAACGTTAGATTGTGCATATATTTGTATACAATCACTATCTTACTTGCTTTCTACAGTAAAACCTTACTGACACTCAATTCGATATTATTATTACCACAATGATCCACTGTATCTGTAATCGCCATAGAATATGTATTTATAATTTTAGGTTAGGATGTGGTCACTACATTATAAATCAATTCAGTTCTAATTGTAAATATTACCTAAGTAGTTAATCCAATCAATATAATTTTAATCTTTTAGAGTAGTTCAATTCACTAATTTTTTAATTCCAATACAAAATAATTAATATTTTTAATAAGATATAAATCAGCATTTTTTAATAATTCACTGCTCACGAGGTAATCTGTCTTCTTTTGTCTTAATTATTGCCTGATCATAATAAAGTGTTATCGTGTCGTAGTTCACAATTGGTTGATCGAGAAGTGTCGTTAGAGCGCGCACAGTAGTGCCCTCAATAATAATAATATTAATAATAATAATAATAATAATAATAATAATAATAATAATAATAATAGTAATAATAATAATAAAAGTGATAGTTAAAATTGTAGGGCATTTTACTTACCAAAAGTTAGGTAATTATATAAAATACCTATTTTTCTTCATTTTCTTGAGAACATTCTAGGGTCTGTTTCTTGGTCTTAAATCTTCGATGATAATCCTTTGTTTCAGCAGGCTCGGTTTTCGTTAAGAAAATAAAATAAAATAAAATAAAATAATATCAGGTGTTAGTAAGCTTGTTAAATTATATAATGTAAGGATGCGCATTTAACACTAGATTGTCCAGGAAAGTCGCAATATGTAAATAATGGAAGGATTGCTTAAAACTCGATGAACTTTTGTCGTGAATACGACTTACTTTACTATGGGGTGCCTTTTCAAAATTAGCCATATGGAAGAATGGGCAGAACTTAATCGTGAATATCTCGACTTGTAGTAATGGAAGCAACTTAATTCTTTCACTATTTCATAAAAAATGTGATCAGGAATTTACGATAATATTTTGAACAGTGTGAGATAACCACAAACAACTCAAAAATTAAATTTTCTCAAAATTTGAAAAAACAAGGAAAACTCTTTACTTTTGTTTGGGTTTTTCGCGCACGGACGACGATTTTGAGGTAGTCAGACACATATCTTCAACTGACTGCGTATAAAAGGGGAACCGTGGTCAAAATCGATCATTTCTGCTCGTGCGTCGGATAGAAGCAAAGACATCATATTAGCAAGACATCCAGCTCTCAAATTTCCTGAACAAACCATTGGCAACATCCTTTTTTGCGAGCATAGCACCCTCAGGCGAGTCCGCATCGTTTCTCGTACATAGAAGTACGAGAAAGAAATGTCAAATTCGTGCGCGTCAAAATAGTAGCACTGCGCACCCATACAATTGACATGACATGTTGAATGAGACGCCGTGCGATGGCGTTGCTGAACTGAAGATTGAGATCGCTCCAAGCTGACAGGGTCTGATAGAAGCCAACCCATACACAACATGACAGAAACGAGCCTGTTTCATATGTGTTCCACTGAATTCAGGAAGGCGTTAGTGTACCTAAACAATACAGGTGCAATGAATTACGAAAATAAAAGTTTACAAGAGAAACCAGTACTTCATTGTGTTATTTACGGTTACTGTGTATGGTTCCAGCAATATATTTAAAAGGAGCGTAATTTTCATATTGTGACTCACGCAAGAACTTCTGAATGAAATGGAAACATTGTGATTTTTTGTAACAACGTTTTCTCTTTATTCTGAAAAGATGTTGGTAATTGCTGAAAATTTGACAGAAGCTGCTCGATTTTTATCTATATTGTATACAACATTTTCAATCCGGTAGAAGGTGCTACAAGAATTCGAGTCTCTCAATGCATGAACCTCGAGAGAATTTTTCTACATTTCTTCGCTCCACTTCATATTCTGAGTATTTCATGGCCCTTAAAACAAATTTCAGTCTGATAATGATCGCCGCTGTGTGGAATTTACCAAGAGAGAATCGCAAGTTGACAATTATCGCAGAAAATCGAATCGATGCACAGTGGTTCGAATCAATAAAAACGTGGACATAAATCAGTAGCTGCCAAACCGTTCTTTTAATGCATATAGTTGCTTTGAAGAAATTATTTACAAATATATACCGCGTATTTTTATCCTATCATTAATTGTTCATGGCCTACTTTGACAAAAAATGTAACCATAACTTTTTTTTCTAAAGAGATAGACATTTTTTTTCTTCTACAAAGTTTTAGAACTATTAAAAATAATTTACTTTGTCAAATATACCAAAAGTCTAGGTCGCACCGTTTCGGATATACAAAGCGTTTTTATGGCAACCCCCTTAAAATCAGTTTTTTTTCATAAATTGTTTCGAGTTATTTTGTTATGTATACTTTGTTTGGAATAATTGTAGAATTTATAAAATCGCATATTTTTGTTGAAGGTAGTGCATAGGTTTGTTCTTTCCTGGCAAAGTTATGCAACATTTTACCTTTTTGTACCTAGGATAAAACCTTGCACCGAAGCGAAATATGCAACTTTATGCAGCTGATTTTTACAAAATTTATAGGAAAAGATATGCTCAATACTATAAAAAAATTCTAAGTGGAACTCGATGGAACTTTTTTTATGCCATTCCAAAGTTAGTTTTAGTTACTGAATTATGGCAACCCCCTTAAAACTAGTTTTTTAGTCATAACTTGTTTCGAGTAATTTTTTTATGCATACTTCGTTTGAAATAATTGTAGAAAATATAAAATTTCATAATTTTGTAGAAGCTAATGCATAAGTTTATTCTTTTCTGGAAAATTTATGCATAATTTTAGCTTTTTTACATTCATTCCGCGCGTGCGGGTCGTGATTGAAAAATGCACTGCTCCGAAAAAAAATTTGCTCACTCTGAAACTTTGCCAAGATTGAGTTAAACCCCTAAGGTATCTTTTTTCAACAAAAACAAAAGAAATTAGGCTCAAGTTTGGATTTTTTTATTTGTTTATTTATATATTACTTTTTTATTTCTATAAACTATAAAGGTTGTTTTAAGGAATCACTTATTTGAAAACTAAGAAAAAACCGTACATTTCATGCCTTGGACGAATTTTTGTATCTTTGTTATATTTTACAGGCTGTTGAAAAAAGGCTTTGTGTGAAATACCCCATGGATTATTACTATACATGCTATGCACGTATGCAAATATATAAAAGATATTTCTATCCTATTTCCGACTACCAGTCTGGACGCGCGTAAACACGCATAAACAAGTTCATGCTTGCACACGCAACTTAAGCAAATTGTTGCGATTTTTATTTTGTTACTTTTTACAATTGACAATACTAGAATAAATCTAAGTGGAACTAGATGCAATTTTAGGCCTTTTCAAATTTAGTTTTAATTATTGAAAATCCGAAAAATTATCAAAACTTCAACACATATTTAAAAAATGGAAAAATGTTTTCTAGTCAAAATATGATAAAGTATTGTTAAAGTACAAACCTTTACGAAGAGATTTCACGTTTAAACGTGTAAATAAATTGAGTTATCGCGAAGCAACACGATTTTTAAGACGAGATGTTGATCGGGCGACGCTCACTGCAAAAGTGAGTTACAGAAATAGCAGACGCGTGGCGCCCTCTGTTTCTTAACCATTCATGGTTTCAGCATGGCCATAGTGAAAATGAGTCACACGAAGAGTACTCAAGATATTCTCATTAGAAAATAAATTGGATAAGGTACATGTTGGCCTATAAGTATTATTAAAGTTTGCTGCATTAAGTTGCATATTTCGCTTCGTCACAAGGTTTCCTAGGTAGAAAAGGTAAAATTATGCATAAATTTTCCAGAAAAGAATAAACTTATGCATTAGCTTCTACAAAATTATGAAATTTTATATTTTCTATAATTATTCCGAACGAAGTATGCATAAAAAAATAACTCGAAACAAGTTATGACTAAAAAACTAGTTTTAAGGGGGTTGCCATAATTCAGTAATTAAAACAAACTTTGAAAAGACCTAAAAAAAAGTTCCACCGAGTTCCACTTAGATTTTTTTGTATGATATTGGGCACATCTTTTCCTACAAATTTTGTAAAAATCAGCTGCATAAAGTTGCATATTTCGCTTCGGTGCAAGGTTTTATCCTAGGTAAAAAAAAGGTAAAATGTTGCATAACTTTGCCAAGAATAAACAAACCTATGCACTACCTTCAACAAAAATATGCGATTTTATAAATTCTACAATTATTCCAAACAAAGTATGCATAACAAAATAACTCGAAACAATTTATGAAAAAAAAACTGATTTTAAGGGGGTTGCCATAAAAACGCTTTGTATATCCGAAACGGTGTGACCTAGACTTTTGGTATATTTAACAAAGTAAATTATTTTTAATAGTTCTAAAACTTTGTAGAAGAAAAAATGTCTATCTCTTCAGAAAAAATCTCTTCAGAAAAAAAAGTTATGGTTACATTTTTTGTCAAAGTAGGCCATGAACAATTAATGATAGGATGAAAATACGCGGTATATATTTGTAAATAATTTCTTCAAAGCAACTATATGCATTAAAAGAACGGTTTGGCAGCTACTGATTTATGTCCACGTTTTTATTGATTCGAACCACTGTGCGATGATTCGACTTGATGATTCTCATACTAGGTTGCAATATTTAAAAACCCTTGTGTGGAGCATTCACATACATTTTCATAGACACAAATTATTCAAAGGTTATATTCACATAGTTAGAATAAGCGGCAATAGTAAAATGATTCTATCGCAATTATCCACTGCCCATACAGAATCGGATCGCGAAACGAGAATAAGCGACCGTTGGTTGCTTTAGAGGGAATCCCCACAGCAGCGTGCTAGCCGTTGATTCTCAGACGATTCACCGAGAGAAATTCGCTCTCGCACTAGTGTCTATTCTATGTTAAATGAGCCATGCCGGTTTTTTGTTGTTGCGATGATTTCCGATTCTCTTTGATGGCACTGATTCAATCGTGGAAGAGTTGCGAGTGAGCTTTCTTTGATACGATAAAAGCCATCCTTGAAAATAAATATTAATAGTAATTGATAGAGTTAGAAATGAAGTGTTTTTTTAAATGTGGTGTGTGACTAAAGAGTACCTAAGGTATTCAGTTGTATCAATGAACACGCAAATAGTTAGTAGCCATTTATAGGAGCATTTGTTATCATTGGATGATCTTCTAACGACCCGGATAAAGATAAGAGAACCATGGATTTAATCTTGGTTTACAAATTAGTAGTATTGTTGTACAAGATTCAGTGGTATAAATTACTTCACGTTTATTGTTCATTGAAAGGTGATGAACTACTTTTAAACCTTCTATTGATGAAAGAGAAAAATTATACTTATACTTAACCATAGTAACTTATCACCATAATTATTTTATTATTGTTAAGAAATGCTGACAAAATTTATTTTACTTATTTAAATATAAAAATTTAAAGCGCAGATTGTCGAAAAACAGATACGTTATTTCCAAATGTTATTCCATTTACGATGCCATTGTGGAACAGAGAACCAAAACTTTTACTTATATTCTCGATTTATGGGAGCTGTCGAGTTGTGCACGGGTTGATGGAAGCGGACGTCGTGGGAATGATTATTTCAACCAGCAGCTTCGGAGAGTGCCCCTTCTGCGTGGCTAATAACCTCAAACGCAGATGGCAATGAAAGCAGGCCTTTTGCGTGGTATAAAGCCTCAAACGCTTAGGTCGTGCTTTCATTTGGACGTCAATCGTCAGGTGGAGCAGTCGTCAATGCTTTCATTTGGACTTCGGTCGTCAGGTGGAGCAGTCGCTAGTAATAAGAGCAGACCTTTAGCGTTGTGCAAAACCTCAAACGCTCCGGTCGCAGAGCCAGTTTTTCTTTCGAAGAAGATCGATTACATCATCCTGTTGATGGTCGTTTGCATTGGAGCAAAATACAACGGTAAATGGACAACAATGTGGAACATTGCAAAATCAGTCTTTCTAATGGCTCTAAATGTTACCTAAAGAACCATAAAGATTGCTTCTTTGTAAATCGAAAATTAAAATTATCAGTGTAGTGCAAATATAAGATAATTTGATCAGTTTCTTGCAATTTTCTAAATTCTAAATTCTAAATTCAGTTCTAAATTCGCAACAGAGGTTAAAATCGTTTATATCCGATCAGTCTTTATTATCTTAGAAAATTATACAATTTGGCTCTTCTGGGATGCCAGAAATTAATCCCGTACAGCATTTTGACAGTATCTTTTACTAAAATATTGAAATCCGAAATGAAATAATCGACATCAAAATTCGTTAAGGTGCCATTTAGAACCATAATTTTATACCCAAAGAATTATGCGAAATTTTACTTCACTGTACTGTATACGGCCCATTTCTCAACTAGTTGTAGTTTGTAGTAAACTTTCTGCAGATTTGCTATATAAAATGCATAGCACCGGCACAGAAGCCATTCATTTCGAATTTGGCTGTCGTTGTCATCGTGTTCATTATAGTGCGATCGAGAAATCTCCAAGCAAAATACTAAGCTTGTTACCGCAAGCGGAAGAAGCAGGAGACTCCAACATATCAATTTCGCATTCATGAACAACAGGTCATCCTGGAAATAGAAGAGTGAAAGAATAATTCTTTCATTGAAATTCACCTTTGCATTATTCTGTCGCTTTTTGAAAGCAGTTCAATTTTTAATGCGTTCATTTTGCCTCGTAAGTTTCGTTTTTGAAAAGCGAATATGATATCAGACGAAACACTGATAAGCTGAAATCAAATTCATAATCATAGTCAGATTTCGATTCGTTATCATTTTGATGTTTGACTTTGCTCGGGAAGCGATTCGTAATACCTTCCCAGAATTGCAGCTTAAATATTCAAAGCCTTACTGGGAAGCAGATCCCAAATTTTATCATCGAAAGCAATCTATAAGCCCCTTTTGCTTTTCTCGTACAGAAACGCTATGCAATCAATTTAGCTGTTTCCAATTTGTAAGTGCTGTTAGTTACTGTCCAAACGAACCGACTTCGGCTAGATCGGTTATTCTCAGTTCCCCCCGGAAGTACCGGAAAAGGTAATCAAAAATTCCGAAACGGTACTCATTTCATCCGGATTGGACTTCTTTTACATTTTACAAAAACTTCATTATACCCGATTGGGTAGGTATTATTCAAAAATGATTTGAAAGTTTCTTGTAGAATACCACAAAAATGTTTGAGATAAAATGAATAATACGAGAAAGGCATCATCACCCCACCAGGTGGGTTAGAACTGATTTTGTATGGATCTTCTTACAATTTCTCACTATACTAGATATGATTAGAGTTAATGAAAAATGGTTTCATCGATAGATAAAAAGTTTAATTTGAAATTTTATCAGAGCAAAAGTATTTAAACAACGACCGCGTTTGACATTAAGAGAAGTCACTCGAAATCCAAGCAGTGCAAAGGTTCAATCGGTGTTCGGGAAGAAGCGAAATTTTAAGTTTAGTTCTTGTAGCGCTGTAAAAAAATATTCTAATCTGCAGTTTCCAAGAGGAATGTTTTAGCAAGATCAAGGCTTAAGTTTGGAATTGTGAAAAGATTAGGATCGTGCTTAGACTTTCCACACAAGGGAACAGTTTAGGAAACTTTGTGTGGATGACATTTCAAGCCTAAAAGGTAACTTTGTGTGAACAGAACTTTAAATCTACGAGGTAAACAGAAAAGTGTCATTCATTATCTTGATGACAAAAGAAAAATTCAACTTGCATTCCTTTGGCTTAGTAGCACAATTTACGATTTTTTTTTTAAATCTCATGCGAAGATTACGTTTTCAATTACAGTTTTACCATTTCAAACCTCGCGAAAGGATGTATACAGATCTAGGGCTTGCCTTAGCTAGACGTTTCGAAAAATTCAGAAACGATAAACATCATCGTCAATTCAGACATTTTTTCAACTTACTTGCTATCGAGAAGTGCTGAGGTTTGAAGCTAGGCAAAATTGTCTGTAAAATCAACACAACTCGTGGATGTTGCAGTGAAAAATATCCTAAAACTGATTACAACTAGATCACGTGGATTTCATACGATAAAGAAAGCTTATCTCGAGGTAAGATTCAACCAAAAAATAAAACCAAACCTTTCATGATAAAATTTCGTATGAATGTTCACAGGAAACTAACTCACTATGGAACCGATGAGCGTTAGACCAAGTAAACGAGAATACGACACCCCGGCGAAGGATCAATTGAACGATCAGTTAACATTTAACCCGAATCGGAACAGACAAAATAATTTACAAACCCACGAAGATTCGTTCGATGGTTCAATGGACTGTCGTTTGCATCCTTCGACCTTCACTTTAAGATATGTGAGAGAGTTTCGATCACCGGATGGCGAAGAATATATCAGAAAAGACTACAGCACCGGACAGGCCAACGAACTCGGGTTTTCTGCCTGCGTAAGCATAGAATCGATGAAGATAACATTTATTAACGAAGGCTGTCAGATGTTGGTGGACGATGATCTAAAAGCAGAAATAATGATCGCGAAGCCGGAATTATTGGATCAAACACGCAATTTTGAACAGGCAAAGAAAGTTCTGCTGGATCGGCTGCGCGTTGAGAAAGTGCTTTCCGATGGTCTTTTAGTAAGTCGAAACCAACTACGAACAGAATTCCGAGGAACTCTTAAAAATATAGTATCGAAAGCCAATTGTCAGTTAGTCACGGACTGTATTAATTTGAAGAAAATTCTGCAAAAGTACAGTCAGATTGATTATCAGATCGTGTGTAAAACAGTTATCGACAAACAGATATGTTCTGTGGAACTTCGAGAAATCGCAACTAAATTGTATGATGCCGAATGCGGTGTGAAAAAAAGAACTGAACTTCTTCCACCAATTATTATTACACCGGAAACGGACTTTTCTGAATTGAACACAGCCCTGAAGTGGTTAGACTGCACTCTTCAGCACGTGGGAGAGTTTCGTTCATCGGATGGTAAAGAATATATCAGGAAAAATCAGATTAGCAGAAAACCTAACGAACTCGGGTTTTCCGCCTGCTTAAGCTCGGAATCTGGTAAGATAACAATTATTAACGAAGGCTGCCAGATGTCTATGGATGATGATCTAAAGGCAGAAATAATGATCGAGAAGCCGGAATTATTGGATGAAACACGCAGTTTTGAACAGGCAAAGAAAGCTCTGCTGGATCAGATTCGGTTTGAGAAAGTGCTTTTGGATCGTGTTTTGGAAAAATGATACCAACTACTAAGAAGCTGCGTAAACATAAGAAACTTCCAACATGATCGTGTGCCGTTGCTCGGATTGCGTCTGATAAGCAATTTTGGTTATGGAATTAAGTTCGAAGAACTCATGGAACGTGTCAAGTTGAAACTGTTATTAACTGAGCTGTATGATGCCGAATGTTTTTTATTGAGAAGACGTAAACTTTTTCCACACCTTCCAGAATCAAATGTTCCAGAAATTCATAAGGAATTTGCGGACAATCTATACAGACGCAATGCAGAACTTAAAGTCTTTCGACCTGTTCAATTATTCTTTAATGCAAAATTCGCACATAATTTGCTAAGCAAAAGAAATAATTCTTAGCAAAAGAAATAATTCGGTGATCGTTTTTTTTTCAATTAAAATAAATTCACTGTTCAATTTTGTCTCAAGATTTACAGTTCTTCATGGTTCTGAATATCTACTAATCGATTCGTCTCAAACCATGATCACTATTTCACACAATTACACTACCATTGAATGCTGGATGACTTCATAACTAGTAATGTTCACTTGCCACTTGTTTAATTAACGATTAAAAACTTCAAAACATACCCGACAAGCAATAAAAGTCTTCAAAAATATGAGATGAAAGTTTTTCACTTATTTCACTTGATTGTTACTGAGAAATCGAAGTGAGTTCCGTGTTTGGAAATTTTCTTTAATATTATCGCTGCTTTAGGAAGCGGAAACCGCGGTCTAGTAGTCCGAAAATAGTTTTATATATTCACTAACTAACAAGATCTACAAACTAAATGAATTTAGCGGAAAGTTTTATAAAAATGAGTGAGCATCTCGTTTCGCCATAGCTTGTGAAAAAATTCTCATGAAATAGAATTTTTTTTATAATCGCTCTGTAAAACCGAAAAATTCGGAAGTCGGATCTGAATCGATTTTTCGAGGATTTTTTGAAGAATTTGACGACCTTTCATTTGCATCTTAGTTTGTAAAAATCGGTTGAGAAATTTCCGAGAAACTCGAATGCCCTTTTTCTCATATGTGATGTAAACTGTCTTGAGGCAATACACGTCGTTGAAATTTTGAGTGTTTCGTTTGATTAGTCCCAAAACTGCACAGGCCTTCGCAGTAACGCTTGAAAACTGTTAGATGCAACAAAGCTTGCCCAAGTCCCTAATAGACGAAACTCGCTCAACTGAAGCCATCATCAATGAGTATTCGAATATAATTGGAGACTGTACCGGTGAGAAAGTTATCGCATTACATTTCTTAACGTTTACTGTCTTGCCGTTTCTGTCAAACCAATCCATTTGTAGAGAACAGCAACCCACAAGGCTTCTAATGATGCGTTAAATTTTGAGGTCGTCAGAATACATTACTTTAAATGACAACAATTCACTGCGTAAAGATCGTTCACGAATAACACGAAAAGAAGTGGTCCGAGATGGCTCCCTTGGCTCCGTTACACCCGAAGTAACGTGAAATGAATCCGAGAGTGCTTTACTGATGGGTAAAGAACATCCAACATCATGCGTTCGAATACTTTTGGTAAACAGCTTAGAATAGAAATTCCTCTATAATTGGTGACGTCGTGCACGTTTCCAGTTTTGTGAACAGGAACTATTGAAGCTTCTTTCCATTTTGCTGGAAAATCGTGCTCAGCAAGCGAGCGGTTGAAAAGCAGAGATGAAGGTAAAGCCAAAGCAGAAGAACATTGCTTCATGAACGACGGAGGTAACCCGTCTGATCCTGGCCCTTTTGATCCATCGACATGTCGTAGACTGTCAAATCAAGGAGGACAGGAACTCCCGTAGGACTACCAAACGCAGCCTCCCTACGCGAGTGGCAAAGGAAATGGGACAGCTCAACCAAGGGCAGGTGGCTCAATCCAAGAGTCGATTCGACAGATCCCACGGCGAAGTAAACTTTGGTCTGACGCAGTTCCTCACATGTCACGGTTGTTTTAGGTGGTACCTCCACAGGTTCGGCCACGCGGTATCTCCTGCTTGCCCTGGCTGCCCAAATGAGCTTGAGACGACAGAACACGTCCTGTTTGACTGTTCCCGCTTAGAGACACAAAGGAATGGTCTAATGGATGTATGTGGCAGAGAAACTACACCAGAGAACCTAGTCCAGAAGATGTGCCACAGTGAGGAGCACTGGAACGCAGTGTCGACCACGACCTCCCAGATTGCGGGCATCTTGCAGCGGATTTAGAGCGCAGAACAAACATCGCCGGTCGCTAAAGAGGGATCAGCGATCAAGCGTCGGTTCGGGAGTTTTTCCGTTGTCGGAGAACTCTCCGTCGATATAGTGTAAATCCTTTGCCGGGGATTAGTGAACCGGAAGCCATCCTCCAACCGGAATCATGGGAGTGACCCAGGCATCCTGCCGATCGATTCGTTCACGGGTATCGGAAGCGACGGTTACGGGAGAACTTCCATCGCCGGTGTAGGCTAGATCCTTCGCCGGGGAGTAGCCGAGTAGAAGCCACAGCATCGAAGTTGAGTCGTCGGGTCGCCAGTAAACCGGAAGCTACGCTCCAACCGGAATCACACGATCGACCTCGGCACTCATTCGATTTTCCCTTGTGGCAAAACACGAGATTCGGTGTCGGGAGAAACTCGTAGATCCTTCGACGGAGATTGGATGAGTAGATTGCGACGTAACTCCGGTATGGATCGCCGGGGCGTCAGTGAATCGGAAGCCATCCTCCAACCGGAATCACTGGACCGATTCACGGATTTCGGTAACGTCGGTCCCGGGTAAACTTCCATCGTCGGGAAACTTTTCTGTCGGTGTAGGCTAGATCCATCGTCGGGGATTAGCCGAGTAGTTTGTGACGTAGAACCCTGGGTCGTCGAGGCGCCAGCGAACCGGAAGCTAAGCTACAACCGGAATCGCCGGTTCATTAGAGCAGTTCCTTGTGTTGGTTGACTTTAAGGCCTGAACTTCAGGTAATTTTAGGGTGATCCAGACCATCTAAAAATAAACCTCTTAATTGCAAGTGGAATCACGAGTATAGACCGTGATCAATAAGTTCGTTATTGCAATTTGTTATGCTGGTAGATCCTAAGGTCTGAACTCTAGGTGGTTTTTGGAAGACCTAGAATAGTCACAATAAGCAAATGATTTGAACGGGGTATCACGAGCATGGACCATGCACAAGACTCTTGATCATTCACTCGGTTACGCTGGTAGATCTTAAGGCCACTTCCTCATAACTCATCACAATGATCCAATTAACTGAATGTGATACCGCGAGTATGGACCACCAAAAAGAAACTCGCTCATGTTATCGGTTTCGTTGGTAGACCTGAAGAGACCTCTACTCCAAGCAGGTTTTGGATGGACTAGAACTTCCACAGACATTATCACATTAAGTCAATTCTCTATATATAGTACTACGAGAACATCACCAGTCACACGTTCATATACCGATTTCTTTATTCTAGATAATTCTTGGATCTTAACTAGGTTCTATGAAACCAAACAATTCCGTAATGTACATTTCATAAAATTCAATTAACTGAAGCATGTTGGATTGTTTTGTACATGTTAATTCATAATTGCTTGTATTTCGAATAAATTTTGAGACTCTAGTGTTAAATATTTTGACAGAAACTTTTTGCATTCACACTAATTTGAGTACAAATGCCACATGCCGTTCACATCAGGGTTGCCAGGTTAAATTTGAAAGCCGGTTTTTAGAAGTTTATGCAATCAAACAACTTCAGTGGAGGTCGAAAATAAATGAGAGTCACATGGGCGAAAGATGTAAAATTCAAAAATGTACATTCAACATTTGAAAAAAAGTGAAATCCTTGAAAAAAAAACTGCGGGTCCATAAATATTTGCAGCGTTAATTCTGTAAGTTCCGATATAAATCTGCGTATGTGGCAACACTGGTTTTGCATTCGATGTTGATGGTTGTCCAGATCAACTTGTGGTATTTTCCGTTTAGGATTCCTAAAATACGCCCGATTTTCTTCCGTGTTTTAATTCATGTGGAGCCCATTTTTTACACTTTTGATCTTTCTTCTTGGCTTTTTAACCAGGGTGACCAGTGACCAGGAAAATCGAGAGTCGCGTTTCATCGGGAAAAACCGAGAAATATTACTAGCCTAATTATGAGTAACAATTTTTATGATATCTTCTATTCAACAAGTCAAAAATGTTGAAACAGCTCATTGTCCTATTAATTCCCATTGGTGTGAGATTTCAATAGGACTTACAGAATTAAAACAGTTATCCACTTTGACTTTATCCACCGTTTGCAGGGAGTATTTGATTTCCCTCTTTGAGCCTTAGAAAGTTTTAGGTTCATGGTTTGATTTGTTCAGTGAAGCTATGTTTAATTTTCTATTTAGGGGTTATTTTCGCTTTTCTTTTTTTTTTTGTCCGCTGTATCTTAGCGACTTAGACTTATCAGAAGTCAACAATTTGTTAATTTGAATTTGTTAACTCTTATTCGTTTAAAAATGCTAGAACCATAGTTGAAATGGCAGATGGCATCAATTCAACGGGCTGTCATTTTTTAGCTAAGACACACTCCATTTTCATTGAACTATTTTTTCAGTTGGCGTAGCAAAATAAAATATTGTTTTCAACCAAAATGAATAGTTGAATTCAACAGAAGGTGTTCCTAAATTTAAAAATATTTTTATTGATTTCAATTGATATTATTAGTTGATTTTAGCAATAATATTTGTTGATTTTGGTATTAATTTTAGTGATTAAAACGAGATAACTAAAGTCGTTATTGATATCCACATTTTTTTTTTATTTGAACTTATGTCGACAGTTAATATATTTAATACAATATTTCTACTGATAATAGCAAAATAAAAATATTGATCTCAACACAACATTTAATAATTTCTCAGTATATATCACAGAATAACAGAAAAAAATGTTTAAATAAACGCACTTATCCATAGTCATATATTGCACAAGGGATTACCATTTTATTGTTTTTATATCACTTTGTTTTTTTGTTAATTATATAATGAAACATAAAATATTATAATATCAGAACAGTAGACGATACACGACGAAATCAATCTTGAATACAACCGATCTTACAGACTAAAGATTTCGTCGGTGAATGGTGAAATTGGAGAAATGTCAAATTTTTATTTAATTATAGCAGCCCACATTAGATTCTGTCATCTGCAGCTGTCACCAAAAATTGTTCATACTGTATTGACTACTAATCACTAAATGGCACACTATTATCGAAAAAAATTGCATTTGCGATTGTCCTTACTATTATGGCAGGATTAAATACCGTAGCAACTTAACGTGCTGTATTTACGGAAAAGACATAAACGAAAATGAAACTCAGGCAGGTAACTATTTTTATTCAAAATCACTATTTTCTTCATTCAATTGTGCGACAGTGACTCTCTCACTGAAAACTTTAGGCACTCAGAAAGCAAAAACCAAATACAAAAAGTACTCCGGAAGGCGTGGCCCGAGCGAAAACAACATGGAGTTACAGAGAAAAGCAACCGCCTACTACTACTATTCTACGCAAACTGTGATGGGTCTTATTTTCTAGATCCAAAACTACGTTGTGAACAGAAGAAAACATACCTTTCCTCTTGTTTCGATGCAGTTTTCTGCTAAATAAACTAAAGCCAGCTGCAAAGTTGTCATGTTGAAAGATACAACGACTTTCGTTTTACATATACAATTGGAGTAAAGAACACGAAACTCATTTTGACGTGAAAAACATTGTTATTTACATTCATATCAATTGTGTACAAATTCTACACAAAAAAAACACTTTACTAAGAGTTTACGGCATTTTTAGATATCGGTTTGAAAATTTAAATATGTATATATCATAACACATGTGAAAAAACATGAATACAATTTACAAGCAGTTTCAACAAGACTGTCCTTTTTAGCTTTTTAATGGATTGTTTTGCTTTGACACTTCTCATGAGTTTTTGATCAATAATCTTGTTAATAAAACCAATTTAATTTTTGCTTTCTTTGTGCTGCCTTAAAGCAGTTATGGTGACAGTTAGACAGCGGCAATTTTTATGATTTCAACCACAAAATTAGTTGCGAAGAGTTTTCATAGTCTGAGTCTGACCGATGATGGAAATAGGAATGAAACAAGTGTCTGACGATCTTCTGATTTAACCTTGAAACAAGTGCGAAAATTTCGATCCTCGGTTGGCAACGAATTCATCAAGAAGAAAAAGCCAACCGGAGGAAAAATCAGTGAACTAAACTTTTCCGCCCATTTTACAGTGGAAACCGTGGAAATAAAACTGCACGTCTAATGTTGATCGATGATGATCTGCTGGCGAGAGTGACGATCGAGAAACCGGAGTTGTTTTTCCACTACTTATATTGAACCAATAGTTAAACTAGTCAATGAAAGTAAATCTACAAGCGACTTCGTAATCGGAAACGATTAAAATTTGGCGTTTGTCGATTTCGATAAGTTTAATAGCTTCAATGATAAGAATTCAATGTGCGAAGCATTCCAATAATATTTAGAACAGTTTCAGCAGTGCATGTCTTTGGAAAAGGAAAGCAGAGTCGCTTGAATAGCAGTGAAATTGAAAACAACGAACATTCTTCATTTCAATTCTTGGGATGCTAAATTTACGAAGGTCAAGCTCCCAAAAATCTTTGCTGGACTCGCAGCTTTGTGATTTACTTCAACACCTAAAACGGTAAAATTCTCAAATCCGACAGAACCTCACGAATTGCACGGTTCCCAGATTTTATGCATTCTGAGGATGTTAGACGACCCAAAAAGGGGAGTTTCTAAACATTTTTCGGAGATTCCTCCGGGAGAAAGCAAAACGTTGATTATTCGAATGATCGCAATTTTGATGGCTTTGACAGGCCACTCAGTGCGTGTGCTTTGCTACAACGGATATCAAGATGGAAAAAATCGAGCTGACCTGAATCGAGTTTTTACTATTTTGGATGTCGAAAAATGTATTAACTATAGCACTCTTAAGGGTTTTGATAAATCTGGTAGCGAACTATTACATGGCACTCGTGTCCTTTCATCGAGATTCGCGGAGAATTCACCTGAGCGATTGATGACAGGATCCTTAGATAATTCCATGCTTTTGATTGATAATAGAAATGTATTTTGGAGTGATAATTCCTACCTCCAACATTTTGTGATCAAATTACCAGGACTCGATAAAATTCAAACTAAAATATGGAATTAATAATAATTATTTGCAGACATCGTAATTCGTACGATGAATTTGATAAACAAAGAGAAAGTAGAATTCAGGACAACTTAAAATACCTTCCAAGTGCTCACTCTAAACTAACTGAATATAAAGAAGTTTTGCGAACATTTGTGAATACGTTCAAGTTTTAAACAAACGGATTTTACTACACCAACAAAAATATTTTTAGAGAATACGTACCGAGCAAGGAAACCCACATCACCTTAGAATCAATGCATGAAAAAACCGACGTCATCCATCTAGTACTGAAATAATATTGAGAATATAGGTGAAAATGTTCCTTAAATTTAAACTAATTAAAATCAAGAATTTTAACGAACGTCCCAAATAAGCCCAGTAAACTTCCTATTGCAAAAATCCAGTGACGTCTCGTCCTCCAGTGAACTGCATAAACGATCAAATTTTTTTATAAGTTCTATTTATCGATGAAAGCAGGTCGGATGGTGCCGAATATGAAATAAGCCATTTTGTTCACAACAAATATATGACTGCACCGATTCAAGAAGAGAGGAAATTACTCAACTCAGCTCAGCTCTGAGATTTGTTGTTCTCACAGTCAGGTTTGGCACTATTAGGAAACTGTTTCAGTGACTTATGCTCCTGGCAGTTGCAAACGAATTGCTGTCTCAGTTGCAACGTCGAAGCGGTTTTATTTATGAAGTCATTGACAGATTTGTTTAACGTGCAGGGTGCCGAATTCTCTTTTATTGTCTTGAAGATATGAAATAAATTTAATAAACAAAAATCCCATCCAAAAGTATGTTGTTATTTCCCTGCATTTTAAAACGTAAACGAATATCGAATCCTCAATATTTAGTTTTCACTTACAACGAGCTGTTACATGATACATCTGATATCCATACCACATAAGCAGTGCACAACCCGTAAATTTTGTCACGAGACGCCACTGCAAAAATCAAACAGCGTCAAAATTATATTACTTCGAAGAAATTTCCAGTCAATTCAAATTCATTCTTCACACTTTTGCCTTGTTTCTATCTCGATCAGAAGAGTATGTCTCAAGTCAAGAATACCATAATATTTCATACTTTTCAGAATAGCAAAATAGTTTCATGCTAAGTGCACATAAGTATTTTTAACATATGTAAATAGTATTAACTTCATGTCTGCTCAGCGGTTTATTTTGGACCATTAGGTGGCGTTAGCAGTTCAACATAATCTGCTGAACCATTGATGAACTGCTAGGGTAATATTCAAATTGAATAGAGTAGTTTACGAATAATACTTTTCGCAAAATAGTTCCAACAAATTAGTGTAATTCTAGGAAAATTATGATTATGATTAGTTATTTAATTCAAATTGGTTCGATTGAGAGTACATAGCTCCAATACTCTTTCTTTCCCATTTTTACATATTTTTTTAACTAATCCAAGAGCTCGTCGTAAATTCATAATCATAACAAGACTACCATTTCCAGTTAGTAACATTTCCTTCAAAAGATACGTGTATAAGTTTGACAGCTGTCTGATTATTAGTTTGTGAGATATTGCATTTTGAGTGTAGCTACTTTTGTTATTGTGAAAAAAATGGAAAAAAAGGAATTTCGTGTGTTGATGAAACACTACTTTTTGATGAAAAAAAGTGCCGCCGATACCAAAAAATGGCTTGATGAGTGATATCCAGATTCTGCACCGGGCGAAGCAACAATTCGTAAGTGGTTTGCAAAATTTCGTACTGGTCATATGAGCACCGAAGACGATGAACGCAGTGGACGTCCAAAAGAGGCTGTTACCGATGAAAACGTGAAAAAATCCAAAATGATTTTCAATGACCGTAAAGTGAAGTTGATCGAGATAGCTGACACCCTAAAGGTGTCAAAGAAACGTGTTGGACATATTATTCACGAATATTTGGATATGAGAAAGCTTTGTGCAAAATGGGTGCCGCGTGAGCTCACAATCGATAAAAAATAACAACGAATTGATGATTCTGAGCAGTGTTTGGAGCTGTTATATCGAAATAAAACCAATATTTTTCGTCGATATATAACAATGGACGAAACATGGCTCCATTACTTCACTCCGGAGTCCAATCGACAGTCAGCACGATCAGTGGACTGCACGCGATGAACCGAACCCAAAGCGTGGAAAGACTCAACAATCGGCCGGTAAGTTTATGGCGTCTGTATTTTGGGATTCGCATGGTATAATTTTTATCGACTACCTTGAAAAGGGAAAAACTATCAACAGTGACTATTATATAGCGTTATTAGAGCGTTTGAAGGACGAAATTTCAAAAAACGGCCTCATTTGAAGAAGAAAAAAGTTTTGTTTCATCAAGACAATGCACCGTGTCACAAGTCGATGAAAACCATGCTGAAATTGAACGAATTGGGCTTCGAATTGCTCCCTCATCCACTGTATTCTCCAGATTCGGCCCCCAGTGACTTTTTCCTGTTCTCAGACCTCAAGAGAATGCTCGCTGGTAAAAAAAAATTAGAAGCAATGAAGAGGTAATCGCTGAAACTGAGGCCTATTGTGAGGCAAAGGACAAATCATACTACAAAAATGGTATCGAAAAGTTGGAAGATCGCTATAATCGCTGTATCGCCTCTGATGGCAATTATGTTGAATAATAAAAACGAATTTTGGCAAAAAATGTGTGTTTCTATTAAACGATACGAACTTTTCAGCCGAACTGTTACAGTCAGCGCCGTAAGGTCTGAAGATCACGGAACTTAAACTGTCATAAACTACTACAAATGAACACTAATCGAACTAACTCCGTCCCGTACAATAGACCGGTGATTTATGGATCTACTGTGCAATCAAAACGTTCCAAACACGCAATAGAGCGATAGTGTTGTCACATTGCATTCCTAACAACACATTGGCTGACGGCTTGCAAAAATTCCCAAGCATATACAAAGGGGGGCGAATTAAGAACGATTCATACGGTACGTCACTAAAATTTATTTATTTTTAAATAATTATTTATTGGTATATGAGTTGAAAATAAATTATTAAGATTAAAATTGGGTGTTCAGCCACAAGTGGTGAATTTTCAGCCCTATTATATACATGATTTGGTTATTACCATGAAGACATCTTTTACTTCCGCAATTCTGTGATTTTTGTGTAGGGAAAATTCTAAACCTACTAGTATTGTGTCATGAGGAAATGGAACTTATATACTAACTTACTAACTAATACAGAGAGCGAATCGATTCAATTGAAGATTGCATCGATTTTTGTCGGAATTTGCTTATAATATTATGTGACATTACATCTAATGGTTCTATATTTGTGAGTCTGTGTAACTCATTTGTACTAAACCAGGGAGGACGCTTCAAAATCATTTTCAGAATTTTATTCTGAATCCTTTGAAGCGTTTTCTTCCTGGTGGAACAACAACTTGACCAAATTGGTACTGCACAAAGCATGGCTGGTCTGAAAATTTGTTTATAAATTAACAACTTGTTTTTTAGACAGAGCTTAGAATTTCTGTTTATAAGAGGATATAAACATTTAATATATTTATTACACTTTGCCTGGATTCCTTCAATGTGATCTTTGAAAGTGAGTTTTTTGTCATACGTTAAACCTAAGTACTTTGCTTGATCAGACCATGTCAATTCCAAGCCATTCAATTTGAGAATGTGGTTATTGTTTGGGTAAAGAAAAGAAGCTCTTGGCTTATGAGGAAAGATAATTAATTGCGTTTTTGCTGCATTTGGTTTAATTTTCCATTTTGACAGATAACCTAACCTGGAAAGAACGATCAAGTAAATAATTTTGAATCATTTTGATCAAATAAATAGGAAACTGGAAATCAGACATTTTTGCTATTAAACTTTTGTGCCAAACACTGTCGAATGCTTTTTCTATGTCTCGAAGAGCAACTCCAGAAGATTCATTTGCTTTTATCATGTTCGTTACTCTGACAAGTTGATGAGTAGTTGAATGTTCATGACGAAATCCAAACTGCTCTGGTAGAAAAATTGAATTCTCATTTATATGAGACATCATTCTCAACAAGATAATTTTTTCAAAAAGTTTACTGATGGAAGAAAGTAAACTAATTGGTCGATAACTTGATGTTTCTACTGGGTTTTTATCAGGTTTGAGGATAGGAATTACTTTAGCGTTTTTTCATCTTTTTGGGAAGTAAGCTAACGAAAAACACTTGTTGAAAATTTTAACCAGGAGTCTCAAGGCAACATCGGGAAGATTTCTAATAAGAATACTAACAATTCCATCATTACCAGGAGCCTTCATGTTTTTAAGTTTCCTAATAATTGATTTAATTTCATCAAAATTCGTCTCAATAATGTCATCTTGTGATAGCACTTGAGTTGAAATATGATCATATTTCAGTGAGACTTCATTTTCAATAGGACTTTCAAATTAAAATTGTGTACACTCTCGAACTGCTGAGCAAGTTTTTGAGCTTTTTCGCCATTTGTAAGAAGTATTTGATTTCCTGTCTTGAGAGCAGGAATTGGTTTCTGAGGTTTCTTAAGAACCTTAGAAAGTTTCCAGAAAGGTTTAGAATATGGTTTAATTTGTTCAACTTCTTTAGCGAAATTTTCATTTCGCAAAAGAGTAAATCTATGTTTAATTTCTTTTTGTAAATCCTTAACTATGTTTTTCATAGCAGGATCACGAGAACGTTGATATTGTCGGCGACGAACATTCTTCAACCGAATGAGCAGTTGAAGATTGTCATCGATGATAGGAGAATTTCATTTAATTTGAGCTTTGGGAAATGAAAGATTTCTAGCTTCGATAATATAATGATTCAAATTATCAATTGCTGTGTCGATGTCCGCAGAATTTTCTAAAATAGTTTCATGATCCACATGATTTTCAATGTGAGGTCTGTAATCCAACCAATTAGCTCTATGATAGTTGAATATAGAACTAATTGAATTAATTAAAGCTTCGTTGGAAAGTCTGAATGTTACAGGAAGATGATCTGAGTCAAAGTCAGCATGTGTAATCGGTTCACTACAAATGTGACTTTGATCTGTTAGAACCAGATCAATTGTACAGGGTCCGGCACTCGAAGTGTAACCAATTAAAAAGGCCATAAATTCAGTTTGGAAAATTACTTTTACTTAATTCAAAGTACAAAATGTGTAAAAATAATACAAAATTCAGAATCAATTCTCTTTTGCTCGATATGACCACCTTTTGCCTTGACTTGATGACTTGAGAGAGCGAAGGAGTTGCTTCGTTTGGCCGAAAGCGGTCAATTTCCGAACATTGTATTTTCTGACGAGAAAATTTTTCCAATTGAGCAATTCGTAAACTCTCAAAACGATAGGGTTTACTTGACCGACCGTTCATACGAGAATTTGAGTCATCGATTGGCCACCAGGAGGCAGCACCCGCAACAGATAATGGTTTGGGCCGCTGTACCGCAGATGGGCGCTCTCCAATCGTTTTCATCGAGCCTGGCGTCAAGGTAAATGCGACATATTATCGGGAAAGTATTCTGGAGGTTGCTTTGAAGCCGTGGGCAGACAAACATTTCGGTGGCAGACCATGGACGTTTCAGCAGGACTCGGCACCGTCTCACAAAGCTCGAGTGAACCAAGAATGGCTGAAAAACAACGTTCCGAACTTCATCACGTCCACACAATGGCTCTCGAATTCACCAGATGCGAATCCAATGGATTATTCTCTTTGGGCCATTTTGGAGAGCAAATTCCGAACTAAAAGATACACCAGTCTCGAGGCGCTGAAAAAAGTTATTTTCCGCGAGTGGGCCAAAATACCTGCAAGTCACATTCGGCCAAACGATGCAACTCCTTCGCTCTCTCAAGTCATCAAGTCAAGGCACAAGGTGGTCATATCGAGCAAAAGAGAATTGATTCTGAATTTTGTATTATTTTTACACATTTTGTACTTTGAATTAAGTAAAAGTAATTTTCCAAACTGAATTTATGGACTTTTTAATTCGTTACACTTCGAGTGCCGGACCCTGTAGAGAGGTTTTTCACGGAAGAGAAACAAGTCGGATTACTGGGATGAAAAACTGTGAAATAACCAACTGAGAGTTGATTATTAAGTATTTTACCATTACTGTTATATTCAAACAATTATTTAACATCACTGTTAAATTTTAAATTCATTATAATTTTATTTGCAAATTGCCATCCGATTTGAAATGTTTCAAAAAATGATGAAGTCGAATTCATTCGGATGATCATTTGAAAAAGTTGATCTTGTAGGTAGATCATTTTAATTTCAGTTATATCGCCTAAATCGACTTCATTTGAAGAAGCGAATGGCATTGATGGAATATTGGTATGTAGATTTCACCTGTTAGCTAGTGTGCCATTAGAAGAAGACGATTTCGCCGATCTACCTATTAATAAATTGTGTTCGTTAGAAGATGAACTGCAAGGCGGTCCTGTGTTTTGATTATTTACATCAGAAGAATTAAGTGGTAGATTTCTACCTGTCACACTAGCATAACTGATATTAGAAGAAGATCATAAAGAGTTCGATCTACCTGTCAATAAATTGTTTTCGTTAGAAGACGAAAAGGCAGGCGTACCCGTTTTTTGTTTTAATTCCAATTTGCATTAGAAGAATTAGGCGTGGCATTTGTAACTGTTTTTTGATTTTCAGGTATGTTCTGTAAATTTAAGGTCGTTGATTTGACTTTTTGTCTAAGCGAACGAGTGTTTTTTCCCTGACAGGACATTTTAAATAATTGGATTTATGATTTCCATCGCAATTTGAACATGAAAATTTATCAGTGGTTTCATTCATTGGACAAACGTCTTTCGAATGCGATTTACCACAATACAAACACCGTATATCCATATGACAATTTTTGGTTCCATAGCCGAAGCCTTGGCAACGACGACATTGCGTTAAGTTTGCAATACGAATATGCCGTTTATAATGTTCCCAATGAATTTTAATGTGGGATATGAAACGTACTTTTTCTAAAGTTTTCAAATTGTTTACATCACTTCGATTAAAGTGTATTAGATAAAGTTCATGGGAAATTCCAGAGCGTGGAATTTCATAAGTATTACTTCGGAAGGGGCAAAACCAAGCAATTCTTTTAGTTCATTTTTACTTTCATCAGTACTTTGATCATTTGTACTTTTTTCGGTATTTCAACGATATCAAACTAACTAGAGATTATAAGAGGAGAAAGAATATGAAATCATAGAGCCATAGTACTCAAGGAAGAGCAAGGATGTGAAGAATAAAGTGCGGAAAAGTGAGACGTGACAAGGGTCATTTAAGTAAGCAGAAGGCTTCTCGTATCTAAACTTTTACCTTCTACCAGAGGAGTCGAACTTAGGCATCTTAAAGATACGAGTCATCCGAGTCTCTGATATGTCAGAAAGTAAAGGCTCGTTGCCATTTACTGTCCGAACCGGCTATCATTTGATAAGCCTTTCAAGACAGCCTTGAAGGGTCTGTCTGATTTTATATCATATGAATAAAATTTATGAAGTTTCTCGGACAAATATCGAATAAGACGATCGAAATCTTCCAATCCATCAACCAAGACTCGACATTCTTCTCTCCGTCCGATTTGAAATGAGACTTTTACTTCCGGGAGAAAAGTAGAAAGCTCAGTACGGAATGCTTTGAAGTCGGAAATCATCACCGTCACTGGTGGCATAGATTGATGTTTCTTCCCAGAACGACAAGCGTCCATTTTGGGAATTTTTGAAGAATTTTCTTCTATGTCGCTACAATCGGATTCAGGAAGAATCTCGTAAACATTGTTAGACGGCATAGAATCAACGGAAGGGAAATCCGTCCGTTGTCTTTTATTTTTACATTCAGATTCTAGATGATCGTGAATGTTATTAGAAAAATGTTGAATAACGGATTTTGATTTATTCCGTATTGAATTTTTTTAGCTTTAGGCTTGTTGCCTTTCCGGTTGGACGCAGACATTTTTGAAATGAATGAAATTTGGAATTAAATTAACTAGGCTAAATTAGTCTTCGATTAGACTCCTTGTTTGGAAAAGTCTTGATAAAGACTGGTTTTGTGGTAGTCTAAATAAAGACTGATTAGTTCGAAGAATAGTTCTTTGAATAGCTAGCCTTAAAAAAGGCTGATTAATTTCTTAGTCACTCTAATATCACTCTTTGTATAGCCTTGAGAAAGGCTGACTAATTGATAGTCTTTTAAAAGACTGAAACCTTGAATCAATGAAACTCTAGGTAGACAGAAAAATTTTCCAGGAGCCAAGAGCTATAAGCGTGCGGTGCAAACGACTGTTCAACACCGACTGTCACTAAAATTTATGATTAGGTTAACTCTTGCCGTCCGTCAAGCCTTTAACAAATAATATTGACGTTTCGTGTCGATGACGGTCGCCTGGCGGAACGTGTGAGTCGCACTTTTCAATAGAACGCTTCAATTGGCATTTGCTTTGCCAACCCTTTGCAAAGGGGCTACAGTACAATTCGTAATTCGTTTAATTTAGATCTCACGCCTTTGCACAAGCTGATTGACAGTAAAAGCCAATGCATAATTCGCACATGCCTAGTGGAAAACGGATCCGAACCCCTCACAAAGAACGAATGAAATATTTTCCACCCTTGTCTAAACAATGGCACACTTGTGTCACTCATTAAAGCTGGAATTGCGAAAAAACGGAAAAAAATCGATTCAATAACCTTTCTTTTTCCCCCCATATTCACATACGAACGCAAGCCAGACAGTTGCAGTTGCAGAAAACGATCATACGCAAAGCCTTGGGATTGCATACTCAAGGATTCGAAATATTTTCCATATGAAATTTGCTTCGTAATGAAACCATTCCGATTTCTAGAGCGAACAGTCTGTAGGCTTGACAGTGAAGCATGAGGAAATTTATCAAAGAAAGAAACCATTTTTGTTTTCATTTCTGCGTCATTCCCGAAGAAATTTGATATACAGAAATCATTTCATCAAGTCACAATCAAATACGGTTCATGTGCTTCGAATGAAGGCTTACGTAAATTAAGATCGTAACAGCCAGAACATAAGCAATCCAAAATAGATTCCGACGCGGCCTTTGGAATTTCCCCGCTAGCAATTCGATTATCGTGCTAATGATGTAACCAAATCAGACGAAACACAACGCATATTAAATAACTTCAATCTTTATTCCGAACAGCTATTAATCGAGTGGAGGTTGCTCACCTGCGCACCGGCAATTAAAACAAGTCATTTCTACCGTTACTCATTATTATTAGTGGAATCGTATCGATGCACAATGGAAATGGAAAATGGGGCTCAAAGTACAAAAAAAAAACTCACCCGAAAGTCGATCCCGGCAATTTCCGCACACCGGCGTACGCCGACACCCAGTGGGCCACCTTGAGCGCATCCTGGCCACCGTTTTTCCGTGCTTCACGGCCCAGCAGTAAGTCGAAGGTACCCCAGAAGCTGCTTGCATTCATCGTTTCTACTGCTTTTCGACTTGTAATCCTTAACGTGGACTTAGAGATAGCTGGTGATCCTACAGCTAACCGATGACAGTCCTTGCGCGATTTTCATGATGATACTAAAAACACTATTTTTTCACGGAGGTTCCTCCATGTATTGCGTTTGGTGTTTTCACATTTGTCCGATATAGATTCGTATCAATACACAATTGTAAAGTTGTGCCCAGTTAGAATCCGTAATTACTTATTGTGATAAGGTTTCAGTGGCGCGGAAAGTGACCGCTGCAAGAATTGGACAGCTTTCTGTCAAAAATTTTGTGTGGCAACTATACAAGGAGATGTTCCTGTGAAGATTAAGTTTACTTTTATTGACAAATTTTCAAAAAACTGATGATTTGGCAAGGAATATGCAGCTGCGGAGCAAAAACTCAAAGTGTTCGTGACGAGTAAGACGATGGACTCGAAGCCGTACAAACAAAAATGCCTTAAAAACCGCGTACTATCTTTCATTAAAGCCCATAACGGTCCCGTGAGCTTTGGTCAGATTTGGTGAGTTGCCACTACAGCCGCACGGAAAGACCGAAATTAGCATTTTGGCGAAAAAATTAGTTGATTTTCTGATTTTAGTTAGTTATTTTTTGAGACAACTAAAAAAATCTTACTTTTGCTAATTTAGATTTTTTAATTCTAATTCTCTTAATAATAATAAAATATTTGTTGAAATGGCTATTTTTTTAGTTGAATTCACCAATTAAACGTGCTGTCATTTCTTAGCTAAGGCACGCTTCATATCCATTCAACTAATTTTTTAGTTGAATTAGAGAAATAAAACGTTGTTTTCAACCAACATAAATGGTTGAATTGGTTTCTGCAATTAGCAGCTATATGGCGCTCGTTAACACCGTAATGACTACTAGCCACTAGATGGCACACTACTACCGGAAAAAATTTTCGTCGCGGTTCTCTTTTCTATATTTGCAGGTATAAATACGATGTTGTATTGGAGAAAAAGACATAAGCGAAACATAGACTTCTTTTTGAAAATTTTACTTCTAAATCGTTGTTTTCTTCATTCGACTTCGCGAAATAGACTCTCTCACTGAAAACTTTGAGCACTCGGAAAACAAAAACCGAATACAAGTAGTACACCGGACGGCGTAGCCCGGAATGAGAAGATACAAAAAAACATCATTTGACGTATACAATTAGAGTGCAACATTCGAAACTCACTTCACTGTTTCCCGTAAAAACATTATTACCCACAATCGCTTCAACTGCGCACAAATTCTGAATAAATACACTTTCCACTAACAGTTTACGTCATTTTTACATATCGGTTTAGAAATTTATATAGGGATATATCGTAACACATGCGAAACACATCTAAACAATTTGCGAGCAGTTTCAACAAGACTGTCCCTTTTAGCTTTTGAATGGATTGTTTTGCTTTGACACTGCTGTCCTTCAGTAATGACGGTGATAGATAAATAGAATCAAAGTTTCTGATTTTAATAACGAAATTAGTTGTCAATGAGAATTTCGTGTTGGATTGAAATATTGCTGGTTTGTGTCCAGAATATTCGCCAACTAAACACATTCTCTAAAAATAAGAGTTTTTTTCAGCACAGTAAATTCTAAATTTTAACTAATTTTATAGTTATTTTGGAAATTTTGTTGTTAAAATCAACTAATTAAAAAACAGTAATACGAATTAGGCGCAGAGCTAATTTCGGGCGTTCCGTGCGGGGAAGTCATTCAGTAGTCATCCGCTGATAATAACGTAGATTTCATCGATGAAAACATAAATCCCCGCAGTTTCGACCCATCGAGAAATCTTGGCAATAATGTGTGTACAGAACAGTTGCATGGCTGGTGCTACGATTCTACTGACACTACGATTTCTTCCAGGTCGGGGCTCGAGCATACGATAACTGGTTTGTAAGACAAACACAACACAAATTCCAATTAAAAGAGATCCGCGAGAAAACGCGAAAAGTATCTAACTAGAATCTATTAGACTGCAAAACTTTGCTTATTTCAGTCAATTAAAACTATCAAAATGCTATACGGGATTCATTTATGGCATTCAGAAGGACCAAATTGGCCAATTCTCTACGATATCAAACACTGTTCGGGACATTTTTTTTTCGAACGTGAAGCAGTCAAATGCTGGCTTTATTTGCACTAGTTTGGTGCGAGTCTTGCACTGCGAAAGGTGTCCAAAGCTAATAAAATTATTCTAGATTTACGCTAAACTGATGATTTTGGATAATGTTCCCCATCGTTGTCCACTTTCCGTGTATTGTAGAACATCCAAATCCAAATCCGTAGATCCACGGAAATTTACGTAGATTTGACATCACTGTGAACGAATTATATCAAGTATTAACCTTTTATAAATACACAGAACACAGGTAGGATAAAAGCGTCATGAGTTTTCTTTTTTAATGCTTGTTGATACCAAATATTTTTGAAACCTTTAATTTTGAATTATTTGTGATTATGTCATACAACTGGAAATGTTATCATAAATTGATGTTCATATTTGCGATGGCATGTAGTAAAAATTATGTTGATACGTTAGATACAACAAGAGATATTCACCAACGAAAACTTATCACTTTCTCAGGCGGTAAATTTTGAAAAGGCGCCCTATAGTAAAGTAAGTCGTATTCACGACAAAAGGCGAGTGAGTAATGTCACAGACACACCTGGAAGACGAAAATTACGAATAAAACTGACATGCTTCTTCCACACTCCCGAATATAAATAATCGTTCGTATTAGTGGATCGAGCGAATTTTGCAACCTTCACTTTTAACGGTGCATCTACACTAAAGCACGACGAGAAACATATTCTAACACACCATTAAATAACAAGAAACAAATCAGAGTAACTATTAACGACAAACAATGTTATGGTAGCTTTTTGGGGGGATTAAACATGCTCAGTAGAAAAAAAGGTGGGTGGGTAATGTCAGAGACATAACTGGATGTCGTGAATACGAAAACAACTGACATGTTCCTTAACACTTCCGAATATCAATTAGTTGATGAAATGTATGAATTATGCAAGCATTCCCCTTTTCCACATTTTTCGCAAAAACAAAGAAGGCTTCACTTGATCTAGATTACATTGAATTTCACACAGCGAAAAGTGCAAAAATCAAATCAAACAGTTCTAGATTTGCACTAAACTAAGGATATTTTCCTTCGATTTGCGAACAACAAATCCTAATAGTTCTTTAGAAAACTTTTAGAGCCATTAGAACGACTGATTTTGTGTAATACTCTCCACCGTTGCTTTTTCACCAATGCAAATGACTGGCAGCTGTGACGTAATCGCTCTTGTTGGAGGCGAAACTAGCTTTGCAAACGACACAAAATACATCTGCTCGCAGTGGCGATAGAATCCAAACTGATCCAATTTTTGTTGAGAGGCTTGTTTTTACCTGATTTCGTTTGTAGCTTTTTCACCAATGAGCGGTCCTAATGGCTATAAAAATAGCAGAATATAGAATTTTGATTTCGATATTTCATTTCGGATTTGCATCTCATTGAAAGAAACTATCAGGATGCTGTACGGGATTCATTCCTGCCTTTCAGAAGGAGCAAATTCTGGAACTCACTATGATATTAAACACTGTTCGGAACATTTTCTCGAACGATTTGTTGTACAGCAGCAGATATTTTGTTCTCTTACTCATAACGCGTTCTGATTGGCTGGTGTTGATATGGGTCAAATGAGACAGGTTTTCCAATAGTGTACTATTGAAATACTTCAATGCGTTTTCTTTACACGCTTAAGTTGAAAAAATCGATTCTATTGGTAGTTAGATTATATAAATCCTTTCACAGATCACTGAGCTATGAGCTTTTAAAATTCGAGAAATGCAAACGCGCCTTATGAATTATCCTCTTTGATACTCGTTTGTACCAAACATTTCAGAAAAGTTTAATTTTGAATTATTTGAGATTATGTCACACAACTGAAAATTTTATCATAAAATTATGATCATATTTCCGATGGCATGTAGCAAAAATTATGTTGATTCGTTAGATACAACAAGAGATATTCACGATCAAAAACTTATCACTCTCTCAGAGGGTAAATTTTGAAAAGGCACCCCATAGTAAAGTAAGTCGTAGTAAGTCGACAAAAACCTTTTTTAATACACCTAATGGTGTAATGATGCCTTTCTCATATTACTTGTATTTTCAAAAATATCACTAGAAGATTCTGTCAAGAAAATCATCTTTAATCTTAAATAAAACAAGAAACTTTATTTGGGTATGAACTAACATATCCTTTTCAGTTTGTAATTAGTTATCTGAAGTTTATAAGAATTTTTCTTTACTTTGCATCGTCGCACTAAATGAATAAACACACTTCGCTCTACAGATCTGGAACCGGAAGTCAGACCCGGATGAAATTAAACAGCAACCTATGAGATTATAGTAACTTTTATTTGAGCATAAATTTGTGGAAATGGATCAAATCATCTCTGAGAAAATTGAGTGAGTCTCGTTTTAGAGTTTTGGTCACTATTTCCGGTATTTCTGAAACCGGGAACTTGGAACCAGTATAGCCGAAATCGGTTTGTTTAGTAAGCAATTATTAATTTGAGCCAAATATAGAAGAATTTCACCCTTTTTTTGGATGGTTGCTCTTAATAACGTTGTGCAACCCTATAAAAGCTCAATCCATATGAGAAAAGCAATAAGTGTACTTCTATTTTCAAATTTACATATTTTTCACTTGCAAAGTATAGATTTAAACATGGCAACCCTTCACACTATACGAAATTGAACAAAGCACGCTGCGAACGGAGCAAAGCAGCACGTACCGACTCGAACCAGTTTTACATTGTCATTTTGAATGACGATTTGAATGTTTTGACACTCATCGCCCTATAATTTCGGAACCGGAATTCGGATCTGTATGAAATTGCATAAAAAAATTCCGAAAGTCGGATCCAAATGAAGTTCAGAAATAAATGTAAAATCTGTTCAGCCATCTCTGAGAAAATTGAGTGACATAATTTGTAATATACACACATACACAAAGAGACATTTTGTGATCTCGACGAACTGAGTCGAATGGTATATGACATCCTTCATTTGAAAAGTCGGTTTTCATTTTTTTGCATAGCCTTTCTATACGAGAAAGACAAAAACTTCACATAGTTTTTTGGGAATATTTAAAAAGTTTTAAAAAAAGAACCTATTTGCGGAATTTATTCGATGTTTACAACTGTTGAGTATTTTTTGTCATCGTTTATCTACACTTGAACCAAAATTCTGGACCAGGAATCAGCAACTGAAGCTGGATTCAAGTATCGAATTTAGTTCCAGCTTGCAGGTTCTGAAATCAGGAAATTAATTTTTAAATTTAATTTAAATTAAAGGAAATTGGTTCAGGCTCGGAGTTCAGATCTAACATTTAGTTCCCGAATCCAGATCTAAAAATCATATCCTTATTTTGTCCCAAGAATTCGGCATCTAAATTCCCGAATAAGGATTCCTTTCCAGATTCATAGTTTTAATTGCTGAAATTGTAACCTGAAATTGTATTGTAAACCTAGGTTCAGAATTCAGTTCCGAAATTTCGTTTTTGAATTCAGTTCCAGTATCCAATCCAAATTTTCAGTTTCCGAATCCAGATCCAGAATTCAGAAGCTCAATGCGATTACTGATAGACTTAGGCGACCTAGGCGTTTGAGGTTTTGTTGGTGGAAGATCCTTACCATCTTTTTTTATCGATTTATCTTTTAAACTGATCCAATGCATTCCTCGTTTCACGCTGGTATTATCAACTTGCTTGACCGGTACAGTTTCAATTTACTGCCTCAAATAAATCACGTTAAAAATGAGCACAATAGAATCCTCGATCTCTGTTTTTCAAGCAAATCGGACTGTGCACCTAAAATCAGCGCAGCACCCTCTCCTCTGGTGAAGTCCGTTAGGCATCATCCTCCTCTGCACATTGAGCTTGAATGGAATCGATCGTTGAACAATTGCAAGATATCTCACATCGTCAGATATAATTTTAAAAGAGCTGACCACAATAGTTTTATTGCATTTCTTACTAGCATTGACTGGAGTGAAATTCTTGACAATGGCGATGTTAATCTTGCAGCTCAAATATTTTCCAACGTTCTGATGTATGCTATTGACCAATATGTCCCTAAACAAATTAGTAAGCCACCCGAACAAGTACCGTGGCAAACCGTAGAACTACGACGACTGAAAAGTTTAAAAAGGACAGCATTAAAGAAATATTCTATGAACGGAGGTTTGTTGCTCCGGCAAAACTATGCGAAATCAACAAAGTTTACAAAAAGACAGCTGAACGTTGCTATGCCAACTATTTACGCAGTGCACAGAGGAGATTAAAGTCTAATCCAAAATCATTCTGGAAGCACGTTAACGAGCAAAGGAAGGAGTCAGATCTTCCTTCATCTATGTTTTACAATGAACAGACAAGTTCTAGTATGCAGGAAATTTGCGAAATGTTCATGAAAACATTCTCTGAGATATTTTCTAGAGAAATCTTAGCACCTTCCCAAATCACCCAGGCGGCACTTAACGTTCCCGTTTTGGGACAGTCAATGAATTCAATCAACATAAGTGCAAGTTTCGTAAAAACAGCAGTCGCAAAAATGAAGTCTTCACACTCTGCTGGACCCGACGGTATCCCGGCAGTTATTTTGAAGCGATGCTCTAGTGGTATTATAGTACCTCTATGTCTTCTGTTCCGACTGTCACTCATGACTGGAGTATTTCCTGATATCTGGAAATCTGCTTATATGTTTCCTGTGTACAAAAAAGGAGACAAGAAGAACATCGACAATTACCGTGGTATCACCGCTCTTAGCGCCATTCCTAAATTGTTTGAGCTTGTCGTTTTGGAGCCTATTTTTAATCACTGCAAGCAGTACATCGTTGCAACTCAACACGGGTTCATGCCGAAACGTTCAACGGCCACTAACCTACTAACTTTCACGACGTTTATAACGGATGCTGTGTCTAAAGGTCATCAAACGGACGTTGTCTACAGGGATCTCTCTGCTGCTTTTGATAAAATTATTCACGCTATCACAATTGCCAAATTGGACCGACTGGGCTTCGGTTCCAACATTCTTCGGTGGATTCAATCGTATCTTTGCAATCGACGGCTGGCGGTTAAGATCAATGAAAATGTTTCCAAGGAGTTTTTTGCTTTTTCTGGTATTCCACAAGGCAGTCATCTCGGACCACTGATATTTCTACTGTATTTCAACGACGTGAACTTTTCATTGAAAGGTTCACGACTATCTTTCGCGGACGACCTAAAGTTATTCCAAATTATCAAGACTCTTGAAAATGCCTGTTTCCTTCAAAGTGAGCTTGAAATTTTCTCCGAGTGGTGTGAAATTAATAAAATGACGTTAAATATCAGCAAATGCTCGATTATCACCTTCACACGAAAAGAAACACCTATTCGTTTCAATTATTGTCTTCGAGGATCAGTGATTGATAGAGTCAATTGTGTCAAAGATCTTGGCGTTCTTCTCGACGAACAATTGAATTACAAGCAGAATATTTCGTACATCGTGGCAAAGGCTTCTCGTTGTCTAGGATTTGTCATGAGAACCGCCAAGCATTTCACAGATATATATTGTTTGAAATCTCTCTACTGCTCGCTTGTACGGTCAACACTCGAATATTGTTCGTCAGTATGGAACCCTCTCTTTCATAATGGAGCTTTAAGACTTGAATCAATACAGAGCAGATTCGATCGTTTCGCTCTTCGTCGTTTGCCCTGGAATAATCCTCACCAGCTGCCTAGTTATGAAAGCCGTGGGATGCTTATCGGACTCGATACTCTACAAGTACGCCGAGATCTGTTCCGTGCAATGCTGATTGCCGATATTTCGACGAACAATATCGATTGCCCTGCACTACTTAGTCAAATCAACATCAATGTTCATTCTAGAGCTCTTCGCAACAACAACCTCCTCAGAATGCCTCTACGTCGTACTAACTACGGAATCAACGGTGCCGTTATTGGATTGCAGCGAACCTTCAATGGCGTATCTATGGGATTCGATTTCCATTTTCCTCGTAGCAGAATAAAAGCGAATTTTTTGAATATTCTTAGAAATAATCATTAGGACTTTAGTTTGTCTGTTGATTAAAATATATATAAATAAATATAAATATATAAACTCGTCCAGTACAAATTTGTGCCTGACTACTACAAAACCGTCGTTGCGGGTACGAGAAAGTCTGGGTTGGTAAACGACTGAACAATGCGCAATTCAGGCCCCAAAGTGGTTCTGAGTCTCTTGTCCAGTAACTCTTATCCCTACCTCCCCGCGGTGCCGGCTGGGGTACGAAAGATCGGGTAACCAACCCCGGTGTTATCTTGGTCGTATGCTGACAGGGAAGGGGGCTCTTGCCTTCTCTTTACAGAGAGCGAGCCTACCCGAGCATCTGTTCCCCATGTTGGGGCGGCTCGAAAAAGCGTCTGTTGTCCATGTTAGGAGCGGCTGATTACCGGAAAAAAATGTTACGCAAAATCAAGTAAGAAATACGACTCGGAATAATCGGCAAAGACTTACGCAACGGACAAAGGACTACGATTGGAAGCTTGACACATGGAACTGCAAATCGCTTGGCTTCCCAGGATACGACCGAATGCTTCAAATCCACGGCTTCGATATCGTAGCACCGCAGGAACTTTGTTGGACGGGACAGAAGGTGTGAAAAAGTGGGCATCGAGCGGCTACCTTTCACCAGAGCTGTGGCACAACCAACGTTCTAGGAACGGGATTTGTAGTGTTGGGGAAGATGCGCCAGCGCGTGATTGGGTGGCAGCCAATCAGTGTTAGAGTGTGCGTATTGAAGATCAAGGGCCGTTTCTTCAATTACAGCATCATCAACGTGCACTGCCCACATGAGACGAGACCCGATGACGAGAAGGAAGCATTCTACATAATCTTGTATCTTGTTCAATATTGCCTTAGAAGGTGTGATTCGAAGAGCGAGAACCGACACGAGTGGCACGATCTTCCAAAGGTCCGTACAACTTTTTTGATTCGCTGACGATATTGATATTGTGACACGTAACCTTGAGAAGATGACGGAAACCTACATCGGACTGAAAGCTGAAGCTAGACGTATCGGACTGACCATAAATGCGTCGAAAACAAAATACATGAGAGGAAGATGCTCTAGAGAAGAAGCCTCCCACCACGAATATTGATAGACGGTGACGATATCGAGGTGGTTGACGAGTTCGTGCATTTGGGCTCACTGGTGACCGCCGATAATGACACCAGCAGAGAAATTCATAGCCGTATTTTGACAGGTAATCGTGCGTACTTTGGACTCAGAAAAACCCTCCGATCGAGAAAAGTACGCAACCGCACGAAATTGACCATCTACAAAATGCTCATTAGACCGGTTGTTCTCTATGGCCACGAAACCTGGACTATGCTGGCAGAGGACCAACGCGCCCTCAGTATTTTCGAAAGAAAGGTACTGAGGACCATCTATGGCGTAGTGCAGATGGAAGACGGAACGTGGAGACGGCGTATGAATCACGAATTACAACAGCTGCTAGGAGAACCACCTATCGTACGGACAGCTAAAATCGGACGTTTACAATGGGGTTGGCATGTCATAAGGATGTCGGACGACAGCCCAGTGAAAATGGTTCTCGAATCTAATCCGACTGGTACAAGAAGAAGAGGAGCGCAGCGAGCAAGGTGGATCGATCAAATGGAAGGTGATCTCAGAAGCATCCGTGCCTTGAGTGGCTGGCGACGAGCAGCCATGGACCGAGTTATGTGTAGACGTATTCTTGATACAGCAAAGGACACCCCAGGACTATAGCTGTTAGGTAAGGTAAGGGTACGAGAAAGGTAAGCAAGCGTTATAAGTTTCCCTCATTGTTTCCAAAAAAATCATATCATTTAATTATAAATTGCTGATCATATTGCTGCTGCTGCTATGCGTCCCGGGTTGGCGGTTCAATGCATAGGGCACTGGTCTTACAAACCAGTTGTCGTATGTTCGAGCCCCGACCTGGAAGGATTCGTAGTGTCAGTAGGATCGTAGCACCAGCCATGCAACTGTTCTGTACACGCTGAATCGGCTGCGAGGTCTGTTGAAACAGAAGGTCTAATTCCACTACAGGAATGTAATACCAAGGCATGCACGAAAAAAGGTTAACCGCTAAATTAATCGATTGAAGTTAACACCAGTTAAAATATGTGAAGGGAAACTGTTTCCTGTTTAGGCGAATCGATGCCATCCACGAAATCCACCTGAGTTGGATTCCCAACCTCGCACATAGAGTCAGAAAGTTCTGTGACCCAAAGAGGTGAATGACTTTAAGGTTAAAATCTCTATGGTTGAAACAAAATAAAGTTTCCTGTTCACTAAAAACTATTTAAGAGTTACAACTAGAAAATTTATATAAAATATTATATTTATATATATTTAAAATATAGAAAGGTTATACAATCACTATGGACCGAATATCATATTCCATTCGATTCAGCTCGACGAACTGAGCAAATGTCTGTGTGTGTATGTATGCATGAGTGTATGTGACAAATAATGTCACACGATTTTCTCAGAGATGGCGTGACCGATTTTCACAAACTTAGATTCAACGGAAAGGTCTTTTAGTCCCATGGATAGCTATTCAATTTCACCTTTTTCCAACTTCCGGTTCCGGAATTACAACGCAATATATGCAAATCTATGAAAAAATGCGCATTCAATTTTCTCGGAAATTTCTTAACCGATGTTTACAAACTAAGATGCAAATGAAAGGTCCTAAAATTCTTTGAAAAGTCTCCGAAAAGTTGATCCAGATCCGGCTTCCGGTTCTGGTATTACAGTGCGATTAATAAACATTTTCAATTTCGTGAGTATTTTTTAACAAGCGAAGGCGATACGAGGTGTACATTTTTATAAAATTTATTAAAAAATTCATCTAGTTGACAGATCTTGTTAGTTGGTGGATATATAAATATACTTTGGGACTACTAGTGCCGGTTTCCGCTTCCGAACGCACCAGTAATAGTAAAGAAAAGCTCCAAAAACGGAACTCACTTCAATTTCTTAGCAACGGTTAAACCGATTTTCACAAATCATGATTCAAATTGAAGCTCTGAGTGTCTTTAAAGGAACTGTGCAATTTCATCTAGATCCAACGGAAGAAGAGGAAAACGCACCCGCCTAGCACACAGCGTGCTTTGTTCAATTTTGTATAGTAATCAGGGTTGCATATTTAAATCTATATTAACTCATTACACCAATTGATAGTTAAAAAAAAAATATTTTTTCTGTGAACATTAAATTATTCGCGTTCAAAAATTTCATTTGGAGCAAAATTTTTGTTTAGATATCAATTTTTGGAAAATTGGAATAAATTTCTTACTAGCTTGTATCAAAATCAATCGTTAAGCTGCTTGCGTAGCATTCCCAAAACAGTGCCTATATATAAAATTTCAAATATTCCAAAATTTCTGTAAAAATGTCTATATTGAGCGATATTTTAAAATAACTCAAAACATAAATTTTCAATTCCGGTATCTGGTGTTAAATGCAATCTATTGTTAAATAAAATATACATGTCAACGCTTTCAATATGTCACATATACGAAGTTTTTTCAATGCTTTTGTCTGGAAATTTGATTACGTTTACAATTAGAACTTCTATTCTCTACGTATATTTGATGGTATCTTTCAAATTATCAAAACATTTCGACTGAGACGAAATTTTTTCAAACGACTTTGGTTTGCAATTTTCAATATAACTTTGAGTTGACAACTTTATTTTTGAAAACTTCCTAAAAAGTCAAAATTAGCGTTCCACTTTTCGTGATACCCTTGGTAGTCCGCGTTACTTTTTAGCCCTTTTGCATTTGAAGTGTTATAACATCATCATTATCATACATTCATTCTTCCATCGTTCACTGATTTCATGTACTCAAAATTCCAATAAAACCATTTTATGTACACACCTATCACCACCACTTAATGCGTATACAGTCCTAATCTCATTTCACGGCAAATGAACATTCTTGCATCGATACCGACATCGGTTGATGGAATGTTTCGATAATTGATTCATTTCATCAATAGTCCATCAACAGACTGTTCAAAATTGTTTAAGTAACGGGCACTAAACTGCCACCACCGGCGACCGTCACCATTCACCATTATTCACCGCATCACCGACCACGACATCGCGACTTTGATTTTGCCGGTGTCGGTTCACACTTCCATCGCGACGTCGAACTCGAACAAAACGACCGGCAGCCACCGTGGGCGAGACTAACGACACGAAACCCGGGAACGGTCGACGTTCTCCTAACAACTTTTGAAGCACGACTGAGTTTCCCCCCTTTCGACCAGGGCCAGGACGCTGCCGGGTGCTTCACACCAGAGCCAATATCCGTGGAGTTCGAAGATGGAACAGCGAACAGGGCGGGGAAAACTTTGACTTTTCGGGGCCTCAATGGATTCACTTTACATACACGATGAAAGTGCATGCATGTACAGGAAATTTCACCATCGAAAAAAAAAAAATAGTCCAAATGTGGTGTTGCGTTTTACAATCGTTTGTGGGGAATCAATGATGTTCTGCCAAAAACTTTATTTGTTTTAGCAGGATAACGGGTGCGACCGGTGCAAGGTTTATCACCGTTCCATTCTCCCACCCATCAAACAAATGGAAGTCATTTGAAGAAGGACTTTGGTTTCGATTTAACATGTCTGGCTTGTTCATCGTCGAAATCGCATTCAATCTCATTGCTGAAAGTGGTAACCTATGTAAACAACCATACCGGTACTCTCTCATTCTATAAACGACAGAACCAATGAGACCTTCATTGGTCTTCAAGGCAATATTAGACGCTACGAGAACATACAATGCACCCGAATAAATAGATCTGAATCGAAATTCATTCGCGTTAATCCGACAACATTTAAAAGTCATCCCATTTTCCCAATTCAACCAACCACAACCAAATTAATATCTGCCATAAATCACAACGCGAACCTTCCATCAAAACCGTCACACTCAAATTGCAGCACCGTGTATCACTTTTTCTGCTAAACCGCACGAACAAATAAGCTAATGAATGAAGAAAAATTAAATTTCCCAGCACGGAAAACTAGGATGACACGGGGGTGTGCGACACACAGGAAAACAGACAGACAGGTGAAAACTAGACTGCTCACCCGTGACTTGCACACGCGATTCAAGACACGGAAGTCACGGATTTGTTATACGAGGTCCACCGGAAATTTAGCATTATATTGTTGCTTCACGGCTGTGCCGATAGCGTTCCGATCCGATTCTGAAGGCCGGCTTGTACTAGCTGGAATAATTTTCAAGATGGATGATGGTTCGATCTTTCTAATCGAGTGACGACACGGAAGTGATTTTCGGCTATGTTTCGACACGTTCCACTGGACTTGCGAAGCACCCACAGAGGCATATAAATATCAACAGTTGTGACCCAATTCGGCACAGTCAAACAACAACCTTCCAAGAAGTAACCAAACATCTCCAAACGTGAAAATGAAGGTAATTAAAAACGTTAAACGGATAAGAATTCATTATTTTCACAAACGTATTTCCCTCAACAGGTTTTCATTGCACTGCTATCCGTCGCTTTGGTCGCCACCGTTGCTCACGGCTCCTACGTTCCATCGGCATGGCCTTCGCACTCTCTCGGATGGAACTCCTGGAATGGCTGGAACGATTGGAACGGATTGAACAGCTGGGATGACCACAGTTCGGTTGCCTGGCCAGCATATGGAAACTCGTGGTCATCTGCAGCGTGGCCAGCGGCTTCCCTTTACAACAAAGGCTGGAATGGATGGTACGCACCAAAGACCACCGTCGTTCAGGCTAACGTGGCCAAAGTGAACCCATGGGGACTTCCCTGGGGATCATACGGACATGGCTACAACAACTATTTGGGAGGAGTGCCGGCTGCCAAATACATCGCTGCCAATCCAGGATCGATTCAAAAGTTAATCGTTGCTTAAATTGTAAATATCGCACAGAAATCTAAATCAATAAAGTAATTCAATATCGTGAAACCAAATAGAAAACCAAATCATTGACTAGAATGTAGTCACGAAAAAGTAAACAGAAGAAAAATTATGACGTCACGAGCATCCTGCACCAAACAAAACCGTTACTAATCCAAGCACATAGGCTATTGAACAGTTCTGGTCGATGCCTCTCTAGACAGATTCTGGACAAAATGTTTCCATTATCTCAAGTTTTTCGAAGGCAATACATATTACATATATTTGAATATTTCCACATATATTACTAAGGGATTCTGCAAAAAATACCTTGAATAAGAACAACAAAATTCATTTCTGCATACACTAGCATGGCCTTTCAAATTTAAACCAAAGTCCGGATGAAATTCAAGAATTCCGTGTAAAACCATGAGTGTAGGTAACGACATAACTCCGAAACTACTGAACGGATTGCCACTAAACTTAGCACAGGTACTTCCTGCTCTTCAAAGATGGTCATAAGCATATTTTTATAGGGGAGGAAGCGTAGCAAATCTAATTAACAGGGAGAGTGATGACAAAATGTATTTAATTTGACGAGAATTGATTCCTTTCAAAGATCATAGATACTTTTTACACAACTTATATGGATATTCGTGTGGGGTGGATGTAGTGAATGCCTCTGAAAATGGGGAGTGTAATATTTGTAACGGCATAAATTCCTAACTACTGAACGAATTGGCACAGATACTTCTTGCTCTTTAGAGATGATCATTGGGATATTTTCAGGGGGGAGAGTGTGTAGCAAGTATTCTTAACGATAAACGATATAAGGCAAATCTTATGATAAATCAAAACTCACCAAAATCACAATTTCAATAATACAATAATTATAATTATATTCAATAATACAATAATTATACCTCTATTATAATGTTATGAGTCTGCGATATATATCTCATCAATCACTATAATAGTTTTCATATGAACAACTTATGAATTCCGCAGTATATGGGAGAAGTTATGTTTGTCATAATATTTCGCACAATATTCCTGAAAATTTCGTATGAATTTCTTAAGGCTTTTAATTGGATTTCCAATTTTCGTGACTACATAATGCGGTCTGTGGATTCGCATACGATATTCTTTTTCCTAATACCCATAAGATATCTTAATAAAAATCCATATATTTATTGCCTGAGTGTAGACCATAATTCCAAAACAACTCAAAAGACTACCACTCCTAACTTGGCTAAAGTTATTATAGGTTGCTATAAGGATAATTTAGGAGTTGAGGGGGGAGTGTATAATAAGTGTTTCCTAACAAGGGGAATTTGAGGCAAAATGTTTCGAATTTTGCGAAAATCTTTATTCGACAGGCCCAGAGATTTATAACAACTAAGAGATGGTTATCAGGATATTTATACGCGTGAAAGGATAGCAAGTGTCGCTAATAAAGAAGCTGAAAGTGAAAGTGTTTGCATATATCGGCAAAGTTTCATAACAACTCAACAAATTTGTGCCAAACTTGGCACAGTTACTTTTTGCAATTCAGAGGAAGTTTTAAGGGCATTTTTCAATTTCTCGGCGAGCTTATATACTATAGGATCAAAAGGGTGGATATTGCAGCAAGTGACTCTTACAAGAGGTGCTTATTCTGAAATTTATCTTATTTGTCGACTAAATAGTGGGGGGGGGGGGGGGGGGTGGGTGGAGGGTGAGTTAGACTAGAAGGAGGTTTTGAAAATCAATTTCCCTCTCCCATTTTTTGTAAAACAAGAGAGGGGCAAGAATTTCAAGGTCATGCTAGGTAGTATTGCTATAATTAATTGGAATGAAACGCAAAAGTATTCATAATTTCAAGAGATCTGATTCCATTTTACCGGAAAATTTAAAGAAATGATGGAAATTTATCTTCATCTACCAATGAAAGCGACTGTATGTAAGTTTAAATATAACTACGAAATAACTAAATGATGCGCCACCAAGTTTGGCACATGTACCAAAGGTGTGAATCGATACTTTTTGACGAGCACAGATACTTTCTACACTATTCAAAGGTAGTAATCATGTAGGAGAGCTGTATTGAGTTCACTTAAAAGTATTCGAGTGTTTCTTGACAAACACAGAAACTATTTTTATATCAAAAAAGATTATTAGGTTATTTTGAGGGAGAGGGAGTGTAGTAAGTGTAAGATAAAATTGATCGGATTGCACAAAAAACATAAAACTACTAAACGATTTGATGAGAATACTGGGAAAAATTATGATTATTGTGAGATCTGAAATGGCTCGCTGGCCGTGCGCAATCTGGACATGTACAGAGTATTGTTAAATCGGGTTGCCGTGATTTACTCCATTCAGAGTATTCCGATGGGCAGGACAATTCCTAGAATCTTTTTGCGGCCTTGCCTTCAAGAAAGATTTCCGAGCAACGCCGGGTAATTCAGCTAGTTATATTATATTATACTGTGTTATATTACGTTATATATTATTACATTACATTATATTATATTATGTTATTTCACAGAGAACAGATATCCAACAGACATTCACACGTGCAAAGTCGTGTGCAGCGGTGATTTTTAACGGATTTTCACTTGTATGATTTACACAGCTTTTTATAAATGTTTTTAAAGGATGTTTTCTGTTTTTTTTCGGCTTAAATTTTTCATAAGCATTTCGCGTGCTATACCTTTGAAAGATTTTTTGGACGGGATTTTGTGTAATTTTTTTCTTGAAACGACCTCCAAATTTCGTCAATTGCTTCAAATTGCAAGTTCGGTTATTAATTTGAGTCCAAACGTCTTCAATTGGCCCAAACGTGATTCGAATTATATCAACCCAGAGTATTCCGAAATTTCAAATTATTTGCATTTGAGTAACTATGAACAGTTTCATCCAATGTACTCGAACCATCTCGTTTGCCTTCTGTTTTTAAATTACATCGATTGAACCGAGACTTGGGAACTCATCGACATGTTTTACCTATTCGAATGATTTACTCTCTTGCTCATAAACCGTCAAACTGATTTTGTTGTATTTTGCTTGAATCATTTGTGACTTTTAAGAGCAGGTAAAAACTGCTGTGTACGTGTGTACCTGAATTGGGGAAAAATGTTGAGATCGAATCAAAAACCATTGTCAGATGATTCATTTTTACAGAACACTCTACCATTCTACTTCACTAATCTCGAGCAATCATGAGGGTCGTTGGATTATTCTAATTCAAGAGTATTCGAAATAATTTCCATCCAAAGATAATTTTTGAGTTGTGAGAAATTCACAGGGACAGCTACAGGTACAGAAATAAAAGGAAGTACAGAAGCTAAGTTTAGGAAAAAATAAACAAGGTACAGGAACAAGTGCAGAAAGTACAAAACCAAGTTCAAAAATGAGGGAAACAAGTAAAGGAAGTACTGGCACAATTGAGTGCAGAAAAAGGTACAGAATGAGCAGATGGTACAGATATAAGTACAAAAGTTACAGGACCAAATACAGAAAATACTGGAGCAGGTGCAGAAAGTACAACAAATTTTGAAACAAGCACAGAAAGTACAGGAACAAACACACAAATTACAGAAACAAGCACACAAAGTACAAAATAAAGTGCAGACAATAGAGGAACAAGTACAGAAAAAAGTTAGAAGTTCAAAAGTTAATCGCAAATGTTGTCGAGGCAACAATTTTGAATGGCAAATCAGAAGAAGAAAATTGGCATCGTTAGAATGCGTGGAATAAAAACTGCTATGCATTTCAATTTGAACGTCATTTTCTCATCCGTTTAACTTTTCAATTACCGTCAATAATCGTTATGAGTCTGTAGCGTGAATTTAGAGTTTTTTTCGGATGGTAAATTGCACGCTGCCTGTTTGCGTTTCGGTAAACCATCGGTTTTATATATTTTGTCCTGTTGTCCGCGATATAAAAAGGTTGGGGTCACTATCATACAGCATTATAATGATATTTTTCTTTAATAATCATTAAAATTGATGAGTAGTTTTGATTTTCTACATTTAATCTAATATTATTGCGCTACGAAGTGTGCAGGGGTCCGCTAGTTTTTTATATGAATTTATATTATATTATGTATTATGCTCAAGTATATCGACAACGGGGAGGGGCAGGGAGTGCATCAGGGTATCTTACAAGTGAATGACTGGATGATGGAGTGGAATGCCAACCTGAGCCATGTGGGGGAAGCTTTGTGTTTTTCCCTGAAGGTCTGAAATGAGTAAGACGCACTCTTCTAACAAACAAACCATCAGGCGGGTTTAAGCCGGTACAGCAAAATTATCTTTATTATATGGCCGGATGCTCTTGCTGGAAGACGCCGTGTCCTCAAAACCCATTTTGGCCTTCTTAACAGCAATCTACTGTAAGTCTACCCGCATACATTGGTAATGCCTTGAACTGATGGTGGCTTCAAACATACATACATACATATACAGTAACTAGCACAACCCAAATCGCTCTATATATGACGGGTCGCAATTTCATATACACTTAACCCTATATTTCCGGAACCGGAAGTTGCATCCGGACAAAATTGTACACTTATTTATGGGAACATAATACCTTTCATTTGAATCCTCTGGAACCGGGATATATCTCAACAAACATCAAACCATAGGGTAACAGAGGTATTTTGGTCCACTTTAGGATTGATTTTATTCTGGCCCACTTTGTAAAAGTATCCACCAATATCTTAATATCTTTAAAAAAAACCCTTCCGAAATATTTATTGTGTTTAGTTTCAAATTGATGCACCATGAAGTTTGTTAAGTGGGCCAAAATACCTCTGTTACCCTACGTATTCAATTGAAGAATTATACGGTTAGTTGAAAGTTTTTTGCTCGATTTTTTTAGTATCATGTACAAAACCACACAGTTCGAAAAAATCTTGTAATTTTACATCTTATAAGATGCACACATGTAACATGTAATATAACGTGTGATTTGAAAATTACGGGGCTCTAAACTGAATGAAATAAAAAACAAAAAATCGATAGCAACAGCGAAACTTGTACCGAGAAACATTCGATTACAAAGCACGTCAGTTAATCGACTGAACCACAGAAGCCCATATCTTCTTGATGAATATTTGATACATATAAATCCATACAGAGGCACTTGGTTACACTCGGAGCCTGTGAAATTCCGTACGAGTGGAATATGGCGTCTTTTGAAAAGTTGAGTAGTTATGAATTGTACTGTTTGTAGAATTATACTACCTGTAAAATTCATACTTATTCTGTGCACGCTCTTGAAACTGAGATTTTTTTACCGAGAATTACAGGCTGATAATTCCGGAGCCGGACGAAATTTGCTAAAATTGTATGGGATTGTAAGACCTTTCATTGGAACCTTAGCTTGTGAAAATTGGTGGAACGGTCTTTGAGAAAATAGAGTGAACTTTTTGCCTTTCTCTATAGAAAGGTATTGGAATTGCTGAAACCGACTTTTGAACGGAGTCTCGGAGACTCATAGTGTTATATACCATTCGACTCAGTTCGGCGAGATCGGAAAATGTCTAACTGTGTGTGTGCACTTTTAGAAGATATTTGAACGCGCTCATTTTTCTCAGAGATGACTAAACCGATTTTAACAAACTTATGCTCGTTTAAAAGCTACTATCGGGCCATTGATCAAGTTCAAAGATCAAACGGATGTGACTTTTTATTCCGGAGATATGATTGTATAAGTGACGTAACCGACAAAATGCGTTGATTTTTACCGCTCTTATATATAAGGGGGCCAATATTTTGGGATCACCTCTAATTTCGTAAAGCGCTAGTGCTCAAAAGTTTAAGAACCTCGAAAAATGTCCTCATGCAAAATTTGAACTAAATCGGACATGCATAAGAGGTGCTGCCCCGGTTTGAAAATTATCGATCTTGAAAAAGCACCATAGGGGAGAGAACATGAAATTTCCAAAATCGAAATTTTTTGTTGATGTCGAAACTCTTAAAACTGCATGAAACGTCAAGATTTAGTGTCATCTCAAAAAAAATTTTTTTTTTAAATCAACTTACTGGAACTTGATTTGATTTTTTTCTAAGCCTTTTGTCATCAACATTTTTTTTTCGATTTCGGAAGCACTTACGAAAATGAATACAGTTAGACTTGAGAATCAAGAACATTTTTCAAGCATACTTTATTAGGTTTTCACATTCACATTAAACAACAATCAATTTCTGGTTGACAGCATGACCAACAAGGGGGGCTACATGAACCGATCCTGGATTGGCAGCGATGTATTTGGCAGCCGGCACTCCTCCCAAATAGTTGTTGTAGCCATGTCCGTATGATCCCCAGGGAAGTCCCCATGGGTTCACTTTGGCGACGTTAGCCTGAACGACGGTGGTCTTTGGTGCGTACCATCCATTCCAGCCTTTATTGTAAAGGGAAGCCGCTGGCCACGCTGCAGATGACCACGAGTTTCCATACGCTGGCCAGGCAACCGAACTGTGGTCATCCCAGCTGTTCAATCCGTTCCAATCGTTCCAGCCATTCCAGGAGTTCCAGCCGATAAAATGCGAAGGCCAAGCCGATGGAACGTAGGATCCGTGGGCAGCGACGGCCAGAATTAGAGATAGCAGAGCGATGAACATCTGAAAACATTCAAAGATTAGTTCTAAAACTAGTTGAATGTGTATCAGTTTTATTACCTTCATTTCGAAAGTGACGCTAAAGGATTTTGATTCTGTGCAAGTCTTAGATACACTGTGCTAACAATCAGAAAATTCACCGTATTTATACGTTCCAAGTAACATCAGAAAATTCTTTTTTCCTGAAGACAATTACCGACTTTTCAACTATGGCTTACATAATCGAGTTTCATACTCCATTCGATTGAGTTTGTGTGTTCTCTTCCGGTTCGTCAATACATAAGCCAAATTGAACTTGGTCGTAATTAGAGTCGTCACTTTAAACTGTAAGCGCTCGAACGTTCGTTTTAAAAAGGATATAAATATCAATGTTTCTAACAGTCACAGACACAGTTCAACAAAAGCATTCGCCTGCTCAAATCGTTCACAAACGCGAACCAACTTTGAAAATGAAGGTTAATTAACTTCAGCACATTAAGTTTCTTGAAACTAATTAATCTGTTTCACAGGTCTTCATCGCTTTGCTATCTCTAATTCTGGCCGTCGCTGCCCACGGATCCTACGTTCCATCGGTTTGGTCTTCCCACTCTCTCGGATGGAACTCATGGAATGGCTGGAACAATTGGAACGGATTGAACAGCTGGGATGACCACAGTTCGGTTGCCTGGCCGGCATATGGAAATTCGTGGTCATCTGCAGCATGGCCAGCGGCTTCCCTCTACAACAAAGGCTGGAATGGATGGTACGCACCAAAAACCACCGTCGTTCAGGCCAACATTGCCAAAGTGAGCCCATGGGGACTTCCCTGGGGATCATACGGACATGGCTACAACAACTATTTGGGAGGAGTGCCGACTGCCAAATACATCGCTGCTAATCCAGGAGCAGTTCATGTAGCTCCCCTTGTTGGTCATGCCGTCAACCAGAAACTGATTGTTGCTTAGTTAGAAAAGTTAATGAAGAAAATTCTTGAATGAATAAAAAAATTTCTTTGACAAATTTCAAATTTTTAACAAAGGTTCCATCAACTCCCCAGTCTTATTTGAAAATTCTCTTTGTTGATCTGGTAGCACGGGAGGAGAGAGATGTGAGGATTCTCTTTATCCCCATTATTCATTATTCTTCAACAGTTTCCAATGTTGGGTATTTTCGGAACTATCATAATTGCTGTAAATTATTTTAAATTATGCAGAATTGTTCAGTTGCTATTCGGCTATAGGTTTAGAACAAAAAAAAATAAAAGGGTTGTATGCTAGACACGACCGAACACGATTACATTAAAAATGAAATAAAAAGGATGGTGAATGCACTAAACAGTGACAAATTAAAAACTTACTCAACTTTTAGTGTTTAGATTTTTTTGCAAATTTCTTTCAGAACAACGAATTCTACTCTATTTGGAGACCTTCCACAAAATTTTACATTTAAAATATCCTCTAAATAAAAGTCAATTATGATGTTTTCAAAGTTACTTAAAAGATCAATTTTTCATACGAACAACCTCAAGATATAAATCTGAACAAATGAAATAATTTTTAAGACAGATGTTTTATTACGTTTGATAGTTCATTTTATAAAACGCGATTAGAGAAGGTTTTATATATTTTGATCGAAAATTGTGAATGTGAAATGTGGCAGCAATACAAAGAAGAAAATATGTGACACAATCCGTAGATCATATTTTGTTACTTTCATTGATTTTCGCTTTTGTATATTAATACTATGTCCACACCTGCAGAAAATAACACGTTTTAACGATAGTAATATAAAGTTAAAACCTAACTGTTTACACTTGTATTATGTTATACGCATGACATATTGTTTGTTATTGAGTTTGTTTATAAACAAACTGCAAAATGTTTACGTCGCAAATATTAAGCACTTGTTAAGAAGACAAATTACTGTGGAGCTTTACTGGGTTCGGGAATTCTCATAGAATAGTTTGTAGTACTTCGGAATAGAAAAATCTACAGTGAAAAAAAATTTTTTTCTTTTTTTTTTGTTTCGATTATAGAGGTTTTAACCTTAAGGTCATTCGCCTCTTCGGGCCAGAAAAACTTTCTGACCCTATGTGCGGGGTTGGGAATCGAACCCAGGTGGGCTGCGTGAAAGGCATCGATATACCCATTACGCTACACCAGTCCCCAGTGAAAAAATTGAAGATGCATTCCCGGTTTCAAGAAGCATGCTTTTTCACAATGCCTCGGAAAAATTGGTAAAAATACTATGTCAATCGCTTCAACTTTTCCACTTCTTCACTCAGAAAGTTTTCTTCTGCGTATTAAAAAGTCATTTTTTGGCCATTTGTTGGTTTTAAATGTTTATATCACGTTAGTTGTCAACGTTTCGAAGGGTATTTACTTCGAAACTTTGGCCATTTACGTGAAATAAATATTTTTAGCAATAAATGATGTCTTTAAACAAAAAAAAAACAAGCATGATTGTACAAGTTTCCTGTTCTGTTTTGTCATGGCTACTCTGATGGAAAACTGTTTCGATAAAAGCTTGCCAATTGACATAGTCGAAAAATGACGGAAAATGCTAGCAGGGTTGTGCTTGACTGATGTGACTGTTTCTAAATATGGAATAACACGGAAGAAAAACATGTTATGTCGCTTAAAACATGAAATCAGAGTTAAAACTCGTTTGAACTCGTAGTGTGAACGTGGTATAAGTAATCCGTGCATACGCAAACAAATTCCTTAATTTTGTTCATATTGTAACATGATTTTATTAATACATGAACGAACATTGTCATAGTTACAACGCACGTAGTGATAAGACACTTGTTGTTTTGATGTAAATCATAATTAAACTGAAACTGCCAGTGACCCGAGTTACAAAATGATACATGTAAAAAAGGTAGATCAGCTTATCTCGAGTTTATCTTCGATACTATATTTTATTGCATGTAATAATTCTATATATCTGTCTGTGAGTCTGTGCAACTTATTTGTACTCCAATTATTCCCTTTTGTGCGATAGTTCATACTTCGCAAATCGGACGAGATTATGACATCATTGACGCACCTAGTGGTGTGATAATGCCTTTCTCTTCTTTCATCACAGTCTCATCAAAATATATTTCATACCTTCATTGAATAATTTTGGACACTAATTTTGACACCAATTGATTCAGATTGATTCGAGTAGTTCACAAAAGCATGATTCAGTGTTTATGTCACACAGTCAGCATATTTTTTCCAAACTAGTGCTTGACATTTGCGTTGCCTATTTGTATGAGAACAGTGATGCTAATCTAAAAAACCCTTCTCGGTCAACTTAGTGGAATTTTCATATATCTTGAAAAATCGCCATAGGGGGGAGTACATGAAATTTTCGAAATCGAAAAAAAAATTTTTGATGCCAAAAGGCTTAGAATTGCATGAAACGTCGAGATTTAGTGTCATCTCGAGAAAAATTTTTTTTGAAGAAATCGACTTTTTGGGACTTAGAAAAAATATCAAAATTTTTCTAAGTCCCAGAAAGTTGATTTTTTCAAAAAAAAATTGTTTATGAGATGACACTAAATTTCGATGTTTCATGCAGTTTTAAGAGTTTCGGCATCAAAAAATTTTTTCGATTTTAGAAATTTCATGTACTCCCCCCTATGGTGCTTTTTCAAGATCAAAAATTGTCGAACCTTTACCACCGGACAGCACCCCTTACACATGTCCGATTTAGCTCAAATTTTGCATGAAGGCTTTTTTCGAGGTGCTTAAACTTTTGAGCACTAGCGCTTTACGAAATTAGAGGTGATCCCAAAATATTGGCCCCCTTATATATAAGAGCGGTAAAAATCAACGTGTTTTGTCGGTTACGTCACTTATACAATCATATCTCCGGAACCAAAACTCACAGCCATTTGATCTTCGAATTTGATCAATGGCCCGATACCCAAGTAGCAATCCGCAACTAGTTCTGATACGACAAAGTCCAAACTATGTTGCAACAAGAGCACGACTATGTTTTTTATGTTATACTGGTTAAAACATGGTGACAGCAGTGTTTCTTTATAAAGTAAACACATTAAACTAACTATCATTTGTAAGTTATCGTTACTTGATTCTAACATATCTTTAATCACAGCTATGCTTTTAGCTACTAGTTGTAAAAAGGTTTATTTTTCGTTGCGAAACCATTATAAATACGTAAGCGTATATGTAAATCGTTACTGTGAATTGATATAGTAATAACTTAGATATTATAAGATTATAACATATGATTTCTTCATTGATTCAGATAGTTATCGGTAAGTTTTCCCAACGTTATGATAACGAAAATGCAAACAAAACAACCTTTGTTAGCTTGAATATGGCGAACACAATATGGAGTGTCAAGAAGTGTATGAAACGTAAAGAAAACCAGGATATTACTACTACTATGACTACTTTTTTATTACTACTTTTTGCCAAAAATAGTGAAAGGCAGAATAGTCATTTTTGTTCTATGCACTATCATAAACACGAAGATAATATAAGGATTGAACATTGATTGTGATAATATTATAATGCTCATGATATATGAATTTAAAATGATAAGAAATCACTCTACTTGGAATAATTTTGAGCATTCTGAACATAGGGTTATTTTGTTGTTAATTTTTTTTTCTTGTTGGTCATTTTTTTTTCTTTTAGGCTACTCTGGCCGAGGGGGGTGGTTACAACGATCCGCACTTTCCATACCGGACGAACTAGGCTATGGTGCCCAAATGAACACTAGTAACGATGGAGGAAACCGGTCTATCATTGATAGGTTCCCTCCAGCATGTAACCCAAGCGACAGAATCCTTTATGGTTATCAATTTGCAACGAAAGATACGAATATCTTCTATTGCAAGTTCGCCAGAGAGTTTGTCACTTGGGCAGGAAGTGTGTGCTTCACCCTGTAACCAGTCAATTATTGAGTCGTGCGTCTGAATCGTATTGGTATTTTGTCATCCTACCAACTGCTCCTGTGTCTTAAATGTCCTCGTCGATGAGTCTTTGAAAAATTTCGCATTGTATCCGCTTCGGTCGTGGCCCTGCTTTCCTATATAGTCTTTTATGTCTGAAGAGGTACAAACGATTATTACTTCCTATTGAGTTACTTCCTATTAAGTTCCTATTAGATGTAGATATGTTTGGTCTACTAACACTAACCATTCTAATCTGCTCTGATTATTTCTATCTTTGTCGAAGTTACGTTACATTTCCTTTTCCCCATTGCATCGCTTTTTTGACTATGCTAATAATAATAATAAGAGCCACCCTAATACCATCTACATCGAAATATGGCTTATCTATCCGTGTCTGTATATGATTTGTTCTAAAGATATCACAGCTCTAACGTTTAAGGTTTAGCTTCAAATGTTTTTGTCCCCCGAACATCAAACATGTAACAATGCAGAATCCATTGTTTCTTGAACTCCTTTACTAACGCTAAGACAGGTAGCCGATCCTTGTTACGGCAACTCTTATATAAAATAACCATACCTCATACTAAAACTGAACGGTGTTACAAAAATGAATCAATGTGAATTTTATTAAACAAGTCATTTTATTATTTCAAGAAATGGAAAAATCATCTATTTCTTAAGCAACAATCAGTTTCTGGTTGACAGCATGACCAACAAGGGGAGCTACATGAACCGATCCTGGATTGGCAGCGATGTATTTGGCAGCCGGCACTCCTCCCAAATAGTTGTTGTAGCCATGTCCGTATGATCCCCAGGGAAGTCCCCATGGGTTCACTTTGGCGACGTTAGCCTGAACGACGGTGGTCTTTGGTGCGTACCATCCATTCCAGCCCTTGTTGTAGAGGGAAGCCGCTGGCCACGCTGCAGATGACCACGAGTTTCCATACGCTGGCCAGGCAACCGAACTGTGGTCATCCCAGCTGTTCAATCCGTTCCAGTCGTTCCAGCCATTCCAGGAGTTCCAGCCGAGCGAATAAGGAGGCAATGATGAAGGAATGTAGGATCCTTGGGCTGCGAGTGCGAAACAGAGAGATAACAAAGCAACAAAAACCTGTGAAACAGAATAATTAGATTCAAGAAATTTAATTCATTCAGTTTGAATAACCTTCATTTTCACAGTTGGTTTGGTTTAGTAGACGATTTGAGCTGGTGGATGTTGCTGATGGACTGTGACTGTAACTGTTAGAAGCATTGGTATTTATATCCTTTTGATAACGAATGTTCGATCGATTGTAGCTCATTGTCATGACAGTAATTATGACCGCGTTTTGTTCGTTTATGGAATGACAATCCGGAAGAGAATTGAAAAACTAAATCGAATGGAGTGGTTGAAATCGGGTTGAAAAGTCGAGTTTTCTTATGAATGACTTAATTGCTTAAGGAATCCATTCCAGTTAGCTGTGAACACTGAAATTTTCAAGTTTCGATTGGATGGTATAAATACTATGATGTTTGCCGATTCTGGGCACAGTGTATTTGAGACTTGCACAGAATCACAATCCCTTAACATTACCTTCAGAATGAAGGTAAAAAACTGATACACGTTCAATCAGTTTTAGAACTAATCTTTGAATGTTTTCAGATGTTCGTCGCTCTACTGTCTATAATTCTGGCCGTCGCTGCCCACGGATCCTACGTTCCATCGGCTTGGCCCTCCCACTCTCTCGGCTGGAACTCCTGGAATGGCTGGAACGACTGGAACGGATTGAACAGCTGGGATGACCACAGCTCGGTTGCCTGGCCGGCATATGGAAACTCGTGGTCATCGGCAGCGTGGCCAGCGGCTTCCATCTACAACAAAGGCTGGAATGGATGGTACGCACCAAAAACCACCGTCGTTCAGGCCAACGTTGCCCAAGTGAACCCATGGGGGCTTCCCTGGGGATCGTACGGACATGGCTACAACAACTATTTGGGAGGAGTGCCGACTGCCAAATACATCGCTGCTAATCCAGGATCGGTTCATGTTGCTCCCCTTGTTGGTCATGCCGTCAACCAGAAACTCATTGTTGCCTAGTTAGCTCATGAAGAAAATTCTTGATTGAATAAAAAGTTTTTTTGACATATTTCAAAATTTTAACAAAGGTTTCGTCAAGTTCCCGGTTTAATTTGAATACTAGTTGATTCATCCGGCGTTGCTCGGAAACGTTTCGTGAAGTAAGGTCGAAAAAATTTCTAGAAATTGTCCTCCCCATTGATACTCTGACTGCAATGGAACACAACTTAGATGACAAACCGATTGAACAATACTCCGTTCATGTTCAGATTGCGAATGATCAGTGTCCCATCTCAGATCTCACAATAATCATAATGTTCATGGTATTCTCGACAAATTGGGTCAGTTTTATATTTGAACACTTTTGTTAGAAACATTCAAAACACCTTCCTCTCTATAAATATCTTCTTAGTAATCTCCGAGTTTCATATGTATATGTGCTTGTAACGTACTTTCTTACTTGAGCATTTATTTTCAAAAACACTTCTTCTAGTCTAAATGTCGATTCTCTTCAAATTTTATAAATTTCGTCATTGACCCTCTCCCCCCAATTTAAGGATACTTGCTACACTCCCTCCCCTATAAAAAAAACCCTTACAACTATCTCCGAAAAGCAAAAAGCATCTGTTGCAGGTGTGATAGCAATCCGTTCAGTAGTTTCGGAGTTATGCCGTTACATCTCTCTTTTTAAAGGCACTTGCTAAATCCACCCCCCATATAATCATATCTAAGGTATAGAAAATGTAGGCATGGTCTTCAAGAATTATCGATTCTTGTCAAATCTTAGGAATTTTTTCATGATCATGATCATTCTGAAATTTGATTAGGCTTTTTTGAGAAAACGATTGTGCTTTGAGAAACGATTTTATACTGGAACCGGAATTCTAAAATCGGTATGGCCGAAGTCAGATAAATTCACCTGAATAGCTGTATAGTTTACATTTGTTTCAAAATATTTGAAAATCAGTGAAGACATCTTTGAAAAATCATAGCACGAATTAAATTTTTAGATGCCTTCTGAATCGAAAACTGAATACCACTTAAACTGAAAAAAGTTAATTTTTTTTATCGACTATCCAAATCTGCTAACCCGATAAACCTGATTAATTTATGTGGAATAGACATTTTTATACTAATCACCCTGTATCCCTGAAACCGGAAGTTGGATCTGACTGAAGAGCAAGATGTTTTAAAGAATCTTGAAACTTTTCATTTGCATCTTAGATGATTCTTAGATTTCATTTGAATCTTAGATCGGTTCAGCCATCTACGAGAAGAATGAGTTACACATTTTTGATTTCGTTTCATATATCATCCTGTAGTTCCGGAACCAGAGGTCGGAACCAAACATAATTCAGGAACTTTGTTTGGGAGCATACGAACTTTCGTATGAATCTGAATTTGAAGAAAAGAAATATTCAGAGAAAATTGAGTGAAATTATTTGTCATACACGCATTTGCTGATCTCGACGAACTGATTCGAATGGTATATGGATGTTATGTTCTTCCAGCATTTATTGCTGTAAGTAGTTTAAAACAATATAATTAAAAAAAAATCTGCCATCATCTGGTTTATATATGCCATATTCGAAAGATTATGTTGCCAAAAATGAACCGTGCTAAAATTGGTCCGAGGCAAATTGTCATAAAAATGGATGCTGTACACAGTCTTTTTGGTACTTAGAAACAATTATATGTAACAGTATAAAAAATCGTGTTTCATGTTGCTCCCAAGCATTGCTTTTTCATACAGCGCTCAAAATTCCTTCTACTGGAATAAGGCTTACACAAAAATATCGATATCTCTGTTAAAAATGGACGGATTTTAACAATCTATGGCTTGTTGGATAGGTATTACCGAGCGAAATCTAAGTCTGGAAACATATTCTGTTTTCAAGGTCAAATGTGACAGATACTGTCAAAAAACTGAAAACTTTGACATAAAACTTCGTATAACTCAAAAAGTAAACATCCAATCTCAAAACCATTCAATATCGTTCTGGGTGACGGGGAGACCTTTCATTTGCGACTAGTTTGATCAAAATCGGTCCAGCCATCTCTGAGATCTCGACCTCTTAGTTGACAACACACACACACACACAGACATTTGCTCAGTTCGTCGAGCTGAATCGATTGGTATATGTCACTCGGCCCTCCGGGCCTCGGAAAATTTTTCGAAAGTTTGAGCGAATTCTATACCTATTTTTTATTCTTATAAAAAAAGGTAAAAATAGGAAAATTTGCCGGAAAAGTGGGAAAAATCCATAAAGTTGTTTTGTATGGAGAATGGAATTTTTGAAAAAGTTGCCTATGCTTGCTAGATCATTGATAGGTGTTTGGCGCATAACGAATTGCATAAGTGTTTGGTCGTCGAAGAAAAGAATACTAGATCGTTGAAAAAATCGTTTGGCGCGCAACGTGTAGTTTCGTGTGGATGCATACTTGATCCATGCGATTTGTCACTTCGAGCCACGTACTTAATTGGGTATGAAAATTATTGCTTGAAAAATTACCGGATGGCGCAATGCACATGACTGACCCAGGGTAGTTTCATCAAACAGACAATTTTCACGAAACTGTGTTGGGTCAGCACTTAACAACGGGGGTTTGAGCGAACCTGATATAAAAACCTGGTTCGAAACGGACTCGATTTTCAGTTTAGCAACGATGAAACAAGGTTCGAAACTGACTTTAAACAAACGGTTTTCCAAAACTGGTGGTGGAAACTGGGTTAGGTTTAGAATCAAGTGAATACGACATAAATTAAATAATGGCGAAATACATATGGCTGTATGACCGCTGTACTGCCTATACTTGCATATCAGTCCTATATTCGGCATGTCGAGAAAAAGACGATCAAAATTTTATTTAAAATTTGTTTAATTTATTGTGCTACCTAATGCTAAATCATGGTATTATCACATGAAATATCGCTAATACACCTGTGCTATTCCAATATTGCAACACATAAAATTATTGAAATTTGCACTAAATGGGACTTTTATTGCAATTTCTGAGAGTATATTGAGGATAGATTGCATTGCAGCTAACTCGAAATTCGCGAAAATCGATATGGGACTGATATGCGAATATGGGCAGTGTAGGCAAAAGAAAAAGTTCTGATATCGTTTACCAGGTAAAGGATTTTGTGTGATGAAGTCAGATGAATAATATTGGCCATTGTGAGCGTGAGTTTAGCAAATCAGAATTTTTTTTAATGAATCAATGAAAAGATTGAGCTTCTACAAGCTCTAAAGGCAAACTAAGAGATTTTTTTTTCATTTCATTTTTTCCCGGGTTGGTGGTTAAATGCATAGGGCGCTAGTCCTACAAGCAAGTTGTCGTATGTTCGAGCCCCGACCTGGAAGGATTCTTAGTGTCAGTAGGATCCATAGTACTAGCCATGCAATGATTCTGTACACTAAGAATCGGCTGCGAAGTCTGTTGAAACAGAAAGGCTAAATTCCACAAAAGGAATGTAATGCCAGATCTTTGACTTTGCCTTTTTGCCTTTCTCTATAGAAAGGTATTAGAATTGCTGGAAAAACCGACTTTCGAACGAAGCCTCGGAGACCCATAGTGTTATATACCATTCGACTCAGTTCGACGAGATCGGAAAATGTCTGTGTGTATGTGTGTGTGTGTGTGTGTGTGTATGTGTGTGTGCACTTTTAGAAGATATTTGAACGCGCTCAATTTTCTCAGAGATGGCTGAACCGATTTTAACAAACTTGGGCTCGTTTGAAAGCTACTGTCGGGCCATTGATCAAGTTCGAAGATCAAATGGCTGTGACTTTTGGTTCCGGAGATATGATGGTATAAATGACGTAACCGACAAAACACATTGATTTTTACCGCTCTTATATATATATATGGGTGCCAAAATTTTAGGATCACCTCTATTTTCGTTAAGTTCTAGTGCTCAAAAGTTTAAGCACCTCGAAAAAAGCCTTCATGCAAAATTTGACCTAAATCGGACATGCGTAAGGGGTGCTGCCCGGTGGTAAAGGTTTGACAATTTTCGACCTTGAAAAAGCACCATAGGGGGAGTACATGAAATTTCCAAAATCGAAATTTTTTTTGATGCCGAAACTCTTAAAACTGCATGAAACATCGAAATTTAGTGTTATCCCGAAAAAAAAATTTTTTGAAAAAATCAACTTTCTGGGACTTAGAAAAATTTTCATATTTTTTCTAAGTCCCAAAAAGTCGACTTTTTCAAAAAATTTTTTTTCGAGATGACACTAAATCTCGACGCTTCATGCAATTCTAAGCCTTTTGGCATCAAACTTTTTTTTCGATATCGAAAATTTCATGTACTGGCGATTTTTCAAGATATATGAAAATTACACTAAGTGGACTAAGAAGGCTTTTTGCCTTTCTCTATAGAAAGGTATTAGAATTGCTGGAAAAACCGACTTTTTTAGATTAGCATCACTGTTCTCATACAAATAGGCAACGCAAATGTCAAGCACTAGTTTGGAAAAATGATGCTGACTGTGTGACATAAACACTAAAGCATGCTTTTGTGAACTACTCGAATCAATCTGAATCAATTGGTGTCAAAATTAGTATCCGAAATTATTTAATTAAAGTATGAAATATATTTTCATGACACTGTTATGGAAGAAGAGAAAGGCATTATCACACCACTAGGTGGATTAAAAAGGGTTTTTCATTTTACTTTCGAATGAAATAGATAAGCACATAATAAGTGACAATTAGATCAATGTTAAAGATGATTACAATAATGGATTGAGACTGCAATTTTATGTTTCATGTTCTGTAAAGCTTTTTTTTTCAAATTGGTAAGATCAATACCAAATTAAAATTAAAGCGTCGTCTCTCTAAGCAACTTTTAAGTTCCACAGTGCCTGAAAAATATTCACTTTGTTAGAGCTCTAAAATACGCCTATTTGTCAACTTGAACGTACAGAAAAAGTTCTGAGGATACTTTCTCGCTGTTTAAAAACTCTATTAGGAACTTCTTCAAAGTTTGTTCTGTTGCGTCGGGTGAACATTCAAGTATGAGCAATTTCTTTAAAACGGAGCCTTCAGAATGCTTTGTATGTTGCTGAAGCCTTTGCTCTTTTACGAACTTTTGGTTACTTGGGCTAAATACTAATTGTAAATATATCCTACCCTACAGAATGAACAACTCTAGAAAAGAAACTCTTTAATTAGAGATGATAATCTGTGCATTTGCACGATTTTTTTTTAACAGAAGTATTTCACATTTTCACATTAATCTTTTGTGATATTTCTTTTCGGGCTAAAGCAAATGTGTGTCAAATTCTGTTGATTGTAGGTTCAGAAATATAATGGAGAGAAACGTTAACCACTTAGTCGTTTCACAATTCTGATGTACGAAAACATAAATTCGAACAAATTTTTGGGCGAGACGAAGTTCGACGGGTCAGCTAGTCTCTTATAAAAAATATATTTATGTATAAATTTATGAAGAGCAAGAAATACCTGTGCAAAGTTTTATACACGCAAAGACCGAAATCAGCTTTTTGGCGAAAAAATTAGTTGATTTGCTGATTTTAGTTAGTTATTTTTTAGGACAACTAAAAAATTCTTATATTTGCTAATTCAGATTTGTTATTTTCGAACCCCTTAATGATGCTAAAAAGTTGGTTGAATTTGCTAATTTTTCAGTTGATTTTGCAACATTTACATGCTGTCATTTCTTAGCAAAGACACGCTCCACTTTCATTCAACTAATATTTTTAGCAAAATCAACAAAACTATGGTTGATTTTAACAAATAATTATTGTTGATTTCAGTAAAAAATGTTGTTGAATTAAGTGATATTGTTGTTAATTTCAATGAAAATTGACAGTTAATAATAACAATAAACCTTCTTGAGTTAAGTAAAATATATACTGATTCCAACTAATACGAACTGTTAATTTTAGCTACAGCCAAAACGAGTCCAATTAATTAATTCATTTTAATTGGAATTGTCAGTTGATTTGATCAATAAACTTTCTTGAGTTTAATAAATTTATTTCTGTTTATAATGTGAATAATTGATTTTGCACTATAAACTAATAGCTGCTTTCCTAAGTTTGTAAAAGGCCTCTTAACAAAAGAAACAATACATATGGGTACGGTCCTGATTATAACTCATTTTATCTAATTTGTTGAATTCTTATGCACTGTAAAAATGATTTGCTTCTCCAAACAACATTTTGTTTGTTCATTGTAAACTCTCACTTACAATCACGAAGCGTAATTACAAACGATCTGCTTTGGTTAGGCACTGAATGTAATGAATGGCCAATGAAAATGTCTTACCATTTCGGATAGTAGCTCTTTGATTCATGTGTCCTACTCTATTGTTGTAGATGCTGCTTGTAACATCACGGTAAATTTTCCAAATGACCGTACAGGGAAGTGTCAGTTTCAATTTGTTTACTTTCTTTTCTGATTATTGAGCGACTAAACGAGTATATTTTCGTTTATTTACATGTACTAAGCGGAAACCAAAGCATTCAGATGTCGTCTCATACAAAAAGTTCAGAGATAGAAGTCGGAATGGCAAAGCAAGCATAGAATATGCAATAAACATATACTTTCTGCACTGGTCACAGAAGTGATTGTTAGTTAATCTTTTAATAATTCTCTGATAGCTGAAAGCACTCCACAAATAAACTTAAACCAAGCAACTTTACAGCAGTTTTACATATCGGTCAGTTAGAAATTTCAAAATCTATATATAAAATATATCAAAACAATTTCAACAAGACTATCCTTTTTTGTTTTTCAACGAATTGTGTTGCTTTGACACTTCTCATGAGTTTTTGACTAATAAACTTGTTAATAAAACCAATTGCATTTTTGTTTTCTTTGTGCTGTCTTTCTGCAGTGACAGCGTCAAACTATTTGATTTTAATAACAAAATTAGTTGACAACGAGAATTTCGTGTGGGATTGAAATGTTGCTGGTTTGTGTCCAGGATTTTCGCCATCTAAATATATTCGCTAAAAACAAGAACTTTTTTCAGCAAATTAAATTCTGAATATTAACCAATTTATTTGTTATTTTTGCAGTTTTGATGTTAAAATCAACTAATTCAAAAACAGTAATACGAATTAGGTGCAAAGCTAATTTCGGTCGTTCCGTGTAGCAATTCGTGCAGTAGTTCCGGAGTTATGCCCTTACACGGAGAACCCTCCGATCATAAAATTGCGATATCGCAGTTTTTGATTCTTGCGATAGTTGATTCAACTAATTTCTTTTTGATTCAACCAATATGGTTTTTGATTTGCATATATTCAGGTAGTTGAAAAATGTGTTGTTTTGAATGCTGTCAAATGCCGGAGACAGCTGAAAGCAAAACAATAATCGCAATCAAAATATTTTTTGTTGAAATCTGTTCGCATCGCTTCAGAATGCAAATGAAAACAACATCGATAGTTAAAACGTTTGTGAAAATTGTGTTCGTTCGATTTGAATAAATTTATGATTCCATAACAAGTACCGAACAGCGGTATCGGGATAAATTTAACCTTGCACAAAACGACCGAAATTAGCTCTGCACCTAATTTGTATTACTGTTTTTGAATTAGTTGATTTTAACATAAAAACTGCCAAAATAACTAATAAATTGGATGATATTCAGAATTTAATTTGCTGAAGAAAATTCTTGTTTTTAGAAAGTATTTCTAGTTGGCGAAAATCCTGGAAACAAACCAGCAAAAATTCAACCCCACACAAAATTCTCTTTGGCAACTATTTTGTGGTTAAAATTCATCACTGTTGAAAGACAGCACAAAGAAAACAAAAATTCAATTGGTTTTATTAACAAGTTTATTAGTCAAAAACTCATGAGAAGTGTCAAAGCAACACAATTTAAAAAAAAAACAAAACCAACATAGTCTTATTGAAATTGCTTGTGAATTGTTTTGATATTTTTGTGTTACATATGAATATTTGATTTTCTAACTGACAGTTATGTAATAATGCAGAAAACTTGCTTTGTTTAAAGTTATTTGTGAAGTGCTTCCAGTTCTCAGTGAATATTGGTGAAAACATAAGATTAAGTTATTGAGATATTGTTGGGACTTGATTCTAGTGCATCGTGCTTTCGAACATTTCAAATCGTGCCAGTGAACGACAGTATTATTTATAGATTAACTAACAATCATTTTTGAACAAGGGCAGAATGTACTCAAACGTGTTCATTGCATACTCTTTGTTCATATTAAATATAAAGGATTTTTGCATAATGCCATACTCATCGAAACAGAATAAACGATATTGTTCATTTAATCACCGATATTTTGAAAATAACGCTAATCTATTTTAACATAAGAAACAATCTTTTCTCGGTTAATTTTTCAAATGAAAATATAGTAAGTGACAGTGACTCTGGTTACTTTCTCTTTTCTATTGAATTTTATGTCGTTCAGGAATTTAACTCTGAACTCTTTGTATGAGACGACACCTGAATGATTTGGCTACCGTTTAATAACGTTTGAACGGAAATATTCATAGCCGCTTCACAATATCATATCAATAGAGGACAATTTACAAAATGAAAAGCTACTATCAAAAATGATAAGATTTAGATTAGCTGTTAAATTCTGTGGTTAAGTAAAGCAAATCGTTTGGAATTACACTTCGTGATAGTTTACAAAGAACAAACAAAAATTTGCTTGGGAGAAGCATATCATTTTTACTGTGTATAACCACGAATAGAATAAGTTTCATGAAAAGATTAATAATACGCAGAACACAAGGAAGAGAAGGTTAGTCAGAGTCATTTTGATTTCTGTCAACTTCCTACGAAGCAACATAAAAGATTCAATAAAAACAATTCGGGGAAAAAATCAAAAAGACTTACTTTCTATGTAAACATTGTAACATTCGTTTGGAATGTAAATTAACAGTTTTTGTGAATGTTTTTTGTCCCTGCTTCGTATTTTTGTTTATATTTTCATCCTCATTATATTCATCAACCAAATTATTTTTCCTTTATCGAGTAATTTGCATCGTACTGACGAGATCAATAAATGTATGAAGAAATTCTATCGATGTCGTAGTATTTTGACGCCAGTGGTGCGAATCCTGAGCATCTCATAATACCTGAAACAAATAAACCAAAACAGCTGATTTTGGCGAATAAAAGCTTCAATTAGCTTAACAAATAAACGATACATAAAATTTAATACTTCCCTTATTATTTTTCGAGCATTTTAGTTTTTATTTTACTGTTTACGAAATAAGCAATCAACCCTCAGGGGTGCCAGGTCAGGCTTTTTGAAAGTCGGTTCGGTAGCACGTCAAAGAGTGTGCTTCACTTTGTAGATTTAGGAATAAAAACGTGATTAATCCACCTAGCAGTGAGATAATACCTTTTTTTTATCAATCCGCATGTGTTTTTTGCATGGATATTCTCAGGTGTTTTAGTTCTCATGACATCATTTTAATTATCGTCGTTTTAAACGGCAAATTGAGATTTTATTCACTCATTACCCTGTAATGCCGAAACTGCAAATCATATCGGATTTCAATCTTAACGTGTGACAATCGATTGAACATTCCATGAGATGTCGAAGTAAGTTCCACTTTAGAGTTTTTCGTCATCATTTATGGTACTTCTAGAGCCGGTATTCAGGAACTAGTATAACCCAAAATGATTCGAATGGCCTTAAACTAATACGCCAAACAATTTACATCTTCTATATCGGTATGAATTTTAAAAACTCATCATCTGTAATTCCAGAATAGGATAAAATTCACCAATTTTGTATGGGACCTTAAGTCCTTTAATTTGAATTTCTGTGTTTGAAGTTCGATTTGGTCTTTTTGAGAAAATGATTGAGCTTTGAGAAACGATTCGATACTGGAACCGGAATTCTAAAATCGGTGTAGCCGAAATCAGTTATATTCACCTGAGGAGGAGACATCTTTGAGAAATTGCAGTGCGAATTAAATTTTGGGGGTACATTTCGAATCCAAAAACGAATGCCGCTTAAACTGAAATAAATTTATTTGGTAATCGACTATTCAAATCTGCAAACCCGATAAACCTAATTATTTTTTTGTGAAATTGACATTTTTATACTAATCACCCTGTATCTCCTAAACCAGAAGTCGGATCTGACTAAAAAGTAAGATGTTTTATAGGATTTGAAGACCTCTCATTTGAATCATAGTTGATTCTTAGGTTTTATTTGAATATTAGATCGGTTCAGTCATCTACGAGAAAAATGAATTGCAATATTTTAATTTCGTTTCACATATCATCCTGTGGTTCCGCAATCAGAAGTCGGATCCAAACGTAATTCAGGAACCTTATTTAGGAGTATACGACGTTTCATATGAATCTGAGTTTGTAGAGTTTGTAGTTTAGCCATCTCTGTGAAAATTGAGTGAAATTATTTGTCACACACGCATTTGCTGATCTTGACGAACTGATTCGAAAGGTATATGGGTGTTATGTTATTCCAGCATTTATTACTGTAATTAGTTTAAAACAATATAAATATGGAATTGCTTTCAACTTCTGCCATCATCTGGTTTACATATTCGAACGATTATGTTGCCAAAAACGAACCGTGCTAAAATCGGTCCAAGGCAAACTGTCATGAAAAAGGATGCTGTACACAGTCTTTTTGGTATTTAGAAACAATTGTATATAACAGTATAAAAAATAGTGTTTTACGTTGCTCCCAAGCATTGCTTTGTCATACAGCACTCAAAACTCCTACTGCTGGAATAGGGGAAAAAGTCGTTTACACAAAAATTTCGATATCTCCGTTAAAAATGGACGGATTTTAACAATCTATGGCTCGTTGGATAGGTATTATCGTGTGGAATCTAAGTATAAAAACATATTCTGTTTTCAAGGTCAAGTGTGACAGATACTGTCAAAAAACTGAAAATTTTGACATAAAACTTCGTATAACTGAAAAAGTAAACATCCGATCTCAAAACCATTCAATAGCGTTCTGGGTGACGGGGAGACCTTTCATTTGCGACTAGTTTGATCAAAATCGGTCCAGCCATCTCTGAGATCTCGACCTCTTAGTTGACAACACACATACAGACACACACACATACACACACACACACACAGACATTTGCTCAGTTCGTCGAGCTGAATCGATTGGTATATGACATTCGGCCCTCCGGGCCTCGGAAAATTTTTCGAAAGTGTGAGCGAATTCTATACCTATTTTTTATATATATAAAAAAAGGTAAAAAAGCAATCTGGGTTAGTTTGAAGTGCGTAAATTTTTTAATTGTTTCAGAACAAATTGGAAATCCTTAAAATATCTTCAAAACCACTAGAAAGTCTACAAAAATTTCTCGCATATCTGCAGCTTTTATAAAACCTCTGCAAAATTTGAGACAAATGTGCAAACGTGCCATCACTGTCCATCCAAACAGTTTTTATCAGCCCTGTGGCAAGGATGGGGCGCTCCAGCAAGTGCTATCGTAGCCAACATCTGGGGCATTTGGTGGGCAGAGTGCTCAGAGTATGGTAAACAAACATTCGAGCATTTCAAATCGAGTAAAATCTTAATTTCCTTATCGTAGTGATGATATTTTGATCGATAATTTGCGGGGAAGTGTGGTAAAGGGTACTGTATAAACAAGTAGTTTGTAATATCCAATTTTTTGCATTCTCCTTCATTGTTTTGGGTTTTGCAGAATGATGCTGGCCACAGTTTCATGATGTCATAGCAGCGGGCTGGTTTTTATGCTTTGAGATTTGTTTTTATTGTTTTCGTTTTCTTTAGTTGGCAATGTAAGATGAGTGAAACAGGAATGCCAGGTTTACAGATGAAACTACATTTCACCAGTTTTCAATGAGTTACTAAGCATGTAAGTGTACACCGATATATCAAATACTTCTATATTAGAATTATATAAGGATAACAATTCTATGTAGAAGTGATGCTACGGCGTTGGCAAATTTATGTAAATTGCCTTAGCAAATAAACGTATTTATGGAAAAAAAAACTCAAATACTACATATTTTGTTTATGGAATTGCGGTCTAGCGTACTCGAGCGAGTTTTTCTCATTGCTGTCGCATAACCAACCCCATAATCAATATTAATAACAAAGATATTCAACCGACTTATTTTAGAAGCGACGCACACACGACCTGGCATCCCTGGTAGTGTATGAGAGATGAGAGTATGGAATCCACGTTGTAGAACTAACACTGGCGGCGAGATAGGGCGGTTTTGGCTGAGTTTGTTATTTTCTCACAAAATATAATATAGCGCCGGAATCAACGCAAGTAAACATCGGAACAAAACATGGCTTAACATTCTATTTCAGAGTTAATATCTGCTTTTTCGGGTATATAGTTTAATTGTCCAAGTTATCAATTTTTTCCGTCTTGGTAAATATGAAAAAAAAAAGTTTGTTAACGGTTATAACAACTGGACGTGATACGACAGATGATCCTGAAACGCTCAACGAATAAACTATTCTCTTCCAGACCTTATGAATTTTTCCAAAAATAAGGATAACCGCACTCAAGATGGAAAAATATCGCCACCTGTCCATTCACCATCGTGAGTCTGAGTACTCTCCCGTTATCGGATCCGAATGAATTCGAAATCAGAGATGCCAGGTCTGCAGATTCGCAGACAAATATTTTTTAAATAGGACGTTATATTTTGCAGTTTCGCGTTTTGCAGATTTTTTTTTCGAATTTACAGACTTTTGCAACCTTGTCAGAAATTTTTACCTGGCATCTCTGGTAATTAGTAATGGCAGAAGTTTAGATTGGTGTTATTGTAGTGGTGGATGTTTTTACGCTGATCCTAATCGAAAATTGATCGAAATTTCTAAAATTTTAAAGATAAGTACTCTTCTATTATACTAAAAATAAGAGCTCCAATGAGCCTAACAAAAAAATCGATTTGTTAGGCTCATTGGAGCTCTTATTTTTAGTAAGACGAAGTTATTTGCTTCTGGACTGAAATAGATAATCCACAAGATGGTGAAAATTACGATAACCTTGAACATAAGGCTATGCTGATTCTTTGCTGAAAAAAAAAACAGATTCTGAATTTTATAAAGAACGAGCCCAAATGAAACTTGAAACGTGAAAATACCGCAATAATGTGAGTATTAATTTTTAATATTACTTTCAACTTTAATTATTAATGTTACCGTACACGCAGAGAAAAAATTGTAAATATAACCAAATTTGGGTTTCACGCAACGATTTTTTTTGTTAAAATAATGACAAAAGAAAATCTGGTTTGATATACAAAACATTGCTACTTGAAACTACAAAACATGAACCAATCTTACTCAGTGTGCTAGTTTATGTCAAACGACATTTTGATAAAAAAAGGTAAAAAAAAAACAAATGTTTCACCTTTGCGTTTCTGTCAATTTCTTGACAAACACTTTTACAGTGAATTCAATTTGAAAAATTTGTTATGAATGAACGAAATTTAGATAAAGTTAAGAATTCTTGCGCTTTAAAATCACAATCTTTTCAGTTGAAATAAAATACCTAAAATTTAGCTATTTCAACGAACGCTAGTGTTTCTTGAAATCATTCAAAATGTTGCCTCCGGTATGTGCATATTTTTCAATTAACGATCTCATCAGTTACCTCGAATTCCAGTCAAAATTTATGCTAAATTGAATATTAATAATTATTGCTACCGTCGTAGGTCCTGTTATCAGTTTTATATATTTTTTCATATTCTTTTCAAGTGAACTTGTTATTGTAAGTCGTATGTATAATTTAAATTAACTAATCACCAAAAATTTGCCTGTTTCTTTTTCTTGTGGATGTACCATGTACGGAAAATAAGTGCTAGTCTAGAGGAAGAAAGGAATGAGTATAATAAAACAATTGCTAAATTACAACATTAAGAACGTAATTAACATTCAAACGGAAAGGAAATAACTGATTCGATAGATGCAAAAAATATGTAGAAAAGTGTGTGAACCCCTGTTGGCGGTTTTCGTCGATGCACAATCCCGCGATTGATTAGCTGCCCATGAAGAAACAGGGAGGGTACTCAAACGGCGCCTCACACTTCGACCAAACATTTCATGTCAACAAAATGAAGTTTCGGATTATAATTTTTGAGCTTTCTCTGTAAGGTAAGTTGAATTTGAATTTCTGTTTCTGATGTGAGTTATTATTCCACTTAAGTGAATTACAGGTGTTAAAGATGTTGTTCTTAATCATTAGAATATGAACACTCCCCAACATTCTAACACGTGTGCATATATATGTATATATTTATACATATAAATGATTGATTTTATTTCACCAATTTTCATATGTATACAAAATTTTACACACATACATACGTATATGTATGCATATAAAGGGTGATTTTTTAAGAGCTTGAGAACTTTTTTAAACAATAAAACGCATAAAATTTGCAAAATCTCATCGGTTCTTTATTTTAAACGTTAGATTGGTACATGACATTTACTTTTTGAAGATAATTTCATTTAAATGTTGACCGCGGCTGCGTCTTAGGTGGTCCATTCGGAAAGTCCAATTTTGGGCAACTTTTTCGAGCATTTCGGCCGGAATAGCCCGAATTTCTTCGAAAATGTTGTCTTCCAAAGCTGGAATAGTTACTGGCTTATTTCTGTAGACTTTAGACTTGACGTAGCCCCACAAAAAATAGTCTAAAGGCGTCAAATCGCATGATCTTGGTGGCCAACTTACCGGTCCATTTCTTGAGATGAATTGTTCTCCGAAGTTTTCCCTCAAAATGGCCATAGAATCGCGAGCTGTGTGGCATGTAGCGCCATCTTGTTGAAACCACATGTCAACCAAGTTCAGTTCTTCCATTTTTGGCAACAAAAAGTTTGTTAGCATCGAACGATAGCGATCGCCATTCACTGTAACGTTGCGTCCAACAGCATCTTTGAAAAAATACGGTCCAATGATTCCACCAGCGTACAAACCACACCAAACAGTGCATTTTTCGGGATGCATGGGCAGTTCTTGAACGGCTTCTGGTTGCTCTTCACTCCAAATGCGGCAATTTTGCTTATTTACGTAGCCATTCAACCAGAAATGAGCCTCATCGCTGAACAAAATTTGTCGATAAAAAAGCGGATTTTCCGAATGGACCACCTAAGACGCAGCCGCGGTCAACATTTAAATGAAATTATCTTCAAAAAGTAAATGTCATGTACCAATCTAACGTTTAAAATAAAGAACCGATGAGATTTTGCAAATTTTATGCGTTTTATTGTTTAAAAAAGTTCTCAAGCTCTTAAAAAATCACCCTTTATAAGGTTCGTGAATGGAAGTTTAGGTTATCAAATTTTTGTTTTGGAAAAACTGGACCATTTCATTTGTTTCCTTTGCTACAGTTTACTGTTATAAACAGTAGAAATATTGCTGAACTCAAGGTCTATTTATCAAATCAACTGACAATTCCAATAAATAAACTAATATAAATTAAACTCGTTATCGGCTGTAGCTAAAATTAACAGTTCGTATTAGTTAATTCAACAACAATTTTTAATGAGATCAACAATAATTATTGGTTAAAAGCAACCACAATTTTTTTGATTCTGCTAAAAACAACTAAAATCGATTTGTTTTTCAACTAACAGAATTTTGTTTCAATAACAACGTCTGTTATTTCAACTAGAATATTTGTTGAAATTGAAAGGTATGGGTCCTCACTAATTGACAGCATTTTTTTTTTCAACCAATTAAATTAGTTGTTTCAATCATCGTTTCTGCTAATCGAAAAACAAAATGACAGTTTAGTTAAAACAACAATCGATTAGTTGTACCAAATTTTAACCAATCGAATTCAGAAAATCAACTAATATTCTAGTTGAAATGGGATCGCGGGTGGTTCCGTGTACAAACATTACACTCCCTAACGAATATCCTAAGTTGTGCAAAAAGTATCTATGGTCTTCAAAAAGTACCCATAAATCCCGTTCCGAAAATACCCATATTGTTAAGGTTTTCAAGGAATATCGATAAACCAGAAGTCGCCAGCTGGGATTTAAGAACCACCTCAAATAACGTTTTCCGACATCTACTCATCAACCCATCAACATCATTGGCACATAACCTAAATCATTGCCGAAGACACCAAATCAATCGGACTGGGCCCTTCTAAACAGTAAAGCTAGATTCAAAATTGGGAAATGACAATGAAAATTGTACTTTCTAGTTATGAAGAATGCTTGCGTGTAAAATTGCTCTTTCAGCTCCATTTTGTATTTTTAATATATAAATTTCTATTCATTCAATTTAAGAAACTTTAATCTTTCTACTCACGCATAAAGGACACTCGGTTTCTCCCACCAATCCAGAAGCACTTTTCCGGGGACCATGTCCTGAAAACAACACAAAATCACGCTACTGTATCGAATTTGGCAAACACAAAAAAAAACCAAACAGTTACCTTCATTTTTTCTGCAAGCTAATTGAAACCGTGAGAGTTCGATCAAACGAAAGCGAAACCGCACAAAACACTCGATTGAATATCTTTTCACACAACCCCGCACTGATTTGCAACGCAAATTAATATTAATTTTCACACAGATGGTTACAATTTATCTTTCACCAGTTTCCCTCCCGCTGACAGTTATTGGATCGGTTTAATTACTGCGACCGTTTATGCTAAGAAGTCGCTGGTTGCTGCGATTTTTTTCTTCTTCCCCGATTGAAACGTTGAACTAGCTGACAGCCGCGGGCGGAGACAGTTTGACAGCAGTAGGCGGAATGAAAAGACAAACGCATCATTATCACATCAACAGTCTTCTGCATTTTTTTATTACAACTAGTCAACATTATCAGTTTGCACCCGTTTCATCCGATTCGGAGGGGTAAAACGAATCCCCTACCAACCACCGGCCGCTGCCAGATTTACAATTTTCTGCGAAACCGTATGTCCCGGCAGTGGAGCGATGTGGATGGATCCGGGAGTAATGGCAATGTACTTGGCAACCGCCGGCACCGCCGACTGGACGTGACCGGATCCGTACGAGTTCTGTGCCTGTGCGTGGTAGTAGTTGTTCCATGGATTCGATTGCACTACAGTGTTGCTGTAGTCGACCACGGGAGCTACCTGTTCGGTGTGGTCAGCCGTCGTAACGGCCGGAGCGTGGCCGTCACCGATTGGCCACTGAGCATAATTGTTGACGGTGGCAAATGAGGTAGCACAATTCGGGTGGTTCACTTGTACGGTGACGGACGGCGAAGCCTGATCGATGTGGTTGTTGTTGTGATCTTGATACTGTTCGTAGCTGCCGGCCTGAGAATCATGGATGGGCTGCTGAGGTTCGGCGATCGGTACCCAAGAGCTCTGGTCACTCCATGGAGCATTGAAGTCCTGTTGCGAATCACTGGGAGGTTGCAGATGCGATGATGGCTCCTGGATAACGGCATTGCCAGCTGCTACAGCAGCAATTGCCACAATCGAAATAAATACCTAAACAAACAGGTTTGGTTTAAGTTGGATTTAAGATGAACACATTTTAGAAATACAACGCACCCTCATTCTAGTAGAACTTTTTTTTTGATTTGTCTACAATGGCCACTAGTCACTGCCGCACTGCTGTCCGAACCGCTGGAAGATCAATCAAACTGTATCTCTGATCAGTCTCCGGTGGCAGTTTTTATACGATGAAAGATAATTTAAAATGATATCTTTTGAAACATAACCTGCTCATCATTCGTCGAAATTCACTTTTAACCCACGAAAAGGTACTGAACCATACCCTGAAGGCCTTTGCTGATGTCAAACGCATCGCAATTTTCTGCCACCAACCGGGGTGTTGTGAGATAATTTATCTCGCTACTGAATTTAAAAAGGAAGATGTTTTATGCGTGCATCGATGCAGCAAACCCATCAAATCAAAAGCGGCACTTTCGGAGGAATTTGTTGTAAGGTGACTCAAAAAACATCTGTTTCAATGAGAAATTTTTTCGGTTTCCAAAGCTTCAGAGACACCCTACCGTACTTGATCGAATGTGAATGTTAATTTTTCACTGATTAACACAAAACATTGGGACTTTCGTGAAAATACAAACTGAAATACCAAAAAACAAAACATAACCAAACTTAGTTCCCCGCGGTGAACGCAGAGAATTCGCATTGATCACGCGCGTTCGAACGCGAAAGCAACAAGCCGGGAAACGTGAACCCACCGCGGATAGACACTCGAACTCATGTGCTTGTAATTTTACCAATCATTACACACTCGCTTTTTGTCTAACACCCCATTCCGTGTGTCGCCGGGCATTTGAAAAGCTTTCACGGAGAATGGTTCAGATTCCGTTGAGTTCAGTTTAGCTTAATTTAGTTTAGTTTAGTTTAGTTTAGTTCACTCGGCATTCCTTCGCGCGATCGTTCGCTTACTTATTTACTTACTTCGTTCAGTGAGGAATGAAGGAAGGTAATAACTAAATCAAGGTCAACATCTTCCAGCTGATACTTGTCGAAGCGAACCGTGATCCGAGATGCAGAGTCTCTTTGCACTTGGACTGACTTCCCTCTTCGGTGTGGCGTCGCGGCGGCCCAACTCAGCAAAACCCTTCGTGTGTCGCGCAATAGCAATTTACGGTCATAATTCTCTGTGCTCGATAAATCTAGTAAACGTGTCATTCGAGCAATTTAAATTGATCCACTAATGCACTGGCACTTTTGACTTGGGCTGTGCCCGGTTATAAACTACTGATCGGGCTTAATTACGACGGAAAGCCTTATGCTTGATGAAGACATAAGTTATGTTCAAAGCCGTTTCCCCGTCGAATGCCATTAAAAATGTTTTAAATTCAGATAGTAATTATGCAAACGTATGTCCGGTGAAATCAACACTGAATATAAATTGATGTTTGAGGATAACCTACGACATATGTTTGGGTGGTTTTCTATATTTTCACATAATCAAATGAAATGTATTCCATTGCATAAAATCTAATCTAATGACACAGTTTAGAACACTGAATAATTCGAAGTTCCAAAATACTTTAAGGAGTGTATCGAAAATAAGCTATCCACATACATTTGTGTTGTACGCATGTGTTTGTGATGGTTTTTTATGCTCAGATCACAGCATGCTGTTCGTTTGGCTGTCAGCTTTCGTTTGTTTACTTGTGTGTGCGGTTGAAATTCTGCGTTCTCAAAATGTCGCGTATTGAAAAGGAAATGAAAATTAAGGTTCTGGACACATGGCTGAGTGAGAAGAATATTACTATGAGAAATTGGCGGAGCGGTTTGGAATTCATCATGCCAGTGTTAAAACCATCATTAATAAGTTTGGGGAACACTATTCTTTGGATGAGCTACCAGGAAGAGGCAGAAAACCCGGTAAACGACACGATCTGCCACTCGTATAATAAAACTGTATCGTAAATTTAACTACCCCTCAGTACAGAGATGCCAGATATTTTCATAGAAAATCTGTAGTCTTTGTATAAAAAATCTGTATTAATCTGCATTCACTAATAAAATGAAATTCTTACAACAAAATGATGCTAAGCTATGTTATTCCAATAGATTGTGGTTGTAGGATGGTAGATTCAATCAGTCATTGCCGCGCTCACCAGAATATTCAATAACCGAAGTTTCATTTTTTTATCCACAACAATTAAATTGTAGTCCCATATATTTATCTAGCTAGAAATTAGTGACTTTATAATTTGACATGGAATTTCAACGCCCAATATGAAACGTAGAGTCGGCTCATACAACTATCAGTTTGACAGTAAAGTTTCATGATGCCATTACTTCTTCAAATGAAGTACTGTCTCTGAGCGTATCTTTTTCCTATAAATCATATTTTCTATTAGTTTTTAATTCATTTGGCTTCTCCAATATATGTTTCCACTAAGTCATTGCAAAAAAATTGAATATCAGTTCAAATTGGTTTCAAATTATAATATAAATGGATTTCACAGATTTCCATATTAATTTGTGATTTGTCCGTTGATTGATAGACTTTTATCTCGACACTGGAATCAAATACTAAAAGATGGCTTCTTACTTTTAGTGAGATCTGTATAAGTCTGTATTAAATTGGGGAAATCTGTATAAAATCTGTACTCTATATTAAATCTGTATGAGCATGTAAAAATCTGTGTAATACAGATAAAACTGTACAAATGGCATCTCTGCCTCAGTAACTGGTAATGTCAAAACGTAATCCCTTAAAAAAATGTTGAAACTGGCAACACATGTTGATAAATTATTGATTTTAATTAACAGTTACCGTAACCTTGGTTACTGCATTTTGAAGACATGAGAAATGTAAACAAAACAAACTGCAAATCGGATATTTGAAAGCGAATAATTAAAATGGATTTTCCGAGTGGGAAAATCTTTTCCCGTGGAAACTGCTTCAGTATCAGAGCAATGGATCGACTAGTCATTCGGATTTGCTAAAAAAGAATTCTTCTGTTGAGAAAACCGAAAAGGATTCACTTGCAATTGAACGAACGAAGTTTTCTACGGATTTAAAATCCTACATTCAAGTCTGTGTTATGGAATTTTTTTCATGAATTGTATAGATATACTAACATTTACAGTCAGCCCATCGATAAAATAATTGGGTTAAAAATAATGTGAGCTGTGAGTGTACTTACTATTTGCAAGCGATAATCAGTGATCGTAAGACGACGCAAAAAACTTTAGAAAGCTTGAAAGTCGCTGAAGGAGAAGCGAAAAGAATTTCCTGATTATACTTATAAGAATTATTCATTATTATTATAAAATCCGTGTGAGTGAGTGAGGGAGAAACATTTTCTTCGAGCAATAATATGCATAAAACAAAAAATATCTGGTAACTTAAAAGAACTATCTTTTTCTTTTGTGCATCCGGATCAATATAATACCACAGACTAACAGACAGGACACTCAAATTAGATTCTTTAATCATTTTAACGATCATTTCGAATATTCCTTCAGTTGGGACAGTACACGCTTATGTCATGATGTCGCCACGTTACCCTATCAAAAAACATCCTGTCTGTCATCTAGACTGTGTTTATTTTTTTCATTTACCAACAGAGTTGCATTTCATACAGAATTACCTGTAATGTTTTGATTTGTTTACCTCCATGCGAATTTCATGCAGGATACAGTACAATTTTATCCTGCGTTTTGTTACAATATTTACTCTGCCGCCACTTAATTTCGGGTGAAAATTACCAACACAATAAAAAATAATATAGATGAGCATCGTTGAGAAAAATAGACGGTTACCTCTCAACATCGCTAAAAAAGTTAAATATATTATCAACGTAATCCAATAATTTATTGTGATAATTCATTTTCAAATATTATGATGAAATCAGGCATCCCGGCAAGCAGCTGATCGGTGTTGACAAACGAGGGGAAACCAACTAGTAAAAAAACTTTCACATAACACAAGGGGTGTACCGATAGTAAATAGTTCGCGCAGTACAATATAGGTGGAACTAGTACATCACGAAAAATTATTTGTATAAGAATTTACTCATACTGTCATGTCTGTTAGTCTGTGATAATACTTCTCGAATATTATTAATTATACTATTTTCCTTGCGTAACTCTCATCTTGTGATTGGAAGTGCTATCAAAGGTATTGGTTTTGTTTTTTAGCCATGCATCGATTGTGGCACAACGAATTAGATGATGATTAGTACAGTTGCTTTGAATACGAAAGATTTTTATAGAAAAAAAAAACGTAACGTGGAATTTAAGAGTGGCTTATATTTCCCCTTTTTTATTTTACTATCTTTTTCATAAAAATATTGATATTATAAATCTGCCTCCTGAGCTTTGCTTCTGTAATGACTGTTAATATCCCACTTCATGAGCACTGCAATGAATAGAAATGAATCTGAATAAAAAAAATATGCAATAAACAGGTTGTTGAAGATAATGTTTGGAGTGTTATGATAGTATGTTTACATACAAAAGAATTAATGCTCTCAAAACACAGAAACAAAATTGAGGCACTCACTTTAATCGTACTGATGATGGCTGTAGCATTTCATTGGTCTAAATCCTCGAGTTGTTCTCAGGAATTCACTGAGCTGGCGCAGAGGGAACCAAATTAAAAACTTATGGAACGATTCCACAACTTTCTCAAAATGTTTGTTTATTTATCCTTGGGATCCTTGGTAACTAGTTCATAGCAACTTAAGCAGTGTTGCTCGAGTAACACATTATTTTTTATCTTTATCAGGGGGTCGCTATATTTTTGGTAACTGGCGGTAAATCGTTAACGGACAATTTTAATGCAAATTTTTAAATCAATGGAACGAGTGTCGGAATGATCCAGCGTATCAAAAGGCGAAATCACCTGAAGACCTACAAGAAGCAGAAAATCTCGAAACAAAGTGTAGAACAGAAGAAGCGAACAGCAACAAGGGCCCGGAAAATGTATTCGCGTCTTTTGCAGTGTCCGGATGCATGCGTTTTGATGGACGATGAGACTTATGTAAAGGAGGACTCAAAAACCCTTCCAGGTCCACAATACTTTACTGTCGTCGTTGGAGAGGATGTGAGCGATGCGGACAGGTCGATTCAAGTGGAGAAACTCGGTCGAAAGGAACTGGTATGGCAAGCAATATGTTCCTGTGGTTTGAAGTCAACCATTTTTTACACTACCGGAGCTATAAATGCATATAAGAGTATATGTATATAAGAAGCATAGTACACCTCCACTGTTTTGGCCGGACTTAATGTCGGCTGACTATGCCAAAACCACTCTCAATTGGCTTGCGGAAAAGGGTATAAATTTCGTTGATAAAAATATCAATCCACCAAATTGCCCTCAGCTTCGACCCATCGAACGTTACTGGGCAATCGTAAATAGGGTCTTCAAGAAGACTGGTAAGGCAGCTGGGAACATGCAGGAGTTAAAAAAACTTTTAAAAAACTAAAAGCGTCCAAAATATGCGATGCAACACTTGTCCGGAACTTGATGAAGAACGATCGATCAAAAGTTCGAAAACTCGTGAAGGAATAACTTAAATTTCATCCGGTTTTCATTATGCTCATGTTTAACCTCGTACAACAAAAGATCAATTTTTAGTTTGAAAAAAAAATATCGTTTTTTGTCATAATTTGAAAGAAAAAAATGTGGATAGCTTATTTTCGATACACTCCTTATTTAAATAGAGAGTGAATAGATTATGAAAAAAAATAAGAATGTTTTGCTTGTCGAATAAAAAAAAGTAACTATTAAAAAAGTGAGTGGATAATGTCAGAGACATAACCGTATGACGTGAAAACGGATGTAAACAATCTTTCAAGCCCGTCGATGTTAAACAATGTGGAGTCCATTTACCTCTAAAAGCGAAAGAGCAGTTGTATCTCTACTTAACATATTACTAATCCAAGCCTAGATCGAAATCCCGATTCTAAAACCCAGATCTTAATATGGAGCTAGACTCGTAATATAATAAGTCTAGATCAAGGGATAATGCTTGATAAAGGATTTAGAGAATAAACTATGCGGAGTATGACGAGTGCTCTTCGTTTTTTGGTAGCACTTTAAATAAGTTTAAAGAAGTCATGGGAGCTGCTGACAAATTGCAAACACTCAGTTGATGAATCATGCTCGTCATTAATCACCAAAATGCATTTCCACCCGGTTCTACTAAGGATCTCTCCAAAAAATCAAAATCTGGTATTCCATGTCGGAAGCTTATGTACGAAAGATTAGTTTTCTTTTATAATTTCATGTGTTATGTAATACAGTCATAAAATGCTACGAGCTTGATGAAGTACAATTCTATTGAACAGGACTTTTATACGGAAACTGAGGAAAGATTTTTCAAGGTCCCAAGCTATCGAAGTTCGCAAAGAAATATCTTGTGAAGCAGGCTAGCTGTTAATGTGGCTAGAAAAGAGACATTTACATTGAGAATGTAACCATTAACCAGCAAATTTTGGACCGGCGAACAGACGTCCAGGGCCCGACCATCAAGCGAAACCTAAAGAAGTCGTGCAAGTTGCCAACAGGATACCACCTAAGGCAAACTAGTATTCTGTGGCGAAGAAAGTGACCAAAAAAGATTTGATAAACTCTTTGAATATACAACCCGGATACCAGAATTAACTTAATATTTTACACCTCACATGAAAGTATCTTTCTCAAATATAGACCGGTGACCGCAAGCGGGACCCATCAGTTTCACTTAGACAGGAGGTGGAGAACAAGGTGCGGTGGAAGAAAACAAATTGAATTGCTTATTTATTGTCTTAGAATTTAATAATTCAACACTCACCGTAGAGAGGCCTGTTCGAAACGACTGGAATAATTGAAAATGAAGGCCGAACGTGACACGGTCTAGTGCTTCGAAACTGAAAGTGTTTTTGTTGTTGTTATTGTTATTGTTATTGTTCGAAGTAGAGTGACTATAATCAGAGTGGCGACAGCTGTTCGTTTGGAATGACAGCTCCCAGTTCCAAACGAGCAAACGACCTGTCAATTCAATGTAAAGGTAATGGAATGTTTTGAATTGTTGCCAAAATTACGGATGAGATGTCGTCACTCTGGTTATAGGCACTCTAGTTCGAAGCATTCCATCTGACAGTTGAAAGGGGAAATAAAACCTGATTTTCTATTTCGGTGTGTGTTCGCTGTCACCAAAGCCTACTTGTCTGATTACTTTTAAATGTTCGGGATATGACCGAGTGAATGTGAGCTATGAATTGACTCGATTTTCATGGTACTTTTATTGAACATAGAAAAAAAATTGAATCACATCGTACATTAATGAAAGTATTCTGCAAAAAAAATATCTTTTTCCATTATTAGAGAAACTCAATGAACTAGGAACTAGGAATAAAATTTCCCTATCGGCGTTTTTCACTATTGTTGAATTAAGGAAACAGAATTATTATAAATAAATAAAGGCACATTCAATGTTTATTTTTTCTTCTTTCAGTTAATTTCACCTGCTTCTACTTGGTTGTGCAACTGCCGGATTCAAAGCGTTACTCGCGGGAGCGGCATAGACAGGACCGTAGCCTCCGGTTAGGATGCCGTTGCCATTGTTACCATTCACGTACGGCGTTACTGGCGCTACCGGTCGCGGAACTCCACTGTTGACTCCTTGCGTTGCAGTCACTGGTGCTGGTCCGGTGGAGTTGTTTGGTCCCGTTTGAAAACGGGTGAACGAAACTGCTGTAGCGTCCGAAAAGGGACGGCCATGTTGAACCACTTGCTGCTGGCTGGCTGGCTGGGAACCGGCTGCTGGAGGAGACACCTGAGCAAAAGGTGGGAATTGGGGAATTTGTTGGAAACCAGGAAACGGTATCTGAGGAGGCACCAAACCACCACCAAAGGCCGGAACTGGGGGTATGGCGTTGTTGTAGATCGGATTGAAGAATGCTGTTTGAGGAGGAACTCCCGGTCCAGTTGGTAAATTTAAGGGACCATTTACGAACGGATTTTGTTGAGGAACTCCAAAGCCGTTGGGTGCGAGGTAAGGATTGAAACCATAATATCCGTCCAGAGGTGCGTTGAATGGTGTCAACGGTGACTGGGCCAGTGATGGGTAGTCTTGGTATCCAGGAGGAAAGAATTGTCCTTGAGGCTGCACTGGTACTACAATTTGAGCAGCAATCGAGACCGCAAGGGTTGTGAGGATAAGGATCTATTCGTGAAAAAAAACATACTTTTTTTGCAAAAACTGAACTAAAAAATGTCACTTCTTTGCATACCTTCAACATCGTGCAGACGATTGGCAAACCGAACAGCCGGAGCTTCGAAGAAACTATGACCGGTTACTTCCGATAACAACAACTTTTATACACTATTAAATTAACCACTTGTTAATCGTCCTCCAACATCCGTGGATGATGATAAATTTGAACAGATTTTATTTAGACAATATTTTTCGTTTTTTATTTCTACTGGTGGTCAAGGCCGAGTTTCATTTTCGCTACGCACCTTACTGCATTTAATTCTTCTATTTTTTTTTGCTACTGCTGACTGACTATCGAGTCATAAATAAATACCTCAGGTCAGTGAAGCTTAACCGTGCGTCAAAGTAGGCGTATTTGGCAGTGGATGAAGGGTCGTCCTCCATTCCATGGCAACGCTTCTATCTGATTTTAAAAAATACAATAGTGTTTATGTATTTAACTTGTGTTAATTGAATTTTTCGATGATGGTCATTTGTAGACGACCTTCACCTGAAAATGGATAACGGAATCGGAAGCATAGGTTGCCGGTAATCAACTTTGATGACCAAGCATTGCAAAATGGTAAAATTGAGTCAAACTTACGGTCAATAATGCGATTACAGTGATTGCAAGGAGCTGGTCTGAGGTTAGTGTGATTTTCAGATTCTTCTTAGTCATCAATCCAAAACTCTGGAACCAGGAGCCATATCCGGAAAAATCTAAAAGTGTTCTATTGGACAATTTTTTTTCCTCGAAAACTTGATCCAACCATCTCCGATCAAAATGGCATTGATCTAGCTGCGAATGGCGATGATTGAATTTTGGTCAATACTCTTTATTTAAATTCTAGAGTAAAGTAAAGAACTTCTTTTTTGGTTTCAACCGACATTGCAGCCGATTTATCATCGATATTGAAGCAATTCCACTCCAAATCGTCCATGGATGCCAAAATTCTACCACGAACCCCGTCAAAACTTTGCATCGGTATGGCAAATAAAGTATTGGTCTAGAGTTTTTTTCTCTCATTTTTGAAAAGGGTTATCAAGGCACATTTTCCTACCCTACATCGGTGAAAAAACCAGTGTTGAAAACGAGAACGCTAGTAAGGAACAACCGTTCAGAATAATTTGACAAGAAAGGTGCAGCTACCAGTTGATAACTTTGGTAGTGTGTTACTTTTTTTCCAATACAGTATGGGACACTAACACTCATGTGATGCCACCGATGCTGCACCTTCCGATTCTACCAAATTTTCTATGTTCAGTGCAACCAGTTTATCAAAGGCGCGTATAGAATTTAATTTCGAACATTCTATTTATTCAATAATATATGCTTCAACAAATGTAAAGCATGATTTCAAATTGAAATAGTAAATTTGATCAATTTTTCGTCAATGTTTGATGAAAAACTGCATACATTTTTAGGTTTTGATTGTTTGTTACATATTAGATAGTTTAGCTACACTGCTTCAGTGCATCTGTATTGGATTGCGCGATACAAAATTAACAAAATTGAACGTGTTTTGTGAAAAAGCAGTTTTCCGAAGGAATAAATAGTTTTTCAGCAACATACCGGCTTTGCGAGGCAAAAGTTTCTATTGCCGTGGAATTTTAACAAAAGATATACGAACCTTTATTTTGAAGCCAAATCTGCGAAAGAAAATCTAAATTGAAATGTGTTAGTTGCTGATGGAGTGTATGGTAGTGCAAGGAAACTGAAACTGAAACTTCAGTGACTGAAAAAATCACATCTATGATTCTCATTCATGAAACAAGCATCCGCAAAATTCAGAGCCCAATCGAAGTTCAAAGCAAAGTCTTGGCATTGCATTCCTTTTGTGGAATTTGGCCTTTCTGTATCAACAGACTTTGCAGCCGACACATAGCGTACAGAATCATTGCATGGCTAGTACTATGATCCTACTGACACTAAGAATCCTTCCAGGTAGGTGCTCGAACATACGACCACTGGCTTGTAAGACCAGCGCCGTCACGTTTCAGTTAGACACCGAAGTAATTCGAGCAAGATTTAATAATTATATTTTTAACAATAATAAAATCTCTACTGAATGAATTCGCCACCGAATTGCCACTGAGCAATAATGACTGCAATATTTTCGAGGCACGTAGGGTGGTAAATATGAACAACAATATTTCATTCTACAATTCAAATAGTTATGATAACGACGGAGGGCTGTTTTAATTCCAGCTGGCTGACTACACTGCACTATTTAGATTAAACCCAATAAAACGCTATTAAGCATGAAATTGATTCATAGAAATAACAGGAGTGCAGCATTTTGCATGTCTCGAGCACACAGCAGCCGCAGCGAAAACCTGCACTCCTGTTACTTCTGCGTAAGATACTCAAGTTAAATTGGGTAATATTTTTAATCAGCAGCATAACAGGATTTGTGATTGTTTCTACAATTAGCAAAGATAAACTCAAGATGGAGTGGTCAGCGATTTCTTATGTATTATTTGAATATGACCTCTCGATGAGCTCGGTTCACTGTCAGTTTCAGTCTTTTGACGCAAAACAACAAGCATCTGATCGCAAGCTGCGTCGTAACTATGACAATGACTGTTTATGTTTGAAACAATATCAAGTTACAGTATGAACGAAATTGAACAATTTTGCTTCATATCCAGTGATTCTTACAATAAGAAAGTAAAAACTATTAACTTAGAATCATTATCTAGAATTTATTTAGTTTGTTATTGTAGGTCCCGGGTTGGCGGTTCAATGCATAGGACGCTGGTCTTACAAGCCAGTTGTGGTGTGTTCGAGCCCCGACCTGGAAGGATTCTTAGTGTCAGTAGGATCCATAGTACTAGCCATGCAATGATTCTGTACACTAAGAATCGGCTGCGAAGTCTGTTGAAACAGAAAGGCCAAATTCCACAAAAGGAATGTAATGCCAAGACTTTGTTTCATTGTAGGTTCCATTCCTCAGAGCTAAACGCAGAAGAACTAGTTCTTCTGTGAGCGTATCTGCTGTTTGACATTCGCAGTGTGAGTTTCGCTTCAAACAAATCCAGCTTCTGGTCGTTTGCATTGGAGAAAAAGAAAACGAAAAGTGGACAACGATGGGGAACATTACACAAAGTCGGTTGTTCTAATAGCTCTGAATTTTATCTAAAGAACTATTAAGATTGCTTTTTTGCAAATCGAAGGTAGAAATCATCAGTTTAGTGCAAATCTAGAATAATTTGATTAGCTTTGTGTTTACTTCGCTGTGCGAAGTTCGCATCAAACGAGTGCATATAATGCTAGCATTTGACTGCATCGCGTTCAAGAAAAAAGTTCCGAACAGTGTTTAATATCGCAGAAAATTTTGCCCTTCTAAATGCCAGAAATGAATCCCGTACAGCATTTCGATAGTTTGATATTAGTGAACGATTATACGACTTATGGTACGATTCTGTAGGCTTAAACCAGCAATTGATTGGGAATGGTGCCCTACTTCCTGGAATACAAACGTAATCATCCGTAACTAAATAATCTTTTCCAGGACAACAAAGCAACTGACGGTCCATTCAGGACTCCAAAAGTAACGCAAAGAACTTATTTAGAAAAGTCGATTAAATCGCCGACCTGCTTCCAAGAATACAAACGCAATCATCGGAAACCAATATTTGTCCTTTTCAGCTCTACAAAATCTTTAACGGTCAAACGGTATCAAATCAATTGATATTCAGTCACATCTCGAATAGATATTACTTCAGATTGTAGAAAAACTAAAAATTTAATCTAGACAGGCAACAGAATGAAATGAAGTCCAATATTAGCATTTATATAGAACATTGAAACCTATAAATCATATTCACAGTTGACAGAATATTCTCAGATTTGAATGAAACTTTCTGAGCATGTAAACTTTGTCCTTAAATGTCACATTGCACACTTTGTTTTTTTTTCCAAAATTGATATAGACTGTCTTTTAAAAAGGGCTAAACTTTTTTCAAATAGTTGACGAAAAATGACAAAGCCTACAAAAACGTAAGTCAAATTTTCCAATCAAAATCTGAAAAACTTCCATATCGAACTGACTTTAAAAATTAAAAATCAATTTACAAAAAAATACATTTTTCAGTTTAACAAAAAAAATTACAGTATCTTTTTATCAGTACTAAACTAAACTGGAGGTTATTATCGTCCAAAAAATCAATGAATCTCAATTTGAGAAGGCATTTCTCAGAATACTAGCTGCCCGATATTTGCAAATAGGATCAGTAATGGACAAAAAAATAATTATAGTTTACTTTTTCTCCTAAAACTGTCCGCTTTACGTTACATGAACGGTTTGAAGGGAACATAACAACCTACCTTGGGATAAAGTTTCATTGAATTCGAAAGTTGTGTTCTATTTTTGAAAGACTTTAAATTTTGAAAACCGGTTTTTTTTCAGTGAAGGATTCAAATAGACGAATTTTATATTGATCTAGACTAGATGCTTTCATCATTTTTTGCACAATATGTCTAAATTTCGAATGAAAACACTGAAAAAATTACTAATCGAATTTTACACTGAAAAAAATCGATCTTGGAAATTTGGAGTCAAATCACAAGATAACGACATACTTTATTTGAATAAAATTTTGTCCAAACATCGATAATTATGTTCCCAGCCAACCTTTCATTTATTTCAAGATAGGCGTTTTGAGGGGAAAAAGGGTTTTCTTACAAAAACTAACTTCTTTTTCTTGGCACTAAAACTGCACGTTTTGCAAACCCCGTTGCGTGTGGTCTGGGGTGTGTGAAAAATTTAGTCTTGAATATCCATATTACATGGTCTAGGATGTGTGAGGAGATTTAGTGTTAAAAGCTCATATTACACGGTGAAATTATCTTATCTCATTGGAATCTTGTATGATAAAGACTTATAGTTCAATTTAGTGTTACATAAAAAGACAATGGATAAAATCAGTTACGACAAAAATAGTTTTTGTTTGAAAAACTTTTTTTCCTTGAATGTGAAAATTTTATTAAAATCAATAATGGTTTTGTAAATCGATTTTAAATTTTATTATCAATTTTCTTCAGTGTAGTTCTGGATAAGATTTTTTTTCAGTATTTGTATTGAAAAATTTAAATGATTTTGTGAAAATCATTAATGCAACACTTTTTTTGCAGGACTGATCATTTTTCACAATAACTCCTTGAAAAAAATTTGTTAAAATTTTTAGCTCTTTTCAAAAGACAGCCTGAATCAATTTTGGGAAAACAAAGTAGGCAAAGTGACTTTTTAGGACAACAAATCAAGATAGCGCGAAATTCGTCATATTTATAGAGAAGAGTTTTCATAACAAAATTATTTCTCTATGTTTCGTGAGAGGTTTGAACCCCTAAACACCATCTAGTCAATACATTTACGTATAATCTCTTTTCAGCCAATTATAAATACTAATGAATAATATAGTTCTGTTGTAAGAAGGAGTGTATCGAAAATAAGCTATCCACAATTTTTTTTTCAAATTATGATAAAAAAAACGGTATTTCATTCAAACTAAAAACTGATCCTTTATTGTACGAGGTTAAACTTGAGCATAATGAAAACCGGATGAAATTTAAGTTATTCCTTCACGAATTTTCGAATTCATCAAGTTCCGGACAAGTGTTGCATCGTATTTTTTGGACGCTTAAGCCCACATTTTTTTTTGAACTCCTGCATGTTCCCAGCTGCCTAGACCCTCTTCACGATTGTCCAGTAACGTTCGACGGATTGAAGCTGAGGGCAATTTGGTGGAATGATATTTTTCTCAACGAAATTTATACCCTTTTCCGCCAGCCAATTGAGAGTGGTTTTGGCATAGTGACCCGACGCTAAATACGGCCAAAACAGTGGAGGTATACTATGCTTCTTATATAAAGGCAGCAATCTCTTCTGCAGACACTCAAATCGATAGATTTCTGCATTTAGAGTTCCGTTAGTGTACAAAATGGTTGACTTCAAACCACAGGAACATATTGCTTGCCATACCAGTACCTTTCGACCGAGTTTCTCCACTTGAATCGACCTGTCCGCATCGCTTACATCCTCCCCAACGACGACAGTAAAGTATTGTGAACCTGGAAGGGTTTTTGAGTCCTCCTTTGCATAAGTCTCATCGTCGATCAAAATGCATGCATCCGGACACTGCAAAAGACGCGAATACAATTTCCGGGCCCCTGTTGCTGCTCGCTTCTTTTGTTGTACACTTTGTTTCGAGATTTTCTGCTTCTTGTAGGTCTTCGGGTGATTTCGCCTCTTGATCCTTCCAACACTTGTTCCTGCTTTTTTGCCAAATCACGTATTGACATTGATTTACTTCCTGGTAGCTCATCCAAAGAATAGTGTTCCCCAAACTTATTAATGATGGTTTCAACATTGGCATGATGAATTCCAATCCGCTTCGCCAATTTTCGCATAGTAATACCCTTCTCACTTAGCCACGTGTTCAGAACCTTAATTTTCACTTCCTTTTCACTACGCAACATTGAAAAAAAAACGCAGAATTTCAACCGCACAAACAAGTAAACAAAGGAAAACTCACAGCCAAACGCACAGCATACTGTGATCTGAGCATGAAAAACCATCACAAATACAAATGCGTACAACACAAATGTATGTGGATAGGTTATTTTCGATACACTCCTTAGTGAACAATAGCAATAAAGTTTGAATTAGGATATATTCAAAATGTAGAATATTCACAAATCTGCTACGAATCAAAAAGAATCCTTTTTTTGCAAGCCAAAAAATGCGTGTGGTAAGCCTGCTGCGCTCAATGAGTGAACATATTTCTGACTTCTATGTGTCTGTTTTGACTGTTATGCTTTGTGCGACGATTTGTTCAATTCAAGCGGTAAAAAATTTGCGCGCATTTTTTTTGGAACTACATTTCACCTTAAGATCTGAGGACAGCCTTTCTGTTTCAACAGAGTTCGCAGCCGATTCTTAGTGTACAGAATCATTGCATGGCTAGTACTATGGATCCTACTGACACTAAGAATCCTTCCAGGTCGGGGCTCGAACATACGACAACTGGCTTGTAAGACCAGCGTCCTATGCATTGAACCGCAAACCCGGGCGCGGTTCTCTCCATGCTCTCTCGCAAGTGTGTAAAATGACTCTCGATGTGGCCGTGTGGCCAAGAAAGTTTTGATATTTTCGGTTACAAGTTTGACTACATCACATAAAATCCAAGAAAGCTGCCGCTTGTTTGGCAGCCTTTTTGAGCCGATTTTATTTCTCTCTCAGATAAAATGGCGCCGCCTTAGAAATCGACTTACCTTCATAAAAATAACATTCACTTCATTTTTATCGCGACAACAACTATGTTTTTCTGCACTAATCGCATCTAAATTTAATTGTCTAGCCATTGTCAGGATAGATTTTTGATCCATGCTTTTGAAGGCGAGATAATCAATGAACAAGTTGAAAGAGGGCGTTTTCAGCTATGTAATTCTTCCTGCAGAAAAAAGACTTTCCCGACCGCTAAAGTCAATGAATCATTCTAAAATTTTCACAGAATAATCTAAACTAATTTACTAAGAGATTGTCAATTGGGTTTTTTGATATTCGTCACCGTTTCTGAGAAAATCAGATTTGAAGCGTGAAAATAGCCCCTTTAAAACGCTCTAAAACACACTGGCCTCAGCCCTTAATTGCATCGTTACAATTATGCAAGTGTTGCATTGAAAATTTGTAAAACTCACACAAACAATCAAGTAGTCCGTGTGGAAAAAGTATGTAAGATTTGTATGCGCATTCACGTTATCCAGTTATGTCTCTGACATTACCCTTCCGCCTTTTTTTTTTTTCAAGTGACAGTTTCCGAAGATTTCAGTACTGTCGGTATCAATGTATTGACATGACTTTTACGCTGTTTTTTTCTTCTTATTTCCGTCAATAATCCGCCAGTATGTGACATTGATCTTGACGAAACCGCGTACGATCCAGTTAAAGCATGAACCGCTATGCTTATTATCATAAATAGTGCCTCACAGCAATGATCGTTTGTGGGTGTGTGTGCGAGCGTTCACGATCAGTCTCGCCTGTTATTAATCAATCCGGCTAGGGTCTTGCAAGTTAAGCTTTACGCGGTCGCCGTTTCCAGTCTAACCAAGCTAAGATGGAAAGATATCAGCTACCGACCACAAAAATATGTCCGATCGTGGCACTGGTTTTGGAAGGTAGAGTGACGCGTGCTTCGCGAACTCTAAAAATAAAACCAGTCAACTCGAGTTGAACGCTTATATCTTAATGAATGCGGAAAACTGATGCACAGAGTAAATAAATCGAAATTATCATTTTAATGTCATTTTTTTAGGAATTTCATTTTCCACTGCTGAAGTCTGACCGGGAAACGAGAATTGATCACCGAGAACAAGCAAATGCAATTACTGTGCAGTGGCTGAAATAATTTCTACACCCGAAACGATCAAAAATCGTCGAACTCAAGAACAACTGTTCAAGCCACATGTCAGTACTGCCGTTTGATACAAACATTTTGAACAATCTTGGGCAATCGTTGTCGAACTGCCGAACAGTTAATAGTTGCCGAGCAGCCGACTGGCACCAACCTGTCCGATCGAATTGTAGACACCAAAACCTAAGGCAACAACTTTCTGCTCGATAGTGGAGCTTAAATCAATCGCTTAAAGCATGTGTTATTTGGACTTGATCAACAATGCTGCAGAACATTTTATTTCTCTGTATTGCTTCATCATCATTTCTGACCCAGCGAGTGTTGCTGCCATTTTTTTATACCGACTCACCTGGACCAAAATCAGTGGCCATAAGCCGAGCGAAAATGTGGGTGGATTTCAACAAACGAACCTGTTGTTCAACCTCGTAAGTGTAGTAAATGCGGACCAAAGAACTTATGTTAAAAACGGTTTTATTTCCAATCCAATATCACAATCGTAGCAAATGAAAAAAAAGAAAGTATCTGAACTTATGCTTAGGCAACGATCAGCTTCTGATTGATGGCGTGGCTAACGAGTGGAGCCACGTGAACCGATCCCGGGTTGGCGGCAATGTACTTGGCAGCCGGAACTGCTCCCAGATAGTTGTTGTAGCCAAGTCCGTACGATCCCCAAGGCAATCCCCATGGGTTCACTTTGGCAATGTTGGCCTGAACGACGGTGGTCTTCGGTGCGTACCATCCATTCCAGCCCTGGTTGTAGAGGGAAGCCGCTGGCCATGCTGCCGATGACCACGAGTTTCCTCCATATGCTGGCCATGCGATCGAACTGTGATCATCCCAGCTGTTCCAGCCATTCCAGCCATTGTTCCAGCCGTTCCACGAGTTCCAACCGAGGGAACTGGCAGGCCACACCGACGGGGCGTACGATCCGTGGGCCACAATACACAATGAGGCGAAAATCAGAGCGACGAAAGCCTATTGGAAAAAAATTGTACTTTTTATAAGATCACTTCACAGTTGTTAGCTCCGTGAAAATTTTACCTTCATTTTCACAAATGGTTCGTTTTTTTGTTTTTTTTGAGAAGACACTGGTTTGATGCTTCGAAGAGCTCACGGTAAACTGTGCTGTAACTGCCGGAGAACTTTAGTATTTATATTCTTGATAGTTAAGGATTCCACCTTGTTTTTTCGGCATAATTAGTTCGAGCCCACTTACTTCCGATCATTTTGTTAATTGACGATCACGACCTTCCATGCCAGGCGAACCATTCTCAACGCACGAATCCAACCATGCGTAAGATGAATGTCCACATTTAATGAAACATGTTGATCGTTTGATCGTATCGCAAAACGACAAATTATGCCTTGACACTTGACACCCTCAACTCTAGGATAATTATTATACTAGAGTAAGGGCTCCCTATTTCATCTCAGCTCCAATTTCCATCTCATAACTTTGAACATGAATCATATCCTTCAACGTACCTGAGCAAAACTGTGAAATGTTTAAAACAATTATTCAAGTTTTTGCCACACTTTCCAATTGAAAAAAAATAGTTTGAAAACCTTCAGCGATAGCTTTTTTCATTTAAAATAAACTAACTTTTTAAATTTGGGAACCACTTTCGTCTGAAGTTTTACAATTCATCATGTTTCTGAATATTTACTAATCGATTTGCCTCAAAACATCATCACTATTTCACATAATTACACCACTATTCAATGCTGGATGACTATATAGTTAGTAAAGTTTACTTTACACTTGTGTAATCAACGATTAAAGACTTCTGAAATTACCTGTTAAGCAATGAAAGTCTTCAAAAATAAGAGATGAAAATTTGCACTTAAATAACTTGATTGCGCTTTGTTTTCATCTCAGTTCGTATCGCAAGGTTGCTAAGTTTTCTCACAATGTTACATAAACAAATTTTCTTTTTTCTTCTTTTAATTATCATCAATAAGTATTTTTTGGTATTAGTTTAGTAATATTATTGATATTTATATTTCAATAAAACTCTTTCGGATTCGAATATTACCAAAAAGAGCGTGTTAATTACTAATCAAATAACCATTGTGGCAAACCCAGTTGCACTGGTTTCATTCCGATATATGTCAATATTACGCTGTTGAGTGTGTGCGTTTCATCGGCTGTGCACAGAGATGCCAGATATTTTCATAGAAAATCTGCATTGCTTTGCATAAAAAATATTCATCAATAAAATGAAATATTTTTTTACAAAAATGTAATGCAAATATCATTCTTCATATCTCCTTAAATCATTGCCGCACTCAAAAGTATATTAAATAACAATTGAATTATATATATTTATCTAGTATGAAAATGTTTCATGATGCCACGACTTCCATGAATATTAGCTCAAATCGCTTTAAAATCATAATATAAATGTATTTCGGCGTTCATCAACAAATATCTGCACAGCAGACTTCCATTTCAATATGTGATTTGTCTGTTGATTAATAAACTTTTGTCTCAGCACTGCAATCAAATACTAATAGATGCTCAAAGAGAAAAGATAATTTTTTTACTTTTAGTGAACCTGTACAAATCTGTATTGAGTTTAGGTAATATGTATTAAATCAGTACGCGAATACAAACATCTTCATAATACAGATAAATCTCTATAAATGGCATCGCTGGCTCTGCATCCCATGAAGTATCATTCCGGAACGATACATTAAACTTCCTATTTACTGTTTCAGATTTTCGTACTGCGTTTCGGAACGATTAAAATTCAACAACAGAAGAAAAACGAATTGTTTATGCTTTGAGCAGTAACAATTTCTTAAATATGGATAAAATTAGTGCACGTAAGTAGCAATCATCAATCATAATATCCTATGTTCTAGGAAACAAAGCAAAATATACAGTGAAGTTTTCAATGCCAAAAAAGGGCAGAGTAAGTGAGGAAAAATTCCGTTGAATGTAATTTCTGATCGACGGTACAACGGCAACAGGAGTTTGCAAAACGGTTGCATAAGATTAACCTTACAATAAAATTTTAAATGTAAAACGAAAGGAAACGAAAACGCGCCAATAATTTTCAAAATTCAATTGATTCCAAACTGGTTCTAAAAATATCGTGCCTTGTCTTATAGTTGGCATCAGGTCCTTTTTATGAAAAATTCTGACATTTTGAACCTGAGAGTGTAATAGTAAATATTTTGGTTGCTGTCGCCATTGCTAATTTATGGGATGAATAAAGGACCAACGATAGGATGAATATAAAACCTTTGAGATGGAATTAGGAGCAGAGTAGTGAACATGTCATAAGTGTTTTTTGCTGTTTTATGAATATTATTTTTATTTCCAAGGAATGTGAATCAGATCTCAATGTGGAGCAAGGTGAATTAAGCGAAAATATTTAAAAATCATTGTAATTTTAGTGGCTAAATCTTGTTTTTAAGGTAACGTCCTTACAAATGAGATGAAATAGGGAGTTCTTACCCTACAATTTTAATAAAACATACTTGAGAACGACTTTCGCTGGTAGGTTTCGAACAAGTCTATGTCTTTCGAAATTGATTCTTTCATCTCCGAAAAATTTTGTTGCACTGAAAAACACTGGGAATTGTTAACCCGGCTGCTCGGCCACCACACCGAAAAGTCAACGATCGCGAAATATTAGTTGTTTTTTTCTGAATTTGATTGGTTTAAATTTGGTACAACTTTGTTGTTTTAACTAAACTGCCATTTTTTATTTATCGTGCTGGCAGTTTAGCAATGACACCCAGCAAAGACACGTACCACAAACGATCAATGAAACGTTACAGTTGAGCAATGGCATGCACTCTAATAGCAAAATGAAACGTTTCAATGAGGTATCACTCGTGCAACTGAACAATGACACAATCTTAGCAAAGTTAACTGTAGTTATGCATAAAAACAGAAAATGTTGTATTAAATAATCATTCAGTTATTTGAACTTCTAGTCTCTTCGGGAAGGGTAGCTAATCGTTCACGCTTGAAAAACGAAATTTTCCCTAAGTAGTTGCTAATAGTTTTATCACTGAACTCACAGATTATATAGAAAAAACAATAAAAGATTACAATTCTCAAGAGGGAATTCACCAGCAAAACGTTCACAGGGCACACTTGCAGAATGGTTTGCTGGACGAGCTTTTTTGATTCCGTTTTCAAGAATGTTGCTGACAAGCCGAATGCTGCAGATGCACTTTCATGAAAATATAAATAATACCATTTCACTTTAGTAGCCAATTTTTAAGCGGTCACCGTTTTTAATTACACTAACATGAACAGTCCGAAAGTACACTACTCACAGATGAAATTAAAACATTTATACGGTAAAGACTGCCCCAGAAAGTATAGACGCACTTTGATCTTGCTATAAATAATCCACAAGTGTTAGATATTCAAATTTTATTCGATATACTGATAATATTAGACTACAACAACAGAATATTATTCTCAACATTTGCTACTTAGCCATTGTAGACTAGCTGGCGCACCTTCTTGCGAACGTTCCTCATAAAATTCCGTGCAGACTTCTTGGCGACAAGTTTTGACACTTTTTCCAATCTTTTTCGAACTGTTGAATGATTTCGACTGCCGAGACATGTTTCCTAAGATGTGCCTTCGTTAATGCCCCAAAATTCCTCAATTGGTCGAAGTTGTGGGCAATTTGGTGGATTCATGTCTTTTGGGACGAAAGTGACATTTTTGGCAGAATACCATTCTACCGTTGATTTCGAGTAGTGGCAAGAAGCAAGATCTGACCAGAAGACAACAGGATCCTTGTGGCTTCAAATCATGGATAGAAGTCGTTTTTGTAAACATTCCTTAATGTATATTCCACTGTTCATTGAAACAGTGGTGATAAAGGGTTTCGAAATCTTATCGCAGCTACAAATTGCTTGCCAGACCATAGCTTTCTTACCAAATTTTTCGACATCAATCGATGTCTCGGACTGGTTTAACACTTGCTCTTCTCGCACCGTAAAATATTGTGGTTCCGGCAAGGATTTGTAGTCGAGTTTCACGTAGGTTTCGTCGTCCATGATTATGCAGTTCAAATTTCCAGCAAGAATCCTATTGTACAGCTTTCGAACCCTCGGCCTGATCGATGCTTCTTGTTTCGGACTACGTTTTCGTTGTTTCTGCTTCCTATAGGTTCGAAGATTCAAACGTTCTTTAGCACGAAGAACATTTGACTTCGAAGTGCCCACTTTTTTGGCCACATCCCGAACTGAAACCTCCTTCTTTTGCTCGAACGCCTTCAGTATACGTTTATCCAACTGAGGGTTAGCAGGACCTTTTTTTCGACCCGTTTTCGGTTTATCCTCAAAGGTGTTATCCTCACCGGACTTCCTGATTGCATTTCGCATTTTTTGCTATCTTTCTCAATGACAGTCCGCGTTCTGTGCACCATTTGTACACAATTTTTCGACGTTGTTCTGCTAAAAGTCCACGCGTTTCGACACAAACTAATGAAAACGAATAAACAACTGAACAAGTGATTAGAGAAGATTGTAAACAACAGGACGCAGCCATAAAAATTGACAGATTCTGAACCATTGCGAAATGGCAGCGGGTTTTGGTTGCATCCATACTTTCTGGGACAGTCTTTAGGTGGCTGTACCGGCTGAGGCTGGTCAAAATACATAGATGATAATGCCTTTAAAGTGAGTGTACTGTACACACTAACGAATTGTCATCGCCGTTTCGGTGACAGTTGTTCTTGTTTTCGTATTATTCACGCTCGAAAATGTCTGTTTATGTACCCAATTCTCGCCATTTGCGGGAAGTTTTACTTTTCTGTTACAATTCGAAAAAAATGCAGCTGAAGCGCATCGAATGCTCTCAGAAACTTGATGTGATGCTGCTCTGAGTAAAAGAACGTGTCGGGAGTGGTTTCAACTTTTAAAAATGGTGATTTCGATGTCGAAGACAAACATGGTGGTGGAAGAGAAGAAACCTTCAAAGATGAACAACTAGAAGCATTGCTTGATGAAGAGCTCTTGAAACCGGAGATCGCTACCGAACGCAACTGATGCGCCTTAGTCGCGCGCTAAAAGAAAAGCGGCCACAATATCAAGAGCGATAAGACAAAGTCATCTCGCTACACGACAATGCTCGGCCTCACGTCGCAAATGTGGTCAAAAAGTACCTGGAATCGCTGAAATGGGAAGTCTTGCCCCACCCGCCGTATTCCCCAGATGTCGTCCCTTCTGACTTCTACATATTCCGTTCGATGGCACACGGCCTGGCAGATCAACATTTTCAATCCTTCTAATAGTTGGAAAAATGGGTTGCTTCATACTGTGAATAATACATCTGTAAACACTTTTTCGCAATAAAGCTTTTAATTTTGAAAAAAACGGCGGAAGCTAAGTTTGGTTGAATACTACCGGTTTAGTAATAACAGTGGATTTTTATTATGTTAAAGTATCATATTAAACTACGTTAAATGAAAAATGACGAAAAAAATTACGCTGAGCAAACATGCATAAAGTGGTTTTCGTGGTTCGAATTTGGGAATTTTTATATGGACTACAAGAAAGTTCCGGAAAACATAAAAAGTGCATGTGGTGGGATCAACTGGGCGCTATTTATTATGAGCTACTCAAATGCGTTCAGACAGAGCATTGCATGAAAAGCGGTCGCAATATGAAGATCCTCAGGGCATAGTATAATAATGCAAGACTCCATGCTTCGAAAGCTTTTACAGCTTATTTTTATAATCGCTGCAATGAAAAGTTCTGCCCAAGCCGCCATTTTTTACCTGACATTGTTCCATACGGTTGACATTTGCTCGAATCCATGGTGCATAACTTGTCAGGTCAGCTTCAAAAACTACGACACCATCAAAAATTGGATCGATTCATTTGTCGAATCTGAGGAAAAGGAATTTTTCAAACGCGGTATTCGAATCTTAGTGGTGGTATAAAACGATGGACAATACTTAGAAAAACGGTACTGCAATGATACTCTCACCAAAAATCATGAAACTTTAATAGTCTGATATATTATAAATAGAATTATATTATATATTTGTTTTATGTTATGTATGTTATAAATTTTCTGATTTTATTTATCATACAGCCGTTTATTTAAATTTTACTGACACCGACTTCAGTTACAAAAGTCTGGTCCTTGTTTCTGTGATTTCTCATTGCGCCATATATTTTGTATGGAAGGATGAAAAGAAAACTTAAAATACCCTATGTTTGAGAGGACATGGAGAGATTATATCTTATTCAAAAAATTTTATACATTAAACTGTAATCCGTCTCTTATCTGAGAATTCAGAAAAATAATACAGTGCAGGAAAAAAATAATTTTATTTTTTGGATTTCTACGCCTTGGCATCACTGCACGGAAAGACCGAAATCAGCATTTTGGCGAAAAAATTAGTTGATTTTCTGATTTTAGTTAGTTATTTTTTGAGACCACTAAAAAAATCTTACTTTTGCTAATTTAGATTTTTTAATTTTAATTCCCTTAATAATAATAAAATATTTGTTGAAATGGAAATTTTTTTAGTTAAATTCACCAATTAAACGTGCTGTCATTTCTTAGCTAAGGCACACTTCATTTCCGATTTTTTAGTTGAATTAGAGATTAGTTTTTAGTTGAATTAGAGAAATAAAACGTTGTTTTCAACCACAATAAATGTATACCGAATACAAGTAGTACACCGGACGGCGCAGCTCGGAAGGTTTGAAGATACAAAAAAACTACATTTGACATATTCAATTAGAGTGAAACATTCGAAATTCACTTCACTGTTCCGCATAAAAACACTATTACGCACAATCGCTTCAAGTGCGCACAAATTCTGAAGAAAAATGATTTCCACTAACAGTTTATGACATTTTATATATCGGTTTAGAAATTTAAATAAAGTTATATCGAACACATGCGAAAAACTTCAAAACAATTTTCAAGCAGTTTCAACAAGATTGCCCTTTTTAGCTTTTTAATGGATTGTCTTGCTTTGACACTTCTTATTAGTTTTTGGCTAATAAACTTGTCAATAAAACCAATTTCATTTTTGTTTTCTTTGTGATTGAAATATTGCTGGTTTGTGTCCAGGATATTCGCCAACTAAACACATTCTCAAAAAATAAGAGTATTTTTCAGCAGAGTAAATTCTCAATTTTAACTAATTTTATAGATATTTTGGAAATTTTGTTGTTAAAATCAACTTATTCAATGTGCGTCGGGAAACCCACTGTTCTTCTTTCAGAGTCTGCTAGATTATTAACATAATTAAAATAAAATTCTGCATCCTCGTCAATAATATTCATTTTGCTTTACTCTTGCACACAAACCTGTTCACTCTAGTAAAGATTGTCTCGCTGCCACTCAATCAGCATTAATAGCAATTAATAGCATTAATCGTTATTTCGCTTGCGCTCATTTAACGGAGAAATGCCGCACAAGTTTACCGTTAGATACAAATCAAAGCAAATACTTTGATACTTTGTACTCATTACTGGAAAATGAGTATTTTTAAACGAATGGTTGTTCAATTTGAATTGATGTCCCCACATCTCTGTGCTGAACGGTTTGGAGTGGTCTTGATGGAAAAGTTATAGAGTTCGTCGCGGAAGAATAATAAAGCTCAACACCATTTTTATTTCCAACCCCTCTCAGGTTTTCAGTTTGCACTTTATTTTACAATAGAGTATTCTGGTAAACTTTTCAGCACTGTACACATGTTCCGTTTCAACACGTTCTCTTATGAAAATCAACTTTGACATTATGATTTAGGTATTCATCCGATCCTAGGTCCTTCACACCGATCCTGGGGCAGGGGCCAAGTTCAGTTGTTGCTGCGAAACCGAATGTCCCGGTAGAGGGGCAACGTGAACGGCACCTCGTGTGGCGGAAACGGAAGTAGCAGCGACCGGGACTGGGGCCACTGCGACAACGGCTGGGGCTACTGGGGCGTGAGCTACGACCACCGATGGAACTCCGGAAACATCGACCGCAATTGCACCGGGCGCTGGCAAAAGATGCGCTAGAGCAGGATTCGATTGGACAACGGTTGCACCGGGAATGGCCAAACCGGCCGGAGCGGGTATGGCAATCGGTCCGGCTGCATAGAGTAATGGAACAGCGGCGCCATCGGTAACCATCGAAATGGCAGCGATCACTAAGGCAACGAAGCACTATAAAACGAAACTTATTAAAATTTCAATTTTAAATTTCACTAATGTTTCGAACAAACCTTCATGTTGGGCAGTTTCGGACTCGACAGGACTAACTTCAAACGCGGAAGCTCAATCGACTATGATGGCAACCAGAACTCATCTGTCCACTTATATAGTGCTGAAATACTACTGAAATACTACTAGACTACTGCAAAGGATTTCCATCTTTGAAAGGCAAACCGAGAAGACCCGTCGTCTGTCGCCAAAGGAATGGTACGAGTAGAATTAATTAAAATCAAGACCTCTAATCCGAGTAGGCCATTGCTCAAGTCCGAGAAAAATTTCATCAGACACCCCTTGATTGAATCCCTTGTTTCGTGATAGGCAACTGCAATTGATCTAGATTCGCATGAGGGAGGTAACTAATGCGGCTCTGAATATATGCATAAATTAGCACATAACCCGTGAGATCAATTCATCAACTGGATGACGACATAATGCATTAATTAGCTAATTGAAACATCTAGAGAACAGGGATCGGCACTGGCAGAGATGAGCTTTCCGCGGATGTTGATGCCGCTGTGATTCATCCCTACACTGGCAAGGATTGTCTAGACAGAGTCTAACTGTCTAACTCCGAGTGAATGAATCTTTATTTTTATTTACATCCTATCTGAATTGACGCAAAATGCGCAGTTTAGAATATGAAAATGCAAAACGATTGGCTGCAATGAATATGGATCAAGTTTAGTAAACAGAAAACAGCTGTTTCACCGTGCAATCGTAACTGATTGGTATTAGAATGGAACGGCGATTAACTACTTCGAAGTAGATGTGTATAAACTAGGTGTTTATACAGAGCCTACTTAGATAGAGTTGTCTCCAGAATATGGGGTTCTAACGGTTTTACAAGGTTGTTGATGACGCATGACAGCCAATCAGCACATGTTTATTGATATCAGAGAAGGTACTTACTGGAAAGTTAAGTAAAATTGAATTTGAAAGGAAATTTGTCCTCTAATAAATTCACTTGTAATATATTGAATCTGAAACAGGGCATCGGACGGATCGCACCGAGAATAATAATCGATATAAATGATTTGAATGTGTTGTCAATGATTAAATTTTTCATCCCTTCCGGTGAACGACTTTCAGATTTGATACTTGGGTGAAGTGAACGAGATAACATGAATTAAATGAGTTTTTTTTAAAATAACTATTTATTGGAATATGAGTTAAAATTAAATTATTAAGATATAAATACCACAAGTGGTGACTTTTCAGCCCTATTATATATATATATATATATATATATATATATATATATATATATATATATATATATATATATATATATATATATATATATATATATATATATATATATATATATATATATATATATATATATATATATATATATATATATATATATATATATATATATATATATATATATGATTTGGTTATTACCATGAGGACATCATTTGCTTCCGCAATTCTGAGATTTTTGTGTAGGGAAAATTCTAAACCTACTTGTATTGTGTAATGGGGAAAAGGAACTTATATACTAACTTACTAACTAATACAGAGAGCGAATCGATTCAATTGAAGATTGCATCGATTTATGTCGAAATTTGCTTATAATATTATGTGACATTACATCTAATGGTTCTATATTTGTGAGTCTGTGTAACTCATTTGTACTAAACCAGGGAGGACGCTTCAAAATCAGTTTCAGAATTTTATTCTGAATCCTTTGAAGCGTTTTCTTCCTGGTGGAATAACAACTTGACCAAATTGGTACTGCATAAAGCATGGCTGATCTGAAAATTTGTTTATAAATTAACAATTTGTATTTTAGACAGAGCTTAGAATTTCTGTTTATAAGAGGATATAAACATTTAATATATTTATTACACTTTGCCTGGATTCCTTCAATGTGATCCTTGAAAGTGAGTTTTTTGTCATACGTTAAACCTAAGTATTTAGCTTGATCAGACCATGCCAATTCCAAGCCATTCAATTTGTGAATGTGATTATTGTTTGGTTTCAGAAAAGAAGCTCTTGGCTTATGAGGAAAGATAATTAATTGCGTTTTTGCTGCATTTGGTTTAATTTTCCATTTTGACAGACAATCACTGAAAATATTTTAACTTCTTTGTAGGCGACTGCAGATCACTCTTAGATTTCTACCTGTGTCGTCACAGAATAGCGATTTCTGACAACCAACGGGTAGATTTGGAAGATCAGAAGTGAAAATATTATACAAGATTGGAGCTACGCTCGAACCCTGCGGAACACCGGCTCGTACGGGTAGCAATTCAGATTTACAATTCTGCTAGCTAACCTGAAGAGTACGATCAGTTAAATAATTTTAAATCTATTTGATCAAATAAATAGGAAACTGGAAATCAGACATTTTTGCTATTAAACCTTTGTGCCAAACACTGTCGAATGCTTTTTCTATGTCTAGAAGAGCAATTCCAGTGGATAACTCAGAAGATTTATTTGCTTTTATCATGTTCGTTACTCCGACAAGTTGATGAGTAGTTGAATGTTCATGACGAAATCCAAACTGCTCTGGTAAAAAAAATGAATCCTCATTTATATGAGACATCATTCTCAACAAGATAATTTTTTCAAAAAGTTTACTGATAGAAGAAAGTAAGCTAATTGGTCGATAACTTGATGTTTCTGCTGGATTTTTATCAGATTTCAGGATAGGAATTACTTTAGCGTTTTTCCATCTTTTTAGGAAATAAGCTAATGAAAAACACTTGTTGAAAATTTTAACCAAGAGTCTCAGGGCAACATCGAAAAGATTTTTAATGAGAATATTAAAGACTCCTTCATTACCAGGAGCCTTCATGTTTTTAAGTTTCCTAATAATTGATTAATTTCATCAAAATTCGTCTCAATAATATCATCTTGTGATGACACTTGGGTTGAAATATGATCATATTTCAGTGAGAATTCATTTTCAATAGGACTCACAACGTTCAAACGTTGAAATTGTGGACACTCTCGAACTGCTGAGCAAGTTTTTGAGCTTTTTCGCCATTTATAAGAAGTATTTGATTTCCTTCCTTGAGAGCAGGAATTGGTTTCTGAGGTTTCTTAAGAACCTTAGAAAACTTCCAGAAAGGTTTAGAGGTTTAATTTGTTCAACTTTTCATTTCGCAAAAGAGTAAATCTATGTTTAATTTCTTTTTGTAAATCCTTAACTATGTTTTTCATATCAGAATCACGAGAACGTTGATATTGTCGTCGATGATAGAAGAATTTAATTTAGTTTGAGCTTTGGGAACTGAAAGATTTCTAGCTTCGATAATGTAATGATTCAAATTATCAATTGCTGTGTCGATGTCCGCCGAATTTTCTAAAATAGTTTCATGATTCACATCATTTTCTATGTGAGATCTGTAATCCAACCAATAAGCTCTATGATAGTTGAATATAGAACTAATTGGATTAATTATAGCTTCGTAGGAAAGTCTGAATGTTACAGGAAGATGATCTGAGTCAAAGTCAGCATGTGTAATTGGTTCACTACAAATGTGACTTTGATCCGTTAGAACCAGATCAATTGTAGACGGGTTTTTCACGGAAGAGAAACAAGTCGGATTACTGGGATGAAGAACTGTGAAGTAACCAGCTGAGAGTTGATTATAAAGTATTTTACCATTACTGTTATTTTGCCTACAATTCCACTGGACATGCTTTGCCTTTAAGTTCCCTATTACGAAAAATTTCGGTCGATATCTTGTGAGTTTTTGCAAATCGCCTTTAAAGAAATTTAATTGTTCGCCGGTGCATTGGAATGGCAAATACGCTCCAGCGATGAAATAAATTCCATGAATGGTTTCAACTTCGATTCCCAAGCTTTCAATAACTTTAGCATTGAAAGAAGGTAAAATTCGATGTTTAATTTGCCGTTGGACAAAAATGGCAACTCCACCACCCATTCCAGTAAACCTGTTAAATCGATGAACCACATAATGTGGATAACTTTTCAATTTGACATTTGGTTTGAGAAAAGTTTCTGTCACAATGGCAATATGAATTTTGTGAACTTTGAGGAAATTATAAAATTCGTCTTCACTCGATTTCAAAAATCGAGCATTCCAATTTAAAATATTCAAATAATTATTTAATATCACTGTTAAATTTTAAATTCATTATAATATTATTTGCAAATTGCCATCCGATTTGAAATGCTTCAAAAAGTGATGAAGTCGAATTCATTCGGAAAAAGTTGATCTTGTATGTAGATCATATTATTTTCAGTTATATCGCCTAAATCAACTTCATTTAAAGAAGCGAATGGCATTGAAGGAATGTTTGTAGCTAGACTGCCATTAGAACTGCCATTAGAAGAAGATGATATGGCCGATCTACCTATTAATCAATTGTTTTCGTTAGAAGATGAACTGCAAGACGGTCCTGTGATTTGATTATTTACATTAGAAGAATTAAGTGGTACATTTCTACCTGTTATACTAACATAACTGACATTAGAAGAAGATAATGACGAGGTCGATCTACCTGTCAATGAATTGTTTTCGTTAGAAGATGAACTGGATGGCGTGCCTGTTTTTTGTATTAAATTCGAAGAAATAAGTGCCTTAGAAGAATTAGGCATGGCATTTGTAACGGTTTTGTCGTGAAGACGACTTACTTTACTATGGGGCGCCTTTTTAAAATTAGCCATATGGAAAAATGGGCAGAACTTAATCGTGAATATCTCGACTTGTATTATTGGCAGCAACATACTTATTTCACTATTTCATCTAAAATATGATCAGGAATTTAGGATAATATTTTGAACAGTGTGAGATAACCACAAACAACTCAACAATTAAGTTTCCTCTAAATTTGAAAACAACGCGAAAAACTTTATTTTCACTTGGGTTTTTCGCGCAAGGACGACGATTTTGAGGTAGTCAGGCACATATCTTCAACTGAACGTTATGAAAGGAGAAACGGTAGTCGAAAATCGATCATTTCTTCTTATGCGTTGGATGGAAGCAGACGTCGGAGCGAGAAGACGCATTCAAACAGCGGCATCGTAGAGCGAACCTTCTGCGTGGTAAAAAACCTCAAACGCTCAGGTCGTAGTTCTCATTTGCCTTCCGGTCGTCAAGCCGAGAAGATACATTAAGCCAGTTTCGCATCATTTGACATTGCGAGCGGAAGTGTTGCGGTTTGTACGCAAAGCTAGTTTCAACTCAAACAAGAGCGATTGCATCATGTAACAGAGCTTCTGGTCGTTTGCATTGGAGAGAAAGAAAACGAAAAGTGGACAACATTATATAAAATCAGTCGTTCTAATGGCTCTAAATATTATCTAAAGAACTATTAAGATTTCATCTTTGTAAATCGAAGGTAAAAATCATCAGTTTAGAGAAAATCCAAAATAATTTGATTTGCTTCGTGCACTTTTCGCTGAGCGAAAAACGTTCGAGAAAAATGTTGCGAACTGTGCGATATTTAGCACAGAATTCCACAATTTGGCCCTTCTAGAAGGCAGAAATGAATCCTGTACAGCATCTTGATAGTTTCTTTCAATGAAATATGCAAATCCGAAATGTGATAATCGACATCAAAAATCGTTTAAAATTCTAAGGAGTGCTTCGAAAATAAGCTGTCCACATACATTTGTGTTGTACGCATGTATTTGTGATGGTTTTTTATGCTTAGATCACAGCATGCTGTGCGTTTGGCTGTCAGCTTTCGTTTGTTTACTTGTTTGTGCGGTTGAAATTCTGCGTTTTCAAAATGTCGCGTATTGAAAATGAAGTGAAAATTAATGTTCTGGACACATGGCTAAGTGCGTTTAGATGGACGATGAGACTTATGTAATGGATGACTCAAAACCCCTTCCAGGTCCACAATACTTTACTGTCGTCGTTGGGGAGGATGTGAGCGATGCGGACAGGTCGATTCAAGTGGAGAAATTCGGTCGAAAGGGGGTCTTCAAGAAGACTGGTAAGGCAGCTGGGAACATGCAGGAGTTTAAAAAAAATGGGCTGAAAAGGGAAAAAGTTTCACAATTCACACAATCGATCAATTATCAATTCGAATTCGAAAGTAAAAAGTACGGGTGTTTTAATGTCAGAGACATAACTGGATGTCGTGAATACGAATAAAACTGACACGATTTCTTTACACTGTCGAATTCGAATTGATAGTTGATCGATTGTGTGAATTGCGAAACTTTCCCCCTTTTCACTACTAAACGATTTTTGACGTCGATTATCTCATTTCGGATTGCTTAAGTTGAAACTAGCTTTGCGTACAAACCGACACATCCGCTCGCAGTGCCAAATGATGCGAAACTGGTTTAATGCGTCTTCTCGCCTTGACGACCGGAAGGCAAATGAGAACTACGACCTGAGCGTTTGAGTTTTTTAACCACGCAGAAGGTGCGCTCTCCGATGCCGCTGTTTGAATGCGTCTTCTCGCCCCGACGTCTGCTTTCATCCAACGCACAAGAAGAAATAATCGATTTTCGACCACGGTTCCCCTTTTATAACGTTCAATGAAGATAGTGATGGGCGAGCGCTCACGAGCCGTTCATTCGAACCGACTCGTAGCAATGAGCGAACGAACCACGGCTCTTCAAAATTGAACCGCGGCTCTCAAGCAGAGTTGCCATTTTAAAATCTGCGTTTCAACTTGCAAAATCTGTGTGCCTGTGTACGCCCAAATTTGATTGCTTTGTTGGTTAAACGATGATGTTTTCTAATGAAGCTGTCAAAAATACATAGGAACATTTATTCAGCAGTGAATTTTCAAAGAATTCTGTCGTAATAGGAGAAGAAAAATATATTTTTTTCCAAATGGAATTTCAACTTATTCATTTCAATATTCCGCTCCCTCGCACACGGACACCTCTAGTTGTGCAACACAATTTTAGATCGCCCATACCGCTCATGCATTTACGAGGCTCTCACACTCACTCTCTCGAACTGCTTCTCCACATTGACGTTTATTGAAAAAGAGCCAATGAGTCGTTCAAATGAACCGGCTCTTACGAAAGAGTGGTCGGTTCAGAGCCGCTCATCGAAATGAGCCGTATTGCCCATCACTAGTTGAAGATATGTGCCTGACTACCTCAAAATCGTCTCCTTGCGCGAAAAACCCAAGCAAAAATAATGAGTTTTCTGCGTTATTTTAAAATTTTCAGAAAACTTAATTTTTGAGTAGTTTGTGGTTATCTCACACTGTTCGAAATATTATCCTAAATTCCTGATCATATTTTTGATGAAATAGTGAAAGAATTATGTTGCTGCCATTAATACAAGTCGAGGTATTCACGATTAAGTTCTGCCCATTCTTCCATATGGATAATTTTGAAAAGGCGCCCCATAGTAAAGTAAGTCGTATTCACGACAAAAAGAAATCGTGTCAGTTTTATTCACGACATCCAGTTATGTCACTGACATTACACACCCGTACTTTTTTGATTTTCAGGTATGTTCTGTAAATTGAGGGTCATTGATTTGACTTGTTGTCTAAGCGAACGAGCGTTTAAAATTTTTTCCCTGACAGGACATTTCAAATAATTGGATTTATGATTTCCATCGCAATTTGAACATGAAAATTTATCAGTGGTTTCATTCATTGGACAAACGTCTTTCGAATGCGATTTACCACAATTCAAACACCGTATATCCATATGACAATTTTTGGTTCCATGTCCGAAGCCTTGGCAACGACGACATTGCGTTAAGTTTGCAATACGATTATGCCGTCTATAATGTTCCCAATGAATTTTAATGTGGGAAATGAAACGTACTTTTTCTAAAGTTTTCAAATTGTTTACATCACTTCGATTGAAGTGTATTAGGTAAAGTTCATAAGAAATTCCAGAGCGTGGTTTAGAAGTACCATTCGCTCTTTTTTCATAAGTATTACTTGGGAAGGGGCAAAACCAAGCAATTCTTTTAGTTCATTTTTAATTTCATCAATACTTTGATCATTTGATAAGCCTTTCAAGACAGCTTTGAAGGGTCTGTCTGATTTTATATCAAATGAATAAAATTTATGAAGTTTCTCGGACAAATATCGGATAAGACGTTCATAATCTTCCGGGAGAAAAGTAGAAAGCTCAGTACGGAATGCTTTGAAGTCGGAAATCATCACCGTCACTGGATGCATAGATTGATGTTTCTTCCCAGAACGACAAGCGTCCATTTTGGGAATTTTTGAAGAATTTTCTCCTATGTCGCTACAATCGGATTCAGGAAGAATCTCGTAAATATTGTTAGACGGCATAGAATCAACGGAAGGGAAATCCGTCCGTTGTCTTTTATTTTTCCACTCAGATTCTATAAGATCGTGAATGTTATTATAAAAATGTTGAATAACGGATTGTGATTTATTTCGTAATAAGTTATTTTTAGCCTTAGGCTTATTGCCTTTCCGGTTGGACGCAGGCATTTTTGAAATTTTGAAATTGAATTAACTAGGCTAAATTAGTCTTCGATTAGACTCCTAGTTTGGAAAAGTCTTGATAAAGACTGATTTTGTGGTAGTCTTAATAAAGACTGATTAGTTCGAAGAATAGTTCTTTGAATAGCTAGCCTTAAAAAAGGTTGATTAATTTCTCAGTCACTCAAATATCACTCTTTGTATAGCCTTGAGCAAGACTGACTAATTGTTAGTCTTTAAAAAGACTGTTAGTGATTCAGGTAGCCTTGAAAAAGACTGAAGTCCTGAATCAATGAAACTCTAGGTAGCCAGACAAAATTTCCAGGAGCCAAGAGCTATACGCGTGCGGTGCGAACGACTGTTCAACACCGACTGATGTAGGCTGTATTAGTTACTTACTGAACGAACCGACTTTGGTTATACGGATCCAAGTTCCCGGTGCCAAAAGTACCAGAAGTGGTGATCAAAAAGTTTAGAACGAGACTCACCCAACTTTCTCAGAGACGATTTGATCGATTTCCATAAATAGGTTTAAAAAAAACAGTTCCTATAGTCTCATAGGTCATAATTTCATGCGAATCCGGCTTCCGGCTTCAGAACTAAAGGGTAACGTGTGTTTAATCATTTAGTGCGACGATGCAAAATAAAGAACAATTCTTATTAATTTGACATGACTGTTTACAAATTGAAAAGATTGTGTTAGTTTATACCCCAAGAAAATTTCTTATGTTATTCAAGATTGAAAAAAAATTTATCCGCAGAATCTTCTAGTGATATTTTTGAAAATAGAAGCAATATGAGAGAGGCATCCTTACACCACTACAGGGTCCGGCACTCGAAGTGTAACCAATTAAAAAGGCCATAAATTCAGTTTGGAAAACTACTTTTACTTAATTCAAAGTACAAAATGTGTAAAAATAATACAAAATTCAGAATCAATTCACTTTTGCTCGATATGACCACCTTTTGCCTTGACTTGATGACTTGAGAAAGCGAAGGAGTTGCTTCGTTTTGCCGAAAGCGGTCAATTTCCGAACATTGTATTTTCTGACGAGAAAATTTTTCCAATTGAGCAATTCGTAAACTCTCAAAACGATAGGGTTTACTTGACCGACCGTTCATACGAGAATTTGAGTCATCGATTGGCCACCAGGAGGCAGCACCCGCAACAGATAATGGTTTGGGCCGCTGTAACCGCAGATGGGCGCCCTCCAATCGTTTTCATCGAGCCTGGCGTCAAGGTAAATGCGACATATTATCGGGAAAGTATTCTGGAGGTTGCTTTGAAGCCGTGGGCAGACAAACATTTCGGTGGCAGACCATGGACGTTTCAGCAGGACTCGGCACCGTCTCACAAAGCTCGAGTGAACCAAGAATGGCTGAAAAACAACGTTCCGAACTTCATCACGTCCACACAATGGCTCTCGAATTCACCAGATGCGAATCCAATGGATTATTCTCTTTGGGCCATTTTGGAGAGCAAAGTCCGAACTAAAAGATACACCAGTCTCGAGGCGCTGAAAAAAGTTATTGTCCGCGACTGGGCCAAAATACCTGCAAGTCACATTCGGCCAAACGAAGCAACTCCTTCGCTCTCTCAAGTCATCAAGTCAAGGCAAAAGGTGGTCATATCGAGCAAAAGTGAATTGATTCTGAATTTTGTATTATTTTTACACATTTTGTACTTTGAATTAAGTAAAAGTAATTTTCCAAACTGAATTTATGGCCTTTTTAATTGGTTACACTTCGAGTGCCGGACCCTGTAGGTGGATTAAAAAAGGTTTTTTATATTGTAAAGATTTCAATACGTCTCTCGAATCATAAAATCTTCCTGACCGCATACAGATGTCATTTTTCTAATCTGTTTTCCCCGTTAAAAATTGTTCAATGTATTTTTGAAACTAAAAGAAATCAACTTTAATAGCGTTCGTAAAAAATCAATGAACCGGATTAGGTCGCTTCAGCCCCCCCTATAGTTACACCATTGCGTCTTTTCTGAATGACTTACTGGTGGATTTCAAGGTCGAGCCATAGAAAAGATAACGGATTTCTAATTATGAATCCCATAAGCACAAATGACTTTGTGATAGTAATTCCCGTAGAAAATATCGGATTTCCGTAGGGCTCATCTACGGATCCGCACAAATTTTCTCGAAATCCGTAATCCTACAGAAATTTCCGTAGATCAAAGTTGCTACTGATAATTCATTTCTAATACACTTGTGTTTGAAGCCGAACTCCTTCAATGTTGAAATATGAGACGATAGAATTAAATAGTTTAATTCGTTAACAGTACCAACCGTAACCAATTGGCTGTTGATAGTTAACGCAACATACCGGTATCAAATAAAAACAAAGATTTCATAAAACTGTTTCTTGCCACGATCAGCCCAAAACTGAGCCGAGTGGCTTCGGCGGCGGGGTGACCATGGGTCATGTTCACGACGCCATGACAATCATTCACAGCATGATGGACGGTGGCACGGGCACTGATCAGGTGTTGTACAACATTTGCTTCGACACCCGCCAAGTTGGACCGATGGCTTTGATGCCTTCTCGAGATGATCCGAGACCGACACCGAGACGCATTTCTTAAGGCTCACACATCCGGTTTTTTCACTTTTCGTCACATGATCGTCAAAATAAAAAGTGTTTACCGTTCGTTACGGTGCTGCACAGTGCCTCAGGTCGTGTCAGTGTCGATCGTTTTCGTTTTCGTTGTGGAAATGAGTGTAGGAGAGTGATGTTTTTTTGCTTCAATTCAATAGTTTTTAACCAAGCACTTCAAATTCTAGTTGTTAGTGTTGATGTTTGCACTTGCGGCAGCCGCCGAAGGATTTTACTTTTCACCAGAGTCCAACAGCGATCTGCTCTATCCCGAAGTCTACAGTGATGCAGTTAACTATCCTTTCATGGATTGGTATCCGAGTTTGACGAACGATTACTATTCGACTCCGACGTTGTTCTGGAACTTGTTCAACCCGGAACCGAACTATATGAACTATATCGCATCACCAAAGTCACTGATTAGTTACATCCCGGTACGACGAGGTTCCCGGATGACACCGAATGTGTTCGTCGACGGACGCGGTTATAGCACTAATCGGTATGTGGCTCCCAGAATGATGAGGAAATATCTAGCAATGAATCCTCGGTGATTAGGGCATTTTTTCACTGGTAATTAAATAGTTCAATTGTGTATGTAGAGGAATAAAGATTTATTCGAAGATATTTGCGCACTGATAGTGTAGAAAGAAATTGCATCGATAGGGGGAGCTTTTCTTCGTTTCAACAGTGTACCGGAAAGTGGGAGATCGACAGTTCTAGGCAGTTCCTGGAGCCAATGCCAGATTCAACTGTTGCTGGTTGATGGCATGGCCGGGTAGCGGGGCAACGTGAACCGCTCCTCGCGTTGCAGTGACGGATGTTGCAACGGGCGCGGGATCAACTGCTGCATCAACGGCCACCACTGGAGCCGGAGCCGGAACTCCGATTGGAACTCCTAGTGGAACCGCTGCTGGCCAGCCTGCATGCCATCCTGTGTGCCATGGAGCGGGGGGCGCGTGATGCCACACTGGATTCGCTTCGGCGGCCAAAGCCAACGCGAGCACAACAAACATGGCAGCGACCTGCGAGTAAATTCCAAAGTTAAGCACTGTTTTTTCAACACCAAATTTATGTTTTTTTATGTTTTGCTTATGAACACTCACTTTCATTTTGATTTGTGATTTAGAACTAAGATTTTTGGCTTCCTAGCAACAGAACGTACCAACTAACTGTGACACCAATTGACAGCTAGAACAATGCTTTTATAGTCAACTCCAGGAACTGCTACCAGAACCCGCGAACCGAACCCATTTCTTTTCCTAGTTGGTGCAAGTTTGTAGCACTAGCACTGATTAAGATACTGGCGCAACGTAATTTCCAGCACTCGTAATCAATCTCACCGTGGAGGAAATGCCAGGCCAAACAAGGGTTCAGCTTGCCCACGCGGCACTTTTGCCCCTAAGCTAGGTGCCAGTCAATGAGTCAACGAAAATAATCAATCCAAGCAATCCGCGCCGACCTGGCGCATTGATAGCAAAACGGTAAATATCACCACTGATAATTATAGTAGGCTGTGCTCGATCAAAAACCGGTGTGTTTAACAGACGGTATCATTTTGACCCAGGCCAGCCTACTGCGACTGTTTCTGATACACGATCGCGATAATGTGTTCAAATTATAATTCCTAACTGTAGAACTACTGGGACTCAATGTGCAACATCGAATTGGATTGAATCATTGGATACAAAAATTCACAGTAGGAAACTACATCTACAAAGTAACTAATTTGATTGATCATCACTTACTCCGTATCGCAGATATTAACAAATAAATTGAAGAAGTAGAAATCAATTGAAAACCTATTGCATTCGAAGTGGTTATGACCTACTCCAACCCGCCGGTAACTGAGATAAGCTTGCAAAACTTTTCACTTTCAATAGAATGTCGATTGATTTCCTACGCCTCGTTTGCCTTCGTTCGTAATCTGATTATCGATCCATTAGTTCCAACAAACTGATTGTGCAGCAACAGCAACATTACGGTGCAAAGTCAAGAGCAGATCGACGAGAAGACCAGATGCGGATATGCCAACCCCCCCTCTATCTGCCCGGTCTCGACGAATGGTGCAACCGGTGGAATGTTTCAGGTTCTGATGTCTGACGTCTAGGGTTCGGGCCTAGCCTGACTGGCCTGGCGGCTGTCGAAGCCATTGTAAACAAATGACTTCGACGCGTAGGTTAGGTGTACCAGAACTTGTCAATGGGTTGGCAATGTAGCGCAAGTGACTTTCGGAAAATTTCCGATACTTTGTCTGGCCTGGGAGATTTACTGATGTGGTGGTCCAGCAAGGAAGTTCGATTACTTTTACTTAACTAGCTAGCTTGTTTGACTGCAATCTGATCGGTGATTAATGTTACTACAGTTCACTCTGTTCGTTAACTGGTGACGCTAGGCAGGTTGTGATAAATTATTACTTAATCAACGGTCTATTGTTGGGAATGAACAGATAGAATGAAATCAATTTTTTAATATATAATTCAAAGACTTTATTGATCAGAAAAGAAAAACCACCCAAGTTTGATCTCAATCGATTTTAAACGAATTGCACTTCGAGTTCAGGTTACAGAAGACGAACTGTCTTGAATCTAATGCGAGGTTGGTAAAATAAACGATTTACCAACGATTCATACAAAATTTTGCTAAAAAAAGATGAAGACTTACTGTTCAATTTTGAAACGATTCACTCAAATAATACTTCATAATCAATCAGATCAAAGTCACATTTATAGTGCACTGATTACCCATGCAGACTTTGACTCAGATCATCTTCCTGTAGCATTCCGAATTTCCAATGAAGCAATAATTAATCCAATTAGTTTTATGTATTCAAATGTCATAGAGTTAATTGCAACGAAAATCATTTGAATCGAGAAATTGTGTTAGAAAATTCCGCTGACATCGATACAGCAATAGATCACATGTAACATTACATAATTGATGCTTGAAATCTTTCAGTCCCTAATGTTCAAACTCAATCAAATTCTCCTATCATCGATGACAATCTTCAACTTCTCATTCGGTTGAAAAATGTTCGTCGAAGACAATGTCAACAGCTAAGGATTTAGACAAAGCAGTTAAACATGGTTCTATCTTTTGCGAAATGAAAATTTCGCTAAAGAAGTTCAACGTGTCATTTGATCCGTTACATATTCAAATAAAAAGGTTTTTCGAATCGCTGCTAGATTTGCTAAAATGATTTTAATTGCAATTTCATTTCGACAGTATTGCAACACAGATGAAAATATTTTGTGATTTTACATTTATTTTCATGCACATATTTGTAGCAGGCAATTGAATGGAAATTTACATTACAAAACGAAGCGGTTTGTAAATATACAGTCTTGTTCAATGAAAAAATAAATGAATTTTGATGTAATTTTACATCAATCATGGTTTTAAATCAGATTTTCGTTTCAACTGATGTCTATTTCATAGTACTATGGGTTTACATGTCGTGTAAGTTTCATCTTTTCTTTCTGTGAAGCTTTAATTAATTTATCTGGAATTTTTAAGATAATATCGTGTTCCAGGCACTTCTAGAAGGTCTTAGATAGTTCTTACAATAATTGAAAGAAAAATGATTTCAGACGAACGGTTAAAAACTAATAAATCTATTTTTTAAACGTTTCAACAAATCTCCAAAGAATCTCCAACCAAATTTGAAAAACATATGCTTCTAATCTGAAGCATTCGTATGATTTTTTGGTACGTCAGCGGACAGCCATTTAATTTGAGTGAATCTCAAAACTTTCCGTAGTGCTCCAGAAGAACTCCGGATTTGAGGAATTTTGATAAGCTTGCATTTTTGATTTTGAATTTGATATCAGAAGGCTCAGATTTCCCTAAAGTACACTTCTGTGAAACAGGGCCGCCGATCCAGCAAAGTTCCAATTTCCTCAAATGACACTTTGAAGTTCTTCAAAAACTTTTGAGCGTGGGAATGTCATCGAATATGTTTTTATGGTCGAGGATAAAATCTTACAACTATTTTAATGAAACTATTTAAATGGTAAGAGAAAAGCATCACCACATGACTAGTTATATTAAGAAGGGTTTTAAAGCAAGTTTCTGGAATTTTAGAAAACTCTGAAGGGAAATTGTAAACGACATCGACGAATTCAAAAGAGTATTATTTGCAGAAATTTCAAAATAAGAAGTTCAAAGGATTATTTAAATTCTTAAAATAGGATCAGAATCACCAAGCAGTCAAAAGGTATTGAAAGTTCACCCTCCTGAAGATGAACCAAAGATAAATAATAAAGACATGTATGTGCTTACAAATATTAAAAAAAATCTGGTCCGTTCCCGGTACCTTCTAAAATGACCGCACTCACCGCTTGGTGGAGCGCGAGATTAATTGCATTGTTATCATTTCGACCAAAGTGTGCCATGAAATCTCAATATATACACACTGAGAAAAAATATGTAAAAATAACCAAATTTGGGTTTCACCCAACGAATATTTTAGACAAACGAAAATCTGGTTTTGTATTGTAAATATTGCTAATTGAAACTACAAAACATGATGGTTTATATTTCTCGGTGGATTAGTTTGTTTCAATAAACAGTTTGATAAAAATAACAAATATTTTACTTGCGCGTTCCTGTCAATCTCTTGACAAACAATTCCACAGCAAATTCAACTTAAAATATAGTTTTAAATGAAACGAACTCTAGTTAAAGTCAATAATTGTAACGCTTTAGATTCACAGAACCTTTTAGTTGAAATAATTTTCCTTGAAATTAGTTATTTCAACTAACGCTTTTGATTGTTGGAACCATACATTTTTGTTTGATTTCAGTACAGGGTCCGGCACTCGAAGTGTAACCAATTAAAAAGGCCATAAATTCAGTTTGGAAAATTACTTTTACTTAATTCAAAGTACAAAATGTGTAAAAATAATACAAAATTCAGAATCAATGCACTTTTGCTCGATATGACCACCTTTTGCCTTGACTATGGCCTTGAGACAGTCAAAAAAACGAATCGCAAGCTGCCCGAATGTGACTTGCAGGTATTTTGGCCCACTCACCTCGAGACTGGTGTATCTTTTAGTTCGGACTTTGCTCTCCAAAATGGCCAAAAGAGAATAATCCATTGGATTCGCATCTGGTGAATTCGAGAGCCATTGTGTGGACGTGATGAAGCTCGGAACGTTGTTTTTCAGCCATTCTTGGTTCACTCGAGCTTTGTGAGACGGTGCCGAGTCCTGCTGAAACGTCCATGGTCTGCCACCGAAATGTTTGTCTGCCCACGGCTTCAAAGCAACCTCCAGAATACTTTCCCGATAATATGTCACATTTACCTTGACGCCAGGCTCGAAGGTCTGAAGTTGGTTACACTTCGAGTGCCGGACCCTGTAATAAAATAATTTCTTTCATACTAATTTAACGCAGTAATTTTTGAAAATACTTTTATTTGTTTTCAATTTCCTAATATACATTTTTTTTAATTTTGCATTTTTTCAAGACTGTGAGCCGTTTTGTCGCTAGACGATCGAATTATTTACGTACTTCACTATCAAGCTTTGATTTTTTAATTTTTATAGCATCCAACGATTCGGTTCTCCATCAGTCAAAATAGAGATCCTGCATGAAATATTTTTGTGCAAAGAAAATGTGTTATGTAATGTTATGCAATTTTCAAAATCTTTCCAATTATCGATACATACGCTTGAATTATTGAAAATCCCTTAGTTAATTAAAGAATCAGATAAACGTTGTTTATAAAACTTGTAGAAAACTTTATCCGCGGGAGATAAAAAAATGCCCTGGATTATTCTCGCGGGAAAAATGCTCTTGTCTATTGGAAATAAAACTATTACGGTTCATTTGAACAGTAGACTTAGTTATATCAGTACACAAATAAGATCATAGATAAATTGAACCTATTTTTTCTTGAAATAAAGATACAGCAGGATTGAGTCAACACGGATATTTCGATAACGTCAATTCAAATTTGGTTGACATGTAGTAAATAGTTAATTTATTTCAACAACAAAATTCATTGGGAGCAAATAAATTTTTCGTTTGGTTAAACCAAAGTTTAGATTCAAATCAAGCAGTGAACATTTTTTATATTTAAGGGAGAAATTGGTTCAAAACAATCATATTCTTGCTTGAAATGAACATAAATCATATTAAAAATTCTACTAACTGTTTTGTTATTTTTAACATGCTCCATTTCTCTGCGTGTACAAATGAGCTAACGTATCGAAAGGGTTCTCACGGTTTGACATTTGCATTATGAATGCGATGATGGAAACTCAGCAGTGCAACCAATTTATCACCATTGGTGCCAGTTTCACGGAGGACCGTAGATGTGCGCCAAAAAAAGATCGTAACTGTCATGTCTGGAAATTTGTTTGTGGGTGAACTTTCAATATTTTACTGTACAGAAACTACAGAAGACGGGTAAATTCCTTTTGGAGCATCTGTACATGCACCATTGAGGATAAGAAAAAAAATTAAATTTATTCAAAATGGCGAACATATCGAGCATCTTTCGAGACTGGCTTCAAAAAACGTCAACTTACGTTAAACAGACGATATTTTGCGCAGTTGAACTCTGCAGTTGAACAGCTAAGCAATGTATCAAATCTCTCAGGAGACTTGTCTGAAGTGCATGAACCTCAGATATTATGTGACTGTTTAATGCTTGGTCACCTTCAGGAATCAGAACAAATTGGCTCACCTTACATATAAACATTCATAAAATATATGCAAAGATATTCCTATTTCTTGTTAATTTTATTAAACATAAAATATTACCACAGATTTTTTACACATATTAGAGGCTTACGCACTTTTCTGTACAACGTCTCACAAAATAAAATAAAAGATCGTCTCGATTTTAATCAGTAGTTTAATTGATGTCGTGTGAATAATCCGGTTTCGAGAAAACACGCTCCATAGTTTATGTGCTTCAATGGAATGGTAAGGCGAGCGTAAATTCAAAGTACAGTATCTAAAACATATTCATAGTACTACATTGACACTTTGAAATTACGTTTTCAGACCACATATCTATCTATTGAAACAATAGATGAAAAATTGATCTTTCAAAATTTAGAAAAATGAAAAATTCCTAAATTCCTAAAATCATTGAGTTAATTCAAACTACTTTTTTAGTTACTAAAAACTCAAATATTGGAGTATGATTACACTTTAATGAAATTCCAGTCAAACTAATCTTTCTTATCATGAATCGTAAAGAATTCAAGCTCAGTTAAAAATAAATTAGAATGAGGTAAGAACAAGGATGGCTTTTATCGTATCAAAGAACGCTCACTGGCAACTCTTCACACGATTGAATCAGTGCCATCAAAGAGAGGCGGATATCATCGTAACAACAAAAACCCGGCATGGCTCATTTAACATAGAATCGACGCCAGTGCGAGAGCGAATTTCTCTCGATGACATTTCTGAGAATCAAAGGTTAGCACGCTGCTGTGGGAATCCTCTCTGAAGCAACAAACGGTCGCTTACTCTCGTTTCACGATCCGATTCTATACAGGCGATTGATAGTTGCGATAGAATCATTTTACTATTGTCGCTTATTCTAACGTCTGTGATATCAAACTTTGATTTTTGACCCAAAATTAGGGTATTAGGTCGGTAAGAGTGTACGAGTGACACAAAAAAAACGTGGTTGCGAGGAGAAGCCGTACAAAGATTTCATTCGCGACTGAAGCCAGTCCCAGAAAGTATGGACACAACCAAAAATCGCTGCCATTTCGCAATGGTTCAGAATTTGTCAATTTTTATGGCTGCGTCCTGTTGTTTACACTCTTCTCTAACCACTTGTGCAGTTGTTTATTCGTTTTCATTAGTTTGTTTCGAAATGCGTGGACTTTCAGCAGAACAACGTCGAAAAATTGTGTCCAAATGGTGCACAGAACACGGAGTGTCACTGAGAAAGATAGCAAAAATGGAAGGAGTAAGTGAAAAACCCGTGCGAAATGCAATCAGGAAGCTCGGTGAGGATAACACCTTTGAGGATAAACCGAAAACGGATAGAAAAAAAATTATCCTGCTAACCCTCAGTTGGATAAACGTATACTGAAGGTGTTCGTGCTAAGGAACGTTTGAATCTTCGAACCTATATGAAGCAGAAACAACCAAAACGTAGTTCGAAACAAGAAGCATCGATCAGGCCGAGGGTTCGAAAGCTGTACAATACGATTCTTGCTATAAATTTGATCTGCATAATCATGGACGACAAAACCTACGTGAAACTGGATTACAAATCCTTGCCGGGACCACAATATTATACAGTGCGAGAAGAGCAAGTGTTAAACCAGTCCGAGACATCGATTGAAGTCGAAAAATTTAGTAAGAAAGCTATGGTCTGGCAAGCAATTTGTAGCTGCGGTAAGATTTCGAAACCCTTCATCACCACTGCTTCAATGAACAGCGAAATATACATCAATGAATGTTTACAAAAACGACTTCTACCCATGATTCGAAGCCACAAGGATCCTGTTGTCTTCTGGCCAGATCTTGCTTCTTGCCACTACTCGAAATCAACGGTAGAATGGTATACTACCAAAAATGTCACTTTCGTCCCAAAAGAAATGAATCCACCAAATTGCCCACAACTTCGACCAATTGCGGAATTTTGGGCATTAACGAAGGCACACCTTAGGAAACATGTCTCGGCAGCCGAAACCATTCAACAGTTCGAAAAAGATTGGAAAAAAGTGTCAAAACTTGTTGCCAAGAAGTCTGTACGGAATTTAATGAGGAACGTTCGCAAGAAGGTGCGCCAGCTAGTCTAAAATGGCTAAGTAGCAAATGTTGAGACTAATATTCTGTTGTTGTAGTCTAATATAATCAGTATATCGAATAAAATTTAAATATCTAACACGGGTGAATTATTTACAGCGAAACCAAAGTGCGTCCATACTTTCTAGAACAGTCTTTAAGAGAGAAAAACAAATTTCTGTTTTAAATTACCATCAACAATTATGTTCGGGGTATCGGTGAAAAATAGTAGCACTGGTTTTATTCCGATATATATCAACATAACTCTGTTAAGTGTATGTGTGTTTCATCGGCTATGCACCTGACCGATCATATTCTTAAAAGGACCAATCCAGATTAACCTTACAGAAAAATTTAAATGTAAAACGAAAGGAAACGAAAACGACCCAAAAATTTTTCAAAGTTGAATTGATACCAAACTGGTTCAAGAAATATCGTATATTGTCTCGAATTTTGCATCAGGCACATTTAAGAAGAATTCTGACATTTTTAATCTGAGAGTGTATAATCGCAATTGCCAATTAATAGGATGAATATAAGACCAACGACAGGATGAAATGAGGAACAGCGTAATGAACATATCAGAAGTGCATCTAGCGTTTTTTTTGTTTATTAGTTTAATTTCCAAGAAATGTGAATCACTTCTCAATGTGCAGCAAGGCGACCTAAGCAGAAATATGAATCAATTATAATGATTTTATTGGCTGAATCAGATTTTCGAGGTAACGTCCTTTCAAATGAGATGACTGCGGTTTTCAGATGTTACATTTTCCCAGTAGATTTTTTCAATAAAAATTTTTTTATTGTGATTACTTCAGATGTCAACGTTTCATGCAGACATTTGGTACCAACAAAATATCGATCCCAAAGTCGATTATTTTTTCAAAAGAATTTTTTTAAATTACATCAAATCTGGATGTTTCATGCATTTCGAAAATATTTGGCTAGAAAAAATTCTTTTGTTGTGAGGTCTTTTACGCGGCTTTCCGAAGCTACGCGGTTTTTTTTATGCGGATTTCTTTTTATGCGGATAAATTTATTTTTTTTTATGCGGATTAATTTAAAACAAAAGAATTGTTTATGAGATTACTCCAAATGTCATTGTTTCATTCATTTCTAAAACATTTGGTATCAACAAAAAAAAAATTGATTCCGGAAATCTCGAAAGTCCCAAAGTCGATGTTTTCAGAAGATTTTTTTTTACTACACCAGATCTGGACGTTTCATACATTTCTAAGATATTTGTCACCAATAAAAAAAACTACTGGCACCAGTAGAGAAGGTGCCAAGCGATTATAAATACACTCTCCTACTCAGTGCATGAGCGGCAAATAGGTATAGAGAAAAAAGACTAGTGTTTGATGAACAGAGAAGATGTTTGGATATAAGTTTTTTCGGTTTTTTAACGATATCAAACTAACTAGAGATTATAAGTAAGTAATCATTTAAGTAAGCAGAAGGCTTTTCGTATCTAAACTTTTACCTTTTACCAGAGGAATCAAATTTAGGCATCTTAGCGATACGAGTCATCCGAGTCTCTGATATGTCAGAAAGTAAAAGCAAAGGTCGTTTGCCATTTACTGTCCGAACCGACAAAAGTAAAGTTACGAGAAGTTGTCACATTCTGCCCACGACGGTTCCTCACACAATGTGTTTCATTGTGTTGATATTTTCTCATACAGTTAGTTATAACACCGGAATGGAAGATTTGTCCGAAACTATTGCTTGAGTGCCTGGAGTTGTAGCGTATGGCTATGCGTCCCAGGGTGCAAGCGGCGCACGGACAGCGCTCCATTCATCGCTGTGTGTGATGGAATCCCATCAAATTTTTACTTTTTACTTTTTTATTTATGACTTCTGGTCAGTCAGTAATTGTTACTTTTTTTGGTTTTTTAACGATGTCAAACTAACGTTTTTTAAGGTTTTCTTTTGATAGTGCAAGAATAGTAGTTGGGCGAAAATTGTAGCTGGTATCACTAGCAATCGAATGATGTGTAAAAATATATAGGTCATCGCTTTGAAATTCGAGATATTTACGATCATTGTAAAAAGTATCACCTTTCTGAGGACATCTATCTACAATTCTCATTATAACTTTGGGTAGACAACCCTGTTTTTCTTTTTCTTTCAGTGCATTTTGTTTCTGGAAGTAGTACCTTTCCATTGGTGAACAAATTTCGAAAATAATAACATAGTTATGACTCGGTAAAGTTGAAGTTTTCAATATCCAATTCGCGATGCAGGTGCCGCATGAATGCGGATAGGGCATATTTCGAGCTTGAAAAAAAAACTTGGAACAGGAAAGTTTTTCCTGAGCGATCGTCAATAATCAATACTTAAAATAATCTACAAACTTCACAAAATTCGAGGGTGTAAAATTTATAGAAATTGGTCAAGTAACAACTGAGCTATGATAGCTCAAAGTTACCGTTCCAACTTTTTTTGAGGCTTGGTGCTCCGCGTAACTTTTTTAGGCTTGGTATTAGGACATCAGTGTTGAAGTAATTTGGTACTTGTGAGAAATACGCTCGCAATGAAAAACTGATTCCGCACGCATAGAATTGATCCTTCAGACAGGGTTCCACAAGTCTTGAAACCCGAAAATATATCTTACATTTCTCCGTAAAGTATGAAACACAATGCTGTCTTAGCGAGCAAAAAAAACTGGTGTGGCTATTTCAAAAGTCTGTAAAATTTGACAAAAGTCTGCGAAAAACTTAATTTTCAAAAGTCTGCAAAAAAAGTTCTTAACAAAAAATGTCTGCAGCACTTTATAAGAAGACCTGGCATCTCTGATTGGGGTCATGCATCCTACCCAGTGAAATTTGTAGACCCGTATCGGTCCGATCATCGGCCCGATTATCGGACCGATTGAGCACGATATGGGGCCGATCGTAGCGCCGATCGGCCCGTCATCGGACAATTCTGCACCATTTGCATCAACCGCGTCGACTTAAGAAAGCTTAATTTTTACATTATGTATCGCTAGAGAAACAGAGCGGAGGAAAATCAAACTAGGCATTTTCGGGCCGCCGTCTCCCCGATTGTGTGTGAAGGAGTGTTAAACGCTGTTTTGTTTTGATCATAGAGGCTTTACCGTTAAGGTCATTCGCCTTTTAGGGCCAGAAAAACTCTTGCCCTATGTTCGGGGTTGGAAATCCAAACCCCGATATATCGCATCTCTCCTGAGTATCAGACATCCGCTCTCTGCCTTAGTACATCTTCACTCTTTTGTTCTACCGATACACTACGTAAGCTCGAAACGCAATCAAAAGCTTTCGTGCACGATGCGTCCGATGCTCGGATTTACTGGGTAGGTGTGTCCGACGGACGCGCCTGCTGCGATTCGTCACATACCTGTCACGCATTACCTGCTCAGTTTCGACAAAAGATATAGAATTGTATACTTCGATTGAAATCGTTTGTTGGTTCGTATTTCTAATGTCATTATCGAATGAGAAAACTGAAACTGACCCAGGATAGTTTCATCAAACAAACAATTTTCACGGAACTGAGTTAGGCTCGCACATAGCAACGATGGTGTGAGCAAACCAGGTAGGAATCAAATTCGAAACTGACTTGAATTTCAGTGAAATGACGTTAAAACTAGGTTGAAAACTGACTACAAACAAACGATTTGGTATCAGTTAGGATAAAAACTGGGATAGGTTTTTTTCCAGGCACACGGATGACACCTCCAACGTTTTTTTTAAGTTATCAATAATCAGCGAACCCGTTCATTCACACTTTAATCAACCAAATTCAATCACAATTTCGAACTATCAACAGAGCGCTTGGGATTCACCGGGTCACAAAACAAAACAATAATTTGTCATAAAAATGAGATACATTTTTATTCCAACCTTGCTCGGTGTAAATACAAATCTCGTATAAACTTCGCGTTCACTCTCACTTATCGACTAATGAGTATATCACTTGTTCCTAACGTTCCGCCGATTGCACAAGTCGTCCTCGGAGAATCTCGTTGCATCGCTCAGTTCGGTGGTCAATCGTAATCCGCTCGTTCCCTGACTATAGAGCAACTTAGATGGTTCCAGGGGCTGGAGCGAGATTGAGCTGTTGCTGGGACACGGCATGTCCTGGAAGTGGCGCAACATGCACAGATCCACGGTTGGCAGTGACGGAGGTAGCACCGGGAACGACTCCTGCATGATGGGCTACGGAGCCTACCGGGGCATGATGGGCAGCCAGCACCGGACCAGCCCAGGGTGCGGCCAAATGGCCATGAGCAGCCCAGGGAGCTGCAGCGGGCCAAGCACCGACATGCGGCCATCCGGCAGCTGGCCACGCTGCAACCGGAACGGCAGCAGGAAGCCCGGCATGTGGCCATCCCCACGGGATTACGCTTGCTTCCGATACAACGGCCATGGCCAAGATGACTGCAGCGACGATGCACTACGGAATGGGAATGGGAAAAAAAACAAACAGATTCAAATTAGTTCGGAAACTCAAAACCATCACCAAACCGGTGAAAATTCTACCTTCATGATTGGTTGGTCTTTAAATCGTGGAGCTGAAACTGTTCGCTTGAACGTTAGATCTAAATTTGATGATTATTCGATTTAAACATTCGCTATTTATATCTAGCCCAGAACACATGTGTTCTAGCCAAGACAAATCGTTGGAACGGTCTTCGAAAGGCATCTAACATCGTAAGTATATAGAGTAGATATAACAAAACAAAAAAAAAAACCACCTATCCAGTAATCATCCAGTACATGACATTCCTCCGCGAGAAGTTTTTTTTTTTTCGCGCCCCATTCCTGTACCACAAATTAATTGACCTCCCCGGTAACGTAACTCGCATTCAGGAACACCTTCATGGGTGAACTCTCACTATCGGCTTTTTTTTTGCACATTTTACCCCCACGCGAGACGTGACAAAAAATGCATTCGCACCGATGAGGAAAAGGGAGTTTCACTTTTGTCGCACTCAAACACCCATACGCGGATCGATCGATCGTTCTAGGTTTGATGAAGGGAAGGGGCGATCGTTGCCTTTTTTTGTTGTTGTTGTCCTACTGCTACTACTACCGTAGAAAAGTATTTCAAGTTCACTGATCGATTTTTTTTTCCGCACGACTCTCGAAAGCCATATTGCAGTCTGCTGCTTAAGACTAAACTGCAACTGCAACTCGGTAGGAGGATAGCTAGGTAGGTTGGTAGGTAGTAGATGCATAATAGTGCAGCCACGCCGTTGCATTCTAGCCATATGTTCACCAGTTTGATCGAATGCGATCACGGATCACCACTACAGAAACCTGTGCGCTAAACGAAGGAATGGCTGGAGAGGTATCAGAAGGCACTGGTTTGAGGACCCGAAGTCCGATCCGTTTTAATCTAACGCTCTCCGGGGGAAGTTTTGCTATATAAACCAGCCCCAAGTGGGTTTGTTGTTCATAATTAATTCAGGTGTTCTATCGCCACTAGCTGCCAAAAAAAATAAGACATACCAAACTCTAGCCAACAGACCAATCATGAAGGTACAAGGTTTTGTCGGTAATTCGGTAACTCTGTAGTAACTAGTAACTAAAAACTGTTCCTTTTTTTCGTTTTCCTTCCTCAGTGCATGGTAGCTGCAGTCATCTTGGCCCTGGCCGTCGTTTCGGAAGCAGGAGTTTTGCCACTAGGAGGCTGGCCACTCGGTCCCTGGGGAGCACCAACCGTGGTACAATCCAACGTTTTGGCCCATCCTTACGGAGCTTTGTCGCATGCCGCCATTCACGCTGCCTACCCGGCTGTCCATGCTGCCTACCCGGCGGTTCATGCGGCCTATCCGGCCATACACGCCGCTCTGCCAGCTGCCGTTCCTGCTGCCCTGTATGCTGGTCCAGTTGTACCACATGGTCCGGTGGCGTCCGTTGCCCACCACGCTGGCGTTGTCCCGGGTGCAACCTCCGTGACCGCTAACCGTGGTTCCGTCCATGTTGCTCCACTCCCCGGACATGCCGTGTCCCAGCAGCAGCTCAATCTGGCTCCAGCTCCCGGAACTATCTAAACTCGGAGGTTCTGCAGTGGAACCTCAGCTAGTCACAGGACCCACGAAATGCCATCCATCCATCCATCTACCAAAACCGATTCCACAGTCGGATGGGATTGTGGTCAATCTTGTCTATTCGCAATTCTCTATACCTGTCTATCACTATCTTTCAAAAAAAAAAAAAAACAACGCACGCTATCGCATTATTTATGATCATGTTGGACACTGTTTGTTCAGGAACGCGACGGAAATAAAATTGATTTTTATATTTCTTTACCAAAACAAACCCGCTTCAGGCTCTGTTCAGCTCGCAATCCGAAATCAAGCCCGACTCATGGAAGTTTATTTGAAATCTTTACAAAAACTAGTGATTTGATGGCAAAAATGTTCGAAATTTCTGAAAGTGTTTATTCAACTGAAGCAAAAAGAAAATGATAATAGTTTCGGAGCTGAAAATGATGATGTGCATTAGGGTGGGACAAAATATTGATTTCAGCTCCACTAAACTTTTCGTGTTCCTTTTGGGTCCCATAAGCACCATGCAAAGTTTTAGCTCGATAGGAGGAACTATATTTTCGCGCCCGCGGTTCAAAGTTTGTATGGGATTTAGTATGGGAAAACTAACTTTTAACAAAAAAAAATCATCTGGGGGTCACCCTATATACTCAAAAAATCAGCGGGCATGTAATTTTTGTAGGAAATTTAATGAGGAAGAAAACCTTCGAAGACTGTAACATAATCCGACATCTGTAAAAAATGTTATTAAAGAAAAACCGACACAAGGTCCGAACGATGGCTCATTCCTTAATGTATCTAGCACCACTGCTGTTAATGGTGGTAATATAATTTTACTTTCTTTTATTATGCTACAACGATTGATCTGAGTTGTTTGATGTCTTCACAATAGTTGCTCGGTGTAGTTTGAAGATTTTTTTAAACTTAAAAACCATGTTCCAAAACTCACTGTAAAGATACACAGAAAACTAACTTTTTTATTTGAAGAAATACAACTTTGAAATCTTCCACAATATTGTTGATAAACTCAAATACAATAACTTTGTCGAAGACATAAACTATCTGCCTCATATGGTTTAGAAGATATGGACGATAGAAAAATAAGAAAAAGAAAAACTTGGAATCAATGTTTTTTTCATAGTATTAAATGAAATCAACAACACATAAATTGATCATACGCTAACTTCATATATTACCCTAGATCTCTGTATTGTGGCCAGTGATGCCAGGTCTACCGATTTGTCTGTAAATTTGCAGATACATTAGAAAAGCTGCAGTCGTTATTTCGTTCGTCTGCATACTTTCGTGATCTTTTGAATATCAAATCAATTTAGAGTAGTCATTCCATCGCTTATTAAACCATGCATCATACTTCATAGAGCATTTGAAACCCAAAATTTTTTGAGCTCGAGAACATTTTAAACCCTGAACGGAGATATTTGAAAATTTTTCCTGGCATCTCTTATCAGTTCTGATAAAATGTCAAACGAAACCAAAAAACAATAAATCGAAAAGGTTCGGTTTTTTTTGATTCCTGTACGTTAGGATGAGAAATAGACCTCTGAATCGAAAAATCTTCCCGTGTTTCGATCAAGCTCGAGTTTTGCATACAAATTATATAATTTTACATTTAACCGGAATATTTCGTTTCATTTTTTTCCAAACTTTTCAGAAATGCTCAACACGGGAGAGGAATTTTCATGGAGTATGAAAAAATGAGCATTGGATGAAACCATGTTAAAGACGCTATTTGAAAGCTCCGGATGGCTATCGAAACAAAGAAAATATGCATATTTATTTATTGTTAAATCATACAATGATAATTTCCAATACTAAGTAAAAAGTTAGCTGTTGTGATATTACGTGAAAGAATGAAGTTAAATCCAGATGATACTCGATTGAACTATTGTAAGCCGATAACGGCACCGATTATTCCGAAGTTGATGCGGCGTAGAGGAAGTCGAAGTGTGACTACGAAGAGCTCGAGAACGAACATTGACATTAATCTCACGGAGCAAAGTGAGGCAGTCAATTTTGTCGGTAGGCGGCAGCTCCTGTCCTACTTGCAGTGTAACGTTAGTGTTACTAATTAGCAATTCGCGACTTTCGCAGCTGTTGAGCATTATTCCATGGTAAACAGTAAAGAGCGAATAGAAAGAATCTGCGTTGTATCGACTCTATTCTATAAGAACTATTGAGATAGAGTTCCAAACAACTAAATAATATTCCAGAGTGAAACGACGAGTGAATAGTATAGGGATTTAAGCAATGCTTCTTGTCCAGAAATACATCAAGATCCATAAAGCACGTCGTTCTATTAATCAAAAATTGTGAACCTCCTGCTAAACACTCAAAATTACATTTGATGATAAAATGAAAAGTGCAATTAGAGAAAATGAGTGCTATTCTGTGACACACATCAAAAAACACAATTTTACCATCAAATTAATCTCACAAATTCAATTTGTTTCATGATAAGTGTAAATATTTCGTTCATAATTCGTATCAATGACGCTTTCAGATTTGTAACAATTATCATTCCAAAACTGTCGGACCCGAGTAAAATTGAATAACTAAAGATACCTCTGATATTGATATTAACTTGCGAGCATCAACCTCTCAGTGAAGTCAGCCGAAGTTAATCACCAACTAAATTTTAAAACTTTGGTTTAAATATTTATAAATGAGCAATATCTATCTCAATTTGGGAATTACTGAAACTCTGGATTAATACATCGATTCTAGATAGCCTATGATTATTTTGTATTCTTGCTGGTAATTCGTATAAGCATACAATAATTTCATACTAACTTCCTAATACAAACAGAGAACCGATTCAATTGAAAATTGCATCGATTTTAGTCGAAAGGCTAAATAGAAGTAGATATTAACCTTCAAAGAAATGGTTTCAAAAAATGTCTGATTAAAACATTTTCTTCGAGCTTTTTTTATTATCATTTCTCGATTCAAAGTCGATTATCGATTAAAAGTCGGGTTTCCAACAAATCTACATGCTATGTAAAGCGAAAGGCAATAATTGATTCGCCTATATGGAATTTTTTACACTTTCACTACTTGATTTCGAACTTGCGTCAAACTTAATAACTTTACAATTAAATATGTTTCTATTAAGATTTCACTATATTCCCTGTTGATTTGGCAGAGTGTTAGATTATAAAATTTATAGTTTCAATGCTCCTATTGAATTCATTTTCATAATTTTCACTGAGATATGATTACAATTCACAAAAAATTTAATTTGAATGAGAAGTGATAGTATTTTTGCTATCACCTTCATTTTGACAGAAAGGTGATAATTACTTGGTGACAATCACCTTACGTGATCCCAGTATTTGAGCGTGATGTTGGCCCTCCAACAGTGGTGACAGAACTAGGTGATTGTCGCCTTACATGATCCCAAATTTTTAAAAGTGATAGTCACCTGGTGATAATCACCTTACGTGATTCCACCCCTGGTCCCTACTGCCCACCTGAGGGCAATGGCTTTTAGTGCGCAGTAAACTCTAAGTGGTCAACAGGTGGGCAATAAGTCTCAAATAGCGGGCTTTGCCATTAAAAAAAAACCCTTCTTAATCCACCTAGTGGTGTGATAATGCCTTTCTCATACTTCGAAAACAGTCTCATGATTTTTTTTCATCTATATATATATATATATATAAAATAATAGTGGAAAAAGTGTGTGTTGCTAATGTTCTCTGATATGCGTGAACCGATTTACAAATGATTTTTTTTGTTCGTGAGGTGACGTTTATGCGGAGGTTCTAGGCTATATTACATTAGTAAAACCATCCGGGAAAGTGGAGAAAATCTTGAAAAATGTTTTGTATGGACTTGGAAATTTTCCGCTCAATGCATGCTAGATCTTCGATGATTGTTTGGCGCATATCGAGTTGTGTAATGCTTGCCCGCTGGAGAGGAAAATATGAATACTAGATTAATAATAAAATCCTTTGGCACCAAACGAGCTTATTTGTGTTAAAAATTTATTGAGCCTACTTGATTCACTTCTTGATTTCTTTATTTCGAACCATATATTCAATTAGCTATGGGCGCCAAATGAACAGCATAAAGGTTTCCATTTTTCGATATATAAATTGTGTTCAATGCAGTCAATTCAAATTAAAGAACGAAATAAAAAAGGCGGATGGGTAATGTCACAGACATAACTGGAAGACGTGAATACGAATAAAATTGACATGTTTCTTTCTCACTTCTGGATAAAGATAATCATTCGTATTAGATTGTGTATATTTTTCAACTTTCATTACTTCGCTTCCAGAATTTTAACGATGCATCTATACTACAGTACAACTAATTGACGGCAAACATATTCTACCATACAATTAAATAACACGGAACAAATACAGTTTTGTAGATTTAGATAATAGCCCAAGTAACATTTTTAATATTAATAAATACTTGTAGCTATCTTCAATGCTACATAATAAATCTTGCATTAAAACTTTAAACTCCACGAAAGCCTACTGAAAACCTCTATAAGAGCATGTTCCTGCCAAGTGGACCATTCTTCATAAGGTGTATAAAGCAAAGTGAAGAATCAGCATGAAGCTGCGTTAAAACTTCAAATTCAAGAAAATTTTGAAACCAGCTTTACGATCCACATTAAATTTATTTGGATGGAATGAATTCCGCTATGAATAAAATGTCATTTTGATAATATTTTTCTTGACTATATGTGTCATGTCTGCTTTGAATGCAATCAGTAAGAATTCATTGGATTTTATTTACAAGTTTGAGGCTTTAACCGAACGTAAAAACTTCATGCGCTTTTATTTTTATCGTGAATGTATGGATAAAAATAAGAATTATAACTAATCGCCTTGAAATAAATACGGTTTTTGCAAAAGTCTCCATGATTTATGAAAATAATTTTCTGTGATTCGTCGTCTTTTTTGTATAAAACTATTTCGTGGCGATAAAACTTGTGCATACGTTCTGAACATGAATTATAAAAGTCCATCATACTTCCTCGTTTTTGCATTTCGAAGTTTATTTGATGTCAATAAAGGCTACGGCAAAGAACATCATAATGGCGGCCATGAAATTTTCTTTAATGCCAATTACACTTAATCTAAGAAGCAATGAATCAAATAGCCCACAACAAGAGTGTCATAAATGTACTTTAGAACCCTCAAATTTGCTCAAAACTTGCATTAAATGAACACGCACACACACACACAAAACTAGATTTATGAAAGAATTTAACTGACAATAATGTTTTAAAGAAATTTTTTAAAACAATGTTAAGAGCGTTTGCATGGTTTTATTCTAGAACAAATTGATTTATTTTTAGTCCAGTTGTTCGTCGTTTCAAAATCCTTTGGAAATATTTTAGTGGTTCTAAAAAACCGCTTTGCGTGATTTGTTAAATGATTATAACTGTTAAATTTAAAGAACTAATATATAAATCTGTGACACGCTCCGAATTCAGCTGCAAATTTTCGGAATCTAGATCAAAAACTCAGGTCATAAATTTAGTTCTAGAAGTAAGGAACTGAAGTTATTTTTAGGAATTTTCAATTCAGTTTTTAAGGTGAAATGTAGCGTCATAAAATGCGCGCAAAATTTTATCCGCTACAGTTGAACGAACCGTCGCACAAAGCGTACCAAGAAAAACGGACACATAGAAACAAGAACTTTTTTCAATGATTGAGCGCAGTGGGCTTACCTCTCGTTATATTGGCTTGTAAACAAGACTGGACGTAATGGATTTTTGAATTCTTCACACTTTGAATATATGCTAATTCAATCATTATTGTTAGTGATTACTCTTACACTAGAGCTATAAATTATGAGTAATTATGAATGACTAACATGAGGTTATATGTATATGTATTTACCAACTTGCTAACCATGTATATGCCTGTTGTTTTCCAATGTTTATCACATTGTTTGTATCACGATAATACTTGGTTTGTATTTCATTCAGTAGCTTGTCAATGATTATAGTTATAGTTTTGCTATAAAAATTGCTACAATCTAAAATAATACCTGTTATACGATATCACACATCCAGGCTTTATTTCTTCAGCAAACATCAATGCATTGAACTCAACAGAATTGGGCATTATTAGCAGTATAAATGACAGTTATTTAGAAAATAAACAATTTCTTACAATACCCATTTTATTGTATTCAACTCGTTTTCATTACAACACAAAACCCAATGCTGCAAAAATTCGCGTCATTATTTGATATGTAATTTTTGCTCACGATATAATGCCATCCAACCCACCGTGCATTTCTCACACCACCTCAATACGAAACAGCAGCGCGCAAGCAATAAAAAAAATGCAGAAAAGTTTATGTAAATTTCGGTTGTTTTAGCTAATATTTCATAATTTTGAGTTGCATTTACAGATTCTTTGTGAAATTCTGCTACAAACACTACTTTTCAGTTCTAAAATCATCCCCGTGGAACGGAACAGTAACCGTTTATAAATTTCAAAAACCAATTACGGCTCGGCAAAGCAAAATTTCAGAATTCTAAGAATACTTAGTTATGATAAATTTGATTTCGAAAACTTAAGTGTTTTTGGTTTTTCGAAAATCGGTCTAGTTTTTGAATAATTGATCAAAATCGCGATTTTCGCATTCCGCTACATTTCACCTTAAATTAAGGTTCGGTGTTCAGACCTAATATTTAGTTTAAGAATCCAGATCTAAAATTCATATCCTGAATTTTGTTCATGAATTCTGAAAAATCCTAAATCATATCTCTGGATTCGAGTCCCTGAATAAGGAACTAATTTTGAAACCATTTTCAAAATCCAGATTTAGGATTCAGTTCTAGAGTCAGAGTTTTAAATTCTGAACCTGTAATCTGGAACTAAATTTTTAAATAGAAGTATGAACTTAAAATTAACTTCAGAATTCAGGTGGACCAGAATCTAGTGTCTGAGATTAGTTCTTGAATTCAATTAAAAATTAAGGTCTCTGCTACTACTGGTTTACTGCTAGCCACGACGTCTGAATGCGAAGAAGAGCAACATTGATTCCACCTGAGCATTTGAGGGGTTTTTACCACCTCATTATTTCTGATGTTGGTGGAAGAACCCCAGCACGATATCCAGTTCCATCTAACGTACTAGAAAAATGAACAATTCTCGGTTAAGATTTACCTATTACACTCGGCCAGTAGAACATCGGAATTGATATGTGCCTGACTACCTCAAAACCGTCGCCCTGGTGGCAAGCAAACGTAATGAGTTTTCCTCGTTGTTTCCAGAAGTTTGAGAAAACATAGATTTTAAGTTATGTATGGTTATTTTACACTGTTGAAATTTTAATCACAAATTCCTGATTATATTTCTGATTGCATGGAGGAAAAATTATGTTGTTGAGTTAAGAATAACAAAAGATATTCACGATCAAAAACTTATCTCTCTCCCAGAGGGTAAATTTTGAAAACGCGTCCCATAGTAAAGTAAGTCGTATTCACGACAAAAAAGCAAATGTATTCATGACAAGTTTCCATAGAAATGTAGCAAAATTGGTTAATCCTGTCTAAGATCAACCCCACATATTACTTGCAAATATGGTGTTAATAGTGAAGCATTCAACATATGTCAAAGTTGAGACTTAATCGCGCAGTCCGACATTTTCAAGTTTTTCAGGATGGTGAAAATATAAAGTACTAGCTGAATTACTCGGCGTTTGCACGGATATGTTTCGTGGTGGCAAGACCGTAAAAAAATTCTAGAAACTATCCTGCTTCAATGGGCAGGAGGCGCTACTCTAATTGTAGCGAAACACAACTTTTACGGCAACCCGATTGAACAATACTCCGTACATGTTCAGATTGCGCACGGCCAATGTTCCATATCTCAGATCATACAATAATCATGATTTTCACAGTATTCTCAACAATCTTTTGGCATTAAAAATACCTTACTCTTCACTATACGGGGCCGGGGGTCAGTTAAAAGTTTCAAAAATAGCCGCGTAACCTTTTTGCGTCATAATTTTGAACGTTAATAACTCAGTCATTTGTTGATGGATTGATATAATTTAACAACCAATCGATTCGGAAACTTTTAACTTAAACATGTCGTTTCAGTATTTCAATAGCATACTATTGAAAAAAATTTTAGAATTGACCTATGTTTTCGTTCACCAATCCCAGCTGACCAAATTGACGTCATTTTCTTGTTCGGCATAGGAGGCTTTGCGTCATGCATGAAAACACCGCATCATTCTGCGTAGTTCAAAGAGCTACTGTGAATGAAATAAGTAGCTCGTCCAGTGAGGTGATGACTAGATTGTATATGCGTTCGCGCGTTGGATTGTCGCTTTTGTACGAGGCTGGGTGTCAATTTAATAAAATGCAAAATTAACCGCGTAACCTTTTTTCTGTAATAATTTTGTATGCTTATAACTCAGTCATTTGTTGATGAATTTATTTAATTTAACTACCATTCGATTCGAAAACATTTAACTTAAACTTATACGATTACGTAATTTAAGAATTTCAAATGGAATACCATTGAAAAATTGAATTGAGTTGACCTATGTTCGTCCGATTTGCGCAGTATGAACTATAGCACAATAGGGAATCTATTAATATATGCCCGAATACATTTCTGCTTTAGTTTATCCATGGCTTATCTTGATTCTCCGGTAACTAACAGGCCAACTTAGAATTATCGGCGATAGATTTTTCGAACCTAATTTGAAGCGCTTGTATAAATTTAAGTGATTTATTGATAAATTTTCCTCATTTAACATAATCGAAAAAGTTTAAAAATGATTTAATTTGTCAACGGGTAGATTGCATACTGAAATCTCCATTTACATACGAACAACACGATGGCGCGCAAATAAATTCAGTATAAAATTTTGTTATGATGATAATCATAACATTTGTGATGATGATAATCATAGATAATTAAATGTGGCTAAATACAAACAACTATCTCTCAGCATAATCCCTCAGACCCTATTATTAAACCAAAAAATAATCGTGTAACCTAATTGAATAGTTAGAAATTGATTCAGCCGTATAAAGCATAATATTTTGGTCTAAACTTGCTTCCAAGAATCTTATAGAAGGGATCCAGACTAAGTGTAGCAAGAATAATGCAATGCAAATCGTTATGCAGTATCGATTTGAACAGGCTGTTGTCCCACCAGGAATAAAACGCTTCAAAAGATTCGGAACTTAGTACAAATAAGTTGCACAGACTCACATATATAGAATTATCAGATGCAATAAAATACAGTATTAGAGATAAACTCAAGACAAGCTGATATGCGATTTTACATGTTTTATTTAAATCCTTACTAAACTCGGGCTACGGCCAGTTTCAGTTAAATTATCATTTACATTAAAACAACAAGTGTCTTATCACTACAGGCGTTGTAACAATGACAAAGTATTAATAAAATCAATTTACAATATTAACAAAATTAAGAAATTTGGTTGCGTATTCATTGATTCCTTAATATGAAAAAAATGAAAATCAATTAAAGTAACAAAATATGTTCTGCGGACTGTGTCACATATTTTCTTCCTCGTATTGCTGCCATTCTATTTTCAGACACTTTCCGAAGATTATCGACGCTTTTTAACGAAGGATCATTAAAATTGCACTATTACTGAGTTTATTGGTTGACGGTTATTCAAATTTTTCGCATTCACATTATTCGATCAAAATATTCAAAATCTTCGTTTCATTTGTCCAGATTTATATCTTGAGGTTGTTCGTATCCAAAATTGATCTTTTAAGTAACTTTGAAATCATCATAATTGACTTTCATATAAAGGATATTTTACAAAAATTTTCAAATGTAAAAATTTGTTGAAGGCATCAAAATAGAGTAGAATCATTTGTTCTAAAATAATCTAATTGTCATTTTGATCATTCGCCAAAAATGTAAACACTAAAAGTAGAGTAAGTTTGTAATTGGTGACTTTTAGTGCATTTATTTTTGTATTTATTATGGGTACCTAAGAATTATTTCATTTTTAATGTAATCGTGATCGGTCGCGTCTCGCATACAACCCTCTATTTTTTTATTATATATTAATGCTTAAAAACAATGAATTGAGCTTTGATGACAAAATACGAAATATCTCATGTTGAACGCAAAATCGAATCCATTGTTGACGTATTACCGGATCTTTTGGTAACTGGAAAAAGTCAAGAAGCGTATTTTATTCGTTCCGTCGAGTGACGGTGATATCTATTGTACAAGTCTACCTGAAAGAGACCAGTGAAATGAAATCAGAAGCGGTAAATGAAATTTTTTAACTTTGCGGTCCCTGTATTTTTTGACAATTGATTATTGTAGAAACTACGCCATTAATAAAAATAGAACTTGCCTGGAAAACGCATTGAAAAATGGTAGTACCAGTTCGTAGAACGAAAACAAATTTGGATTCTTGTGAAACACCTTGTCGGTCCGCAGTATAGAAATTGGTGGATGAGTAAGTGCTGTTGGAACAAATTGATAATATGAATATCAAAATCTCTTATTTAAAATACCTGTACTATTTTTCGGAAATAAATTTCAACAAACTAATGAATATACAAACTATATATTTCGGTGCTGCTTGTTTGTAATTCATCCGTCCATCACTGATTTTAATGAACAACAACTTTCTCTACATCAACAGGCACTGGTGCAACGTGAATCGATCCCGGAGTGGCAGCGATCTGTTTCGATACTGGAACAACCGTCTTGATCAGTCCTTGATGGTGTCCCCATCCATAGGCACCTGTTCCGTAGGAACCCCATGGGAGTCCCCAGGAGTTGACCGTGACTGGGGCAGCAACTTTAGCGAGATTCTGATATCCCCATCCGGATCCGTAACTTTCCAATGGAAGACCCCACGATTGGATCTTGTTCACGCCGCCATGATATCCATTCCAGTCATTGTACAGAGATGCTGCTGGCCAAGCAGATGACCACGATTTGGCATAAGGATAGGCAGATATTTGTGGAGCCCATGATTGGGCGTAAGGATTGGCAATTAAACTGTGATCATTCCAACTATTCCAGGAATTCCATCCGGCATTCGGTATTTACGATCCGATAGTGGAGACAGCCAGCGTTACAACGAAAATTGCGATGAAAACCTAGGGAAAAGGAATAATTTTTGACTTACTCGAATGAAAAGGTGCTTCACGGTTCGATACCTTCATGTTGGTTTGAAGTGATTCGGGTCAAAGAGGTGTTTAGTTGCAAGTCTCAAAACAAACTGTTGGTGCTGGTGATAGAACCGAATTTATTTATACAATTTGATTTGGATCGATCGATTTTTAATTGCTTGGCTACCGGCAGCATTTCCGGATCTTTTTCATTGGTTGGCAGTTGATCAAAATTATCATTTTCACTTTCCGGTGTACGAAAAAGTGAAGTAGACAAAAAAGGAATCAAGAATCAAAAGAACCGACAACAATTGAATGTGTGTCAATTACTCATACCGGAATTGATAGTAGGTATAAAAAGGGTATTCATCAGAAATGTTTTCCACAGTTCCTCACAAACATCGAAACAATAGAAATGAAGGTGCTCTGATTAGTACAAATTTTGGTGTCAAGTAGTTAAAATATTCTTTAATTTTTGAAAGGTATTCATCACTTTCCTGGTTGCCACCTTGGCCTTAGCTGCACAAGGATCTTACGTTCCAAATGTTTGGCCATCTCAATCTGCGGGGTGGAATTCCTGGAATGGATGGAATGAACATGGTGCGATAGCTGCCTATCCTTACGCTAAATCCTGGCTTTCAATTCTACAAGCAGCTCCCCTGCATAAGGGATGGAATGGTTATTATGATGGCGCTAACTCTTGGGGTCTTCCATTGAGATCCTATGGAAGTGGAGCATACGGTTGGGGTCATCAACAGGGACTCGTGAAAACCGTCATTCCAGCTAAGATCAACACGTGGGGACTGCCATGGGAAAACTACGGAACAGGAGCCTACGGATGGGGACACCAGAACGTGGTCAAGACGGTGATTCCCGTGCAGAAACAAATTGCCGTTGTTCCGGAACCATCGTATGTGGCTCCGCTTGCAGTTCAAAAGGCTATTGTTTATTGATATGGATTGATGATTCCTGAATAAATCATTGAAAGAATTAAACATACGTTTTTATTATAATTTATCCTGAATATCTAACAAACAAATCTAAATTATAAAAAGTTCAATAATTCTTCTTTGGTCCTACCTTAATCTTTAAAAAGAATTCGACGTTCGCAGGATAGTTAAGTTATTCTGCCAGGTTTTGAGGTTTGGCCCCATTTTATTATGGGCTGTCCATAAAAGACGTCACGCTTTTTTTGGCCCCATTGTCACAAATTGTCACATGTCACGAATTCAAAATAAATAAAATTCATCTCAATACATACTCAATATGTATGACAAACCATACAAATATGAGAGAAAAATCGATTTATTACATGCTGTCATTGGATTAAAAAATATCCCTAATATCGATTTTATTTTATTAGTATCAATTATATAATTTAACAAAAGCATTTGATTGGAATTGATGAAACATTTAAATCATCTGTTTTAATTCTCCTAGGGGTACGCAGATATATTATTGTTTTAGGAAAAAAATAATATTTCCTAAGTGTAGCATACAGGGCTGAGAAAATGAAGATCAAAACCTCATCAATTCGAGTTCACTTTTGATCTGATCTTTTCAAGATCAGTTGATCAGTGATCTTTAAATCACATCGATACAAATCGGTACTGATCTCACAAAATCGGTAGTGATTTTGAGCTAAAATGATTCTTGATTCATGTAAGTTCAATCATTGGATGATTCGATCAGCTTTGATCTAAGTGGAGGAAAATCACATATGATAAAGATAAGACATGACATGATCTACGTCTGAAATCGTTGATTCCCCGCTGAGGGGTGTGAAAATTAGTAACAACAACCATTCTACAGGAATTTATAACTAAGGATAACGCGTGTCAATGAGACTTTTCCAAAATCATGGAACATTGTCAGTTTCGTATCTTTGGGAAATGCTCTTTTAACACTCCTTATCAACATAGTTGGGGAAAATACCGGTTTCGTTACGACACGGTTTAAGTAGTTTCAACATATATTCTCGTTTGATGCATCCCGTGTTCGAGAGAAAAAAAAAAGTTAGATGAAAGTTTCATGAAAATAATAAGTTTGGATCGTAATCACATTGATATTGTTAATTTGACAGCATTCTCAGCAAAACCTGCACTCCTCCCGAGTAGATGTGAATTGTAAACAAAAATCAAAATAATAACTAATTTTACCATCATATCTTGTCATGGTGTTCCTGTGCTGTTATAGCAATACTTCATATTTTCTTGATATTTCATCGAAGAAATCTTCTTGATAGATTAGACAATATCTATTTAGCATCAAGATTTGTTATTATATCTTATATCGTTATTGATGAGGCATACAAATTTCATTAAGGACAATTGATCCAGTGGTTCCTTTTATAAATGGAATACAATTAAATAAACTGCATCAGAATCAGATAAGTAAAATTCTTATTATATACTATTCAATGCTAGAAAATCAAATTAATGAAAAATTCGTCTTCTATAAATGTTTTGCTCTTGCTTCGATGTTACAATGGCAGAATTTTATATTTTTGTTGCTATTTTCTCATGCGGACTTTGAAATGATTTTTGATATTTTAACTCTTATTTCAAACTAAATAATGTTATTTTCTACCATTAAGATGTTTGGTTTATGGCGATACGCTCTGCGACTGCTACCGTGGCGTGACCCCATGAATTTACCGCCCTATACCGATCGATGTCGTCTATTGAATTTTGAGCCATTGGAAACACGACGAATCATTGCTCAAGCTACATTTGCTGCTAAACTGCTTTTGGGGGATATTGACTGCCCACCTTTGCTAATGCGGTTAAATCTCTACGCACCGGAAAGATCACTTCGTCAACGCAACTTTCTGCTCCTGGAATCAAGGAATACGGTTTATGGACAGCACGAACCTTTTCGCTCTGTCTGTACGAGATTCAACGAGTTTTTCCAGTATTTCGATTTTAATGTGTCGTCCCGTGTGTTTCATCAACGTCTACTTGACTTTTTTCATATTGTGTATCGTGAAAATTAAATTTAGTGTACTTAGTTCATTAATTTTTATTCATTAAGACAAACTATGTCAGATGAATCATAAGAAACAAACAAACAAATAAATGGTTAGCAAATCACTTCTACCCGGGCTGTTACTTCTGTGTATGATATTCAAGCTAAACAGGGTTAATTAATCAGCTGCTTGACATGCTTTATGATTGAACATGTTTTTCTTATCATTATAATTATTGATAATCACAGAATATAAGTTAATGTTATTTGCTGGTTTTATTTATATTACTCCGACAACATGGTATTGCTGAATGAATTTTAATATATATCAATTTCGATGCGACCGACCAAACAAACTTTTTGAAATTCTTCCATTCTTTGTGTGGTTTATATTCCACATCTGCTTACTACCTATCATACGATTTCCGAAAGTTAAAATAAAAATTTAAATAAAATCCATAATTCCAAGCGATCGGAGCTTCCAAAATCATATACATTTACTAAAATTGTCAGCGCATAACTTAAGTTGAACCGTTTGTAAGCATCTTTTTTTACTCATGTTAGGCAAATTTATTAATTTCGCTAATTTACTCGCCACCTCCGAGAACTGAGCTGATCCCAACAGAAATGATTTCCTGCATCATTCATGTCTGAAACTCAAATACTCAACCAGTTTTTATAGATTTAAACTAAGTCAAGTTGAAATTCAGAACAGAAGTAAGTGATAGATTAAAACATTTATTTTAAACCATTTCCTTCACATCTCCAAACAATTAATACAAAACTTTCTGCACACCTACTGGAACGGCGTAGTTCGGTTCTGCCGTGGCAATAATCTGCTTCGTCACAGGAACGACTGATTTCACCAATCCTTGAGTATGTCCCCATCCGTAAGCTCCGGCACCGTAGTTTTCCCATGGAAGTCCCCACGAGTTGATTTTGACGGGTGCGACAACTTTAGCGAGATTTTGGTGTCCCCATCCGGCTCCATAGGATTCCAATGGCAGACCCCACGATTGGACCTTATTCTGACCGCCGTAGTATCCATTCCAGCCATTGTACAAGGATGCTGCCGATGGCCAAGCCGATGACCACGATTTAGCATAAGGATAGGCGGCTACCTGAGGAACCGATTGCCAATTCGTTGGCCACGATTTAGCGTAAACTTGATCGTTCCATCCGTTCCAGGAATTCCACCCGGCAGAGTACGATGGCCACGAATTGGAGACGTAGGATCCATGAGTGACGACAATCAGAGCAGCAACAATAATTGCAAAGAAGGCCTGAAAAGTGAAAAAAGGATTAAATTGTTTTAATAAAACTTGCACTGTACTAAAACTTTACCTTCATTTTAGTGAATTTTGTTCCGTCACACGTTCGAATGAGGTTGTCGGATTGAACTGTGATCGTTGATTAGTGATCGAACATATTTATAGCAACTGATCAATTTAAAAAAGCTAAAAGTCGCATTTCCTGATCCGATATCGGAAGCAGCAGCGAATGCAATTATTTACCTAATGCCTAATTCATATTTTAACAAATTGGGCGCTCAAAGGAAAAGCGAAAAGAACCGACATAAAACTATTTCGAACGAGACAATCAACGCGATCGAAAGAATGGCAAAAATTGATTTTGGTTTGTACGGTTGAAAACTCCGAAGTGATATACCGGATATTGAAGCGAGTATAAAAACCATGCCTCCCAAAATTGCTATCATAGTTCTTCTATGAACATTGAAGCTTCAACTAATAAACTCACACAGCAAATTCAATGAAGGTAAGGTTTTACTGCAAAAAAAACACCAGTTTCGAGGTGCTAATAATCGTCAATTTGACAGGTTTTCGTCGCTCTCTTGGCTGCCACCTTGGCCTTAGCTGCACAAGGATCCTACGTTCCAAATGTTTGGTCATCGCAATCTGCGGGGTGGAATTCGTGGAATGGATGGAATGATCATGGTGCGATAGCTGCCTATCCTTACGGTAAATCCTGGCCCTCAATTCTACAAGCAGCTCCCCTGCAGAAGGGATGGAATGGTTATTATGATGGCACTAACTCGTGGGGCCTTCCATTGGGATCCTATGGAAGTGGAGCATACGGCTGGGGTCAACAACAGGGACTAGTGAAAACGGTCATTCCAGCTAAGATCAACTCTTGGGGACTGCCATGGGAAAACTACGGAGCAGGAGCCTACGGATGGGGACACCAGAACGTGGTCAAGACGGTGATTCCCGTCCAGAAACAGATTGCCGTTGTTCCGGAACCATCGTACGTGGCCCCACTGGCCGTTCAAAAGGCTATTGTTTATTGATGAGAAACAGGGACAAATAAATTATTTTTCTGTAAACTAAAACCTGGTTATTTTTTTATTGTTTTCTATTAAAGTAGACTAATCTCTCATTTTTTGACCGAAAACCCACTCACTTACTAAGTAAAAAAGATATGTTTATAAATTTAAACTGCTCTTGAATTGGTTACAGAAAACATCCAAAGGATTCTTCTGCCCATACTCAGTGCAATCAATTTGAGTTTACTTTTTTGCATCCTATCGAGCCGATCGATAAGATTCTCAAGTTCACGCAGAGAAAAAATTTGTACAGATAACCAAATCTGGGTTTCAGGCAACATTATTTTTAATTGAAATAGTGACAATAGGAAATCTAATTCGATGAAGCAAAAATTTATACTAGAGACTATAAAACATGATAATTAATTTTTTTCTCTAGATTACTTTGGTTCCACCAATATTTTGATAAAAATAACAAATATTTTTCTTTTGCATTTCTGTCAATTTATTGACAAACAATTTAACAGTAAACTCAATTCGAAGAATTTGTTTTGATTGAACGAACTCCAGCTAAAGTTAATATTTGTAGTGCTTACAAACTTTTTAGTTGAAATAAATGATGTTAAATTTAGTTATTTAAACTAACGCTTTGGTTTTAATGATCATTTATTTATGTTTGTTTTTAAGAATAAAATGATTTCTTGGAAATTAATTTGCAAGGTAGTTTTTGATACTTCTTTTATTTCGATTTCTATTCATTCTTAAAACGCAAGTTTTTGATTGAAATTGCCAATTTAGCCCTTTTGTCACGAGACAATCGAATTAAATCGTCTGAACGGTATTTCTAGAGACGTTGAATTTGAAGCTTATGGCCACAGATTATGTTCACGTTTTTAGCAGGAAAGAAAAACGCTAAACACGAAACGGCATTACTAAGTACTCAAGTGAATTTCTAAACAGAGATGGCTAGACCGACTTGCTACTGAATTTTATTTAGATCCGACTTTCGGTTCCGGAGTTACACTCTATTTTTTCAGATACCGCTCCACCAATTTTCCACAAACTTAGGTTGAAATGAAAGGTCTTACAATCCAAAATAATTATACAGAATTTCATCTGGACACGACTTCCGGCTTCAGACTGATAAGTATAAAAATTTCATTTTCATTCTTTTGAATATACGTATAATTCTTGGATTGCTCAGGTATAGTTAGTTGATGATTTTGAGTATACCGGACCGAGCGTTCCTGGTTCCGGAGGTACCGGGCAAGTGCTCGTGAGCTCCAATTTCTCCGAAACGGCATGACCGATCTTCGCAAGCTCAGATTTAAATTTTAGATGTACCGGTTGTAAGCTCCTGGTTCAGGAAGAACCGCAAATGGTGGTCGAAAACTCAAAAAACGAAACTTCCATAATTCGCTCAGAGACAACTGAGTCGATTTACACAAGCTTTTATTCAAATTGAAGGGTCTACGTCGTTTAAAATGCACTACTTTTGACTTTTGTTCGAATCTGACTTCCAGTTCCGTAACAAATGGGTGAGATGTGTTTAAAATTTTAAACCGTGAATTAGAGCGAAAATGCAAAAAAAAATGAGAATTCCTATTAACCTGGGGTCAAAACTATGAAAAACTCAAAATGCCTATTGCTATTGTATGCCCGAACCAACTTTTTTGTTCTTATTCGAAATTCAAAGAAAGGTCTGAAGAGTCCCTTTGTATTATTAATGGAAACATGAGTTATATGAGAAAGTGAGTGAGTGGACTTTCGGTCAAAGAATGTGTGATGAGTCTACTTCAATAGAAAACAACATTGAGAGACTTGGGTTTCAGCTTTCATTTATTTGTCTTCGTTCCTCATCAATAAACAATAGCCTTTTGAACTGCCAGTGGGGCCAAGTATGAAGATTCTGGAACAACGGCAATCTGTTTCTGCACAGGAATCACAGTCTTGACCACGTTCTGGTGTCCCCATCCGTAAGCTCCTGCGCCGTAGTTTTCCCATGGCAGTCCCCAGAAGTTGATCTTAGCTGGAATAACAGTTTTCACTAGTCCCTGTTGATGATCCCAACCGTATGCTCCACTTCCATAGGATCCCAAAGGAAGGCCCCACGAGTTAGCGCCATCATAATAACTATTCCATCCCTTCTGCAGGGGTAAAATTGCGGGCCAGGATTTACCGTAAGGATAGGCAGCTACCACACCATGATCATTCCATCCATTCCAGGAATTCCACCCCGCAGATTGCGATGACCAAACATTTGGAACGTAGGATCCTTGTGCAGCTAAAGCCAAGGTGGCAACCAAAAGAGCAACGAAAACCTGTCAAATTGACGATAATTAGCACCTCGAAACTAGTATTATTTGAAGTAAATTCTTACCTTCATTTTCTTTGCTGTGTGAGTAGATTAGTTGAAGCTTCAATGTTCATAGAAGAACTATGATAGCAATTTTGGGAGGCATGGTTTTTATACTCGCTTCAATATCCGGTATATCACTTCGGAGTTTTCAACCGTACAAACCAAAATCAATTTTTGCCATTCTTTCGATCGCGTTGTTTGTCTCGTTCGAAATAGTTTTATGTCGGTTCTTTTCGCTTTTCCTTTGAGCGCCCAATTTGTTAAAATATGAATTAGGCATTAGGTAAATAATTGCATTCGCTGCTGCTTCCGATATCGGATCAGGAAATGCGACTTTTAGCTTTTTTAAATTGATCAGTTGCTAAAAATATGTTCGATCACTAACCAACGATCACAGTTCACTCCGACAACCTCAATCGAACGTGTGACGGAACAAAATTCACTAAAATGAAGGTAAAGTTTTAGTACAGTGCAAGTTTTATTAAAACAATTTAATTCTTTTTTTCACTTTACAGGCTTTCTTTGCAATTATTGCTACTCTGATTGTCGCCACTCAGGGTTCCTACGTCTCCAATTCGTGGCCATCGTACTCTGCCGGGTGGAATTCCTGGAACGGATGGAACGATCAAGTTTACGCTAAATCGTGGCCAACGAATTGGCAAACGGTTCCTCAGGTAGCCGCCTATCCTTATGCTAAATCGTGGTCATCGGCTTGGCCATCGGCAGCATCCTTGTACAATGGCTGGAATGGATACTACGGAGGTCAGAATAAGGTCCAATCGTGGGGTCTGCCATTGGAATCCTATGGGGCCAGTTGGGGACACCAAAAGCTCGCTAAAGTTGTCGCACCCGTCAAAATCAACTCGTTGGGACTTCCATGGGAAAACTACGGTGCCGGTGCTTACGGATGGGGACATACTCAAGGATTGGTCAAATCAGTCGTTCCTGTGACGAAGCAGATTATTGCCACGGCAGAACCGAACTACGCCGTCCCGGTCGGAGTGCAGAAAGTTTTGTATTAATTGTTTGTAGATGTGAAGGACAAGGTGTAAAATAAATGTTTTAATCTATCACTCACTTCTGTTCTGAATTACAATTTGCCTGGGTCTAAATTTATAAAAAATGGTTGCGTATTCGAGTTGCGGACTGCACAACGAAAATGTAGAGCATTATTATCCTTCTTTAGAAATACTGTAAGTGACTTCTACAACTAAACTCAATAGGATTCCAAAAAAGGATCTCATATATGGTTCATATATGAAAAAACAAGTAAAACAAGTTATTAGTAAAATGTGCCCTCAGTTAACTTGGAAAGCACTGAACCAATTTTTACTAATTTAGGTTAAAAGAAAGTTGTTCTGGATGCAGATATTCAATTTTACCTGAATCTGAGCTCGACTTTAGGAGCTACGGGTAGATGAATGCAACGGAATATTGAATGTCCTTGTGAATTATGACACAAGAAGGAGTTGAAATAACCAAACAGTTTCAATTGACTAGTTTAAAAGACTTACAGTTACTTATAATAATAAACTCAAGCTTATTGCATGCGTTGCCTTAACTAGTTTGGCAAGAAACTGTAAAAACAGTTCTTAATGGATTCTTAGTGCCAGTAGAATTGAAGTACTAGTCGTGCAATTGTCATTCACACTTACGTATCGACTGCGAAGTATGTAGAAACAGAAGATTTCATCATCGAAAAGTACAATCCTGATGTTGCTTTTGGGATCTCAAACCTATTGTCAATTGAAGAATTTCGAACCATCGGTTTCAAGTTGGCTCAGTATCGATGCCCTGAATTCTAGGCCTCTTGTTTCATATCTTTGTATATTAAAAAAAAACTATTTATATTGATCAAAACAGACGAGAATGATGAAATGGAAATGTTATACACAGTCCAGATTGTGAAATTGTGGAAACGAAATCTATATTCAGTTGACAACACAAAACACAAATTCAAAATGTAGCTGAGCATTATCTTACAATACCCAAGTAGCAAATGTAACTTATTGAACTTTCTATATGTTTTACAATTGATTTAGAAATGTTATTTATGTTAGATATGTTTAGAAATATATAATAAAATTGGTTTTGCAACTTATCACTGTTAAGTTTCACAATACTACCGAAAAAATCACTGTAGTACAACTTTAAGTACATCTGAAACAATTGTGCTGTAAATCACCAACTTGTAAAACGTGAGTAACTATAACAATTGTGCAACTTATCAAAAACTTTACAAAGGGCTGTCATAATTGTACCGGGCACAATATACGTCAAAATTGCTATAAATCTCTTGTGGAAGAATAATTAGTGAAATGATTGATGCTCTCCGCTAGGCAAAAAATGCTAAGCCGAATTGATAACGTTGCTGTAAAAAATATATTTCTGCAGAGTCCGCATTGTTTTTGCTGCCTCATGAATTTCTAGATCAGTGTGTGCAGTTTTCTTCAGTTTTAGAACAACATTGATATAAAATTCAAAACTTGCAAAAAAGTTGTGCAAGATTTATCTGTTTGAATTGAACGCAAAACTACCCGTTGGTTGTCAGAAATCGCAATTCTGTGACGACACATGTCTGTTAGCCACAGGTAGAAATCTAAGAGTGATCTGCAGTCGCCTACAAAGAAGCTTAAATATTTTCAGTGATTATCTGTCAAAATGGAATATTGCACCAAATGCTGCAAAAACACAATTAATCATCTTTCCTCATAAGCCAAGAGCTTCTTTTCTTTAACCAAACAATAATCATATTCTCAAATTGAATGGCTTGCAATTGACATGGTCTGACCAAACTAAATACTTAGGTTTAACGTATGACAAAAGTCACCACTTGTGACTGCACATCCAACCTTAATTTTGACAATTAAAAATTTTACCCATATTGCAGTAAATAATGTGATCATGTCTTACCTCCTCAGTAGCTTGTGATTGAAACAGGTCAATGTCTGTTACTGCTTGCTTTCGTTCGTGGTCAAGGATTGCTGCGTCGAATGTTGGTGGATTTTCGTATTGACACTGACGTAGCTGTCAAGTATGAAATATTTCGTGTCCATATCCCACAAATCATACATAACAAAAAAAAACAATATAAGAGCCAAGTTCTATAAGCGCTGCAAGCGGACTAATGAGTCTAAATCGACTAGTTGAAATGCCTAAATGTCGAAATATTGTACAATTTGTTTGTTCGTTTCGTTTAAATTGTAATGAACGATTTTCTTTCTCATATCCCGAAATTTACGGGTTCCACAACTGTCTCTATGGAAACTTTTCTGTTTGTTTTTATTTCTTCTATTAGATCCGAGTGCGTAAAATTGCGCAACAAAAACATTTTTTTTTTTCTTCTCTGTTCCATTATTGTTAATTTGGTTCTATTTAATCATTTAAATGACTTGTCGAAAGAAGCATCCAAAAACACATTTTTCTAAAGTTATTGTAAACTGAAATTTGCTAGATATCTTAAATCAAACAGTCAACATAAAAATTGAATCAATTTAATGATTTATGGCTGTCAAATTAATCTCATATAACTAATACGATAAATCAAATATTCATTTCGTCAATTGTTTATTCAGCAATTGTAAATCCATTTCAATAAACAATAGCCTTTTGAACTGCCAGTGGGGCCACGTACGACGGTTCCGGAACAACGGCGATCTGTTTCTGCACGGGAATCACCGACTTAACCACGTTCTGGTGTCCCCATCCGTAAGCTCCTGCTCCGTAGTTTTCCCAAGGCAGTCCCCAGGAGTTAATCTTAGCCGGAATAACGGTTTTCACAGGTCCCTGTTGATGACCCCAACCGTATGCTCCACTTCCATAGGATCCCAATGGAAGGCCCCACGAGTTAGCACCATCGTAATAACCATTCCATCCTTTCTGTAGGGGAGCTGCTTGTAGAATGGAGGGCCAGGATTTACCGTAAGGATAGGCAGCTATCGCACAATGATCATTCCATCCGTTCCAGGAATTCCACCCCGCCGATTGAGATGGCCAAACATTTGGAACATAAGATCCTTGAGCAGCTAAGGCCAAGGTGACAACCAGGAAAGTGATGAATACCTGTCGAAAATTAACGAATATTTTATCTACTTGACACCAAAATTGATACCAATCAGAGCACCTTCATATCTATTGTTTCGATGTTTGTGAAGAACTGTGGAAAACATTTCTGATGAATGTCCTTTATATACCTATTATCATTTCCGGTATGAGTAATTGACACACATTTAATTGTTGTCGGTTCTTTTGATTCCTGCTTCATTTTTTTGTCTACTTCACTTTTTCGTACACCGGAAAGTGAAAATGATAATTTTGATCAACTGCCAACCAATGAAAAAGATCCGGAAATGCTGCCGGTAGCCAAGCAATTATAAATCGATCGATCCAAATCAAATTGTATAAATAAGTTCGGTTCTAACACCAGCACCAACAGTTTGTTTTGAGACTTGCAACTAAGCACCTCTTTGACCTGAATCACTTCAAACCAACATGAAGGTATCGAACCGTGAAGCACCTTTTCATTCGAGTAAGTCAAAAATTATTCCTTTTCCCTAGGTTTTCATCGCAATTTTCGTTGTAACGCTGGCTGTCTCCACTATCGGATCGTACGTACCGAATGCCGGATGGAATTCCTGGAATAGTTGGAATGATCACAGTTTAATTGGCAATTCTTACGCCCAATCATGGGCTCCACAAATATCTGCCTATCCTTATGCCAAATCGTGGTCATCTGCTTGGCCAGCAGCATCTCTGTACAATGACTGGAATGGATATCATGGCGGCGTGAACAAGATCCAATCGTGGGGTCTTCCATTGGAAAGTTACGGATCCGGATGGAGATATCAGAATCTCGCTAAAGTTGCTGCCCCAGTCACGGTCAACTCCTGGGGACTCCCATGGGGTTCCTACGGAACTGGTGCCTATGGATGGGGACACCATCAAGGACTGATCAAGACGGTTGTTCCAGTATCGAAACAGATCGCTGCCACTCCGGGATCGATTCACGTTGCACCAGTGCCTGTTGATGTAGAGAAAGTTATTGTTCATTAAAGTCACAGAATAATGAATTAATTTAAAATTCAAGAAGGACCAAAGCAGATACATTGTACATGTAAATTTCATTTTGTCTCTTCATCCGTACATCAAATAAAACTTACATCTTTATGAAAAACCTGTTTTAATCCACCTAGTGGTGTAAAGATGCTATTCTCATATCAATTACACTATCTCGTATAATACTGTGGTATTCTTCAAAAAAATTTTTAACTTTGATTCTTAAAAGAATAACCGAAATCGGTTTGTTTGACCGTCTACTGATAAAACTATCAATTGGAGAAGTTTTGAGGTCGATTTAGAATTTTTTTTTGTGGTTTTTCGCCCTTTTCAGTGATGGTATAAATTTTTTATCACATATTTCCGGATCCGGAAGTCGGATCCGAATGAATTTCAGGAATCCTAAGTTTGTGAAAATCGGTCGAGCCATCTATGAGAAAAATTAGAACACATATTTTCATTTTTTTTGCACATTTTACCCCATAACTCCGGAACCGGAAGTCATTTGAATCTAAGTTTGTGAAAATCGGTTCAGAAATCTCAGAGAAAAGTTAGTGCAAAAAAACGTTCCATACACACATACACACATAAACATTTTGCGTACTCGACGAACTGAGTCGAACGGTATATGACATTCGGCCCTCCGGGCCTCGGTTCAAAAGTCGGTTTTCACAGTCACGGCATAACCTATCTATATGAGAAAGGCAAAAAAATATCGAATCGCTGAAAAAAATCGACTTTTTATATACCGTTATATAACTGGTAATGTCAAAACGAAATCTCTTGAAACAATGTTGAAACTGGCAGCACAAGTTGATAAATTATTGATTTTGAATTACAGTTACCATAACCTTGGTTACTGGTTTTAAACAGGTTTTAGAATGTAAACAATACAAATTTTGATGCCATTCCACAAGACGATCGAGGACGATTTTGGCCGCTGCCAGAGGCTTGTTTCTACCCAAGACAAGACCTGACATCTGGGGGGGGCTGCTTTTGGTCCAAAATGGACCAGTTTCTGATTGGCTGATTTTGATGTTGCCACCTGCACATTGTGAAAAGAAAAAACTTTTGCAGGGTACGCGAGCAATGATGCCAAGTATAAAGAAAATCAGAAAACAAGTTTATTAAAATGTATAATTTTAGCTCACCAATGAAAATGAAAATTTTCAGAGAATGTTTCACTTTTTTTCAATCTCATTGGTAATAAATGTTTATAGTGGCAGGACTGTGTAATGAAAATAGGCATCAAGCCGTTTTTCATTTTAGTGAATTAAAGTGTAAGTGTGTTTAGTTTTACGAGAAGAATGAACTGTTGTGTTCTACACTGTGGTCGCATTAAGCATTTCTATCCAAACCTGACTTTTTCCGGTTTCCAACATGAGATATTTCGTGTTTTGTCATCAAGGCTCAATTAATTGTTTTTAAGCATTAATATATAATAAAGAAATGCATTCACCAAAACATGTTTTATGTTTATTTCAAATCAAAAACCTAAAGTCTAAAAATTTAAATGGAATATTTTTTTCCTAGCATAGTTATTAAAAAAATCTGTAAATATGGCTACACTGTAGCCGATACGTTGGTATTTATTCCACAGGGCGAAAATGACGAGAAGAATGATTCGGAAGGAAGAATAAGAAGCCAGTTGTCAGGTCTTGTCTTAGGTTTCTACGAGAAATGATGGATGATAAAAATTCGTTTCCAAGATGTACTGCACCGTGTCTTGGATTTTTCCTAGCAGTACTATTTATATAAGACGAGCTGAAATGAATGAATTTAGGTCTTAATCAATCCTTCAATTAAGTCATAAGAAAAACAAAAAAAAACAGATCCAAAATATGTCGATATCAAAATTAGATCTATTTCACTATAGCTAGAGCGACGACACGACAAAGCCATGAAGAATGTAAAGAAAACCAATTTCGAATCGTATGGCAAATCTCGGAAAAATAAAATTGGGATTACCGATCGGCTTTAAGATCGTCTTCTCGCGGTAATTTGCAAGTGCTCCAGCAAGCAAGTGGTTTTGATGTGATAATCGAAGATAATATGAGGAAAAAAATGATGCACCATTTTGCGTGTCAAATCACAATTCGTGGGTAAAAATTGGCCGATTGGTACTGTGTGTGATGATGGGATTTGGCACTCAAAACAATAGTTTCAAATTAATAACGATGAATGATGATATATTAAAAGGTGTTTGATTGCAGTGAAAGGACATACAAAATAAATAAACAAAATTATCTTGAATGTATCGAAAGTCTTTCACTGATATTCCGGTAGCGTTTAGACTCGTCGATTTGGTTGATCCACATTCTTGAAACGCTCTTAGGAAGTGGAGCTAAATTTATAGATCTGTTCCACAAATTTCAAACAATTTTCTGGGGCTTCTTGGTAACTAATTCATAGCAACTTAAACAGTGTTGCCCAAAAATATTATTTCTATCATTATCAAGGGGTCGCTACATTTGTGGTGACTGGCGGTAAATCGCTCACGAACACTTTTTATTCCGATTTTTCTTCGGAGTGTCTGGTCGTCTCGTCGTTCTAGCTGTTCGCGATCTGAAAAAAAGTGCAGTAGATTTCACTGAGCAAATCTTAGGATTTAATTTACAACTACTTTTTGTCTGTATGCTAGACTACAATATAGATTTCGTCGCACATTCAAATGTATAATCAACAATGAAAAACTATGAATCAAAGCCATATTTTTTTATGTGACGCAATTAATAAAAAAGCACAAGGACCAGTTTGGGTTTGTTCGAGCAAACTTAATGTAGAACATTGCAACGAAAAAAATATGCTGTGCTCGATATTTTCTATTAAAATTTTCAATCAGTCGTCGAGTCTCTCATTTGATTGTTGCTGATTCTCAAAACAAAACATTAGTTTTCATATTTTTATAACAATTTCAATATCATCGTACAGGCGAACCAATCATATAAATTCATTTCACTTTGACTTGTCTTGCAGCCGACAAAATTTTATCTATAGGCCAAGTGTGCTCAATTATATTCAGTGTGTTTGCTAGTGTTCGTGATTTCGGTATTTACTCACTTTACAGAAAGTTTGTGTTCAAATTTTGCTTCAACTTTTTGACAAGTGCGAGCTAAACTCAGTTCTGCGAACGTTTGAAGAAACTACCCTGGGTCAGTTCTTGGTTTATCAGGCGAATACGACATAATATTGCATTTCATCCTAACACGCATAACACTTGAGTCCAGCGAAACGTCAGAAAGCGCTTTGATCAAAGCAACCTGTCAGATCATCAAGTCGTTTTGTAGCGCTTTGTGCGGTGCTTGTTGTTGATGCATTAGCAAGAATTTCGCTTATATTTATGAATTTGTGTGCTTCCACAGTTTCGCTTACCAACTGATATTACGCTTACTCCTTCGGAATCAACGTTAGGGAAAGCCAGTAAGTCATCATAGCGTTTCAGATTTTTAGCAAGAAAAATAAGACCTTATTGATCAAAATTTCAATCATATGTAATTGAAAATACGTGGTTTCACCCATTCGAATCGATGCGTGGAAATGTCTCCAATCATTGAGTGAAATATGATTAGTAATTGAAACAAAATTAACTGAGCTGGAAGTGTTTTTTCTTTGCACCATTATTCAACTCACAGTAATTCATCAAATTTAAGCGTTCAAATGACTATTGTTATCAAAAACTTATAGTTTTGCAAATTTCTTCAAACTGTTTTAGCAGTAACTGCTTGATTTATTTTTACAAAAACGCTAATCAAATTTACGTTAGATATTGGTTTTTGTTACTAGTTGAACAGAAAGTCTATTGCAAAACGAATCTAAAATGCTTTATGTTTTCTATTTTTTCACTATTTATTTTCTAATTTGAATATAATTTTCTTACATATTCTTCTTCACAATGGATAGTTTTCGAGTTAGAATGCTTTTATGGAAATCGATCCAATTCAACCATCAGTAAAACCAAACTTTGTTGTTCATTTGGCCTTTTTTGACTTTCTCATATAGAAAGTTAATGCAAGCCCAGTGAAACTGTTTTTTTGAACCGAAGCCCGAATGTCCGAGTGTCGTATATCATTCGAATCAGTTCGTCGAGATCAGCAAAATTCGTCTGTATTTTAGTGTTGGTGATTGCTGAAAATTTGACAGAAGCTGCTCGATTTTTATCTATATTGTATACAACATTTTCAATCCGGTAGAAGATGCTACAAGAATTCGAGTCTCTCAAGAGAATTTTTCTAAATTTCTTCGCTCCACTTCATACTCTGAGTATTTCATGGCCTTTAAAGAAAATTTCAGTCTGATAATGATCGCCGCTGTGTGGAATTTACCAAGAGAGAATCGCAAGTTGACAATTATCGCAGAAAATCGAATCGATGATTCGACTTGATGATTCTCATACTAGGTTGCAATATTTAAAAACCCTTGTGTGGAGCATTCACATATTATTTAATAGACACAATTTATGCAAAGGTTATATGCACATAGTTAGAATAAGCGGCAATAGTAAAATGATTCTATCGGAATTATCCACTGCCCATACAGAATCGGATCGCGAAACGAGAATAAGCGACCGTTTGTTGCTTCAGAGAGAATCCCCACAGCAGCGTGCTAGCCGTTGATTCTCAGATGGTTCACCGAGAGAAATTCGCTCTCGCACTAGTGTCTATTCTAAGTTAAATGTACCATGCCGGTTTTTTTTATTGTTGCGATGATTTCGATGTGGAAGAGTTACGAGTGAGCATTCTTTGATACGATAAAAGCCATCCTTGCTATATTTACGATAACTGAACCCATTTTCACACACTTAGCTTCAAATGGAAGGTGATCCCCAATAAAGTTTTGGAATTCTATTTGTATGCGACTTCCACTACCAGAGTTTCAGAGTGATAAATGCTACAAAATGAAATGGTCCGGCTTTAACTTTTGTCAGAGATGGCTGAACCGATTTTCACTAATTTAAATTCAAATGAAAAACCTTGAAATGTCATACAAATACAAAATACGACTTTCGGCTTCGGAATTGCAGAGTGATTAGTGTAAATAGCTGCATTTCCTGTGAATTTGGTTTGTAAATTCATCTAATTTGTTAATCCTGCTTGACCAAACAATCTCATTTCAGTTATACCGGTCCACAGTTTTCGGGTCCGGAAGTACTGGAAATAGTTTTCATAACTATATTGTGTAGTTCCAAAACTTTACACAGACTTTAAACCTTATACTGTAACGGTACCATTGATTTTCAAAAGTTAAAGTAAGAAACGGACAGCATTTTTGTGTGAATTTGTACGTGGTATTTATAATATTCGATCAATCAATGATTAATACTCGGCTAGATTAAATGCTGTGCGAAAAATGCTACCTTGAAAATGTTATTTCGAATAGCCCGAGGTCACCTTTGAAAAAGTATTTTTTGACTATTGATTATTGTAGAAACTACGGCATTAATAAAAAGTTGAACGATACTCGCTTGAAAAATGATAGTAACAGTGCGTAGAACGAAAACAAATTCGGATTCTTGTGAAACACCTTGTCGGTCCGCAGTATAGAAATTGGTGGATGAGTAAGTACTGTTGGGATAAATTAATAATGTGAAGAATAAAACTTGTTAATGTTCCTCAAGAATAACTAAGCCCCAAAGTGGTGAATAAAACCCAGTTTTGTCCATTACTCGTCGTTCTTTGAAATATCATCTTCTTTACACTGAAATACACTTCCAATCGTGTATCTAGTTTCTAGATAGTTTCATTTTTCTTTCAATATCAAATCTCTCATTGAAAAAACCTGTACTATTTTTCAGAAATAAATTTCAACAAACTAATGAATATACAAACTATGTATTTCGGTGCTGCTTGTTTGTAATTCATCCGTCCATCACTGATTTTAATGAACAACAACTTTCTCTACATCAACAGGCACCGGAGCAACGTGAATCGATCCCGGAGTGGCAGCGATCTGCTTCGATACTGGAACAACCGTCTTGATCAGTCCTTGGTGGTGTCCCCATCCATAGGCACCAGTTCCGTAGGAACCCCATGGGAGTCCCCAGGAGTTGACCGTGACTGGGGCAGCAACTTTAGCGAGATTCTGATATCCCCATCCGGATCCGTAACTTTCCAATGGAAGACCCCACGATTGGATCTTGTTCACGCCGCCATGATATCCATTCCAGTCATTGTACAGAGATGCTGCTGGCCAAGCAGATGACCACGATTTGGCATAAGGATAGGCAGATATTTGTGGAGCCCATGATTGGGCGTAAGAATTGCCAATTAAACTGTGATCATTCCAACTATTCCAGGAATTCCATCCGGCATTCGGTACGTACGATCCGATAGTGGAGACAGCCAGCGTTACAACGAAAATTGCGATGAAAACCTAGGGAAAAGGAATAATTTTTGACTTACTCGAATGAAAAGGTGCTTCACGGTTCGATACCTTCATGTTGGTTTGAAGTGATTCAGGTCAAAGAGGTGCTTAGTTGCAAGTCTCAAAACAAACTGTTGGTGCTGGTGTTAGAACCGAACTTATTTATACAATTTGATTTGGATCGATCGATTTATAATTGCTTGGCTACCGGCAGCATTTCCGGATCTTTTTCATTGGTTGGCAGTTGATCAAAATTATCATTTTCACTTTCCGGTGTACGAATAAGTGAAGTAGACAAAAAAGGAAGCAAGAATCAAAAGAACCGACAACAATTAAATGTGCTAGTGTGTCAATTACTCATACCGGAATTGATAATTAGTATAAAAAGGACATTCATCAGAAGTGTTTTCCACAGTTCTTCACAAACATCGGAACAATAGAAATGAAGGTGCTCTGATTGGTATCAATTTTGGTGTCAAGTAGATAAAATATTCGTTATTTTTTGACAGGTATTCATCATTTTACTGGTTGCCACCTTGGCCTTAGCTGCTCAAGGATCTTACGTTCCAAATGTTTGGCCATCTCAATCGGCGGGGTGGAATTCCTGGAACGGATGGAACGATCATGGTGTGGTAGCTGCCTATCCTTACGCTAAATCCTGGCCCTCAATTCTACAAGCAGCTCCCCTGCAGAAGGGATGGAATGGTTATTACGATGGCGCTAACTCTTGGGGTCTTCCATTGAGATCCTATGGAAGTGGAGCATACGGCTGGGGACATCAACAGGGACTCGTGAAAACCGTCATTCCAGCTAAGATCAACTCCTGGGGACTGCCATGGGAAAACTACGGAGCAGGAGCTTACGGATGGGGACACCAGAACATAGTCAAAACTGTGATTCCCGTGCAGAAACAGATTGCCGTTGTTCCGGAACCTTCATACGTGGCTCCGCTTGCAGTGCAAAAAGCTATCGTTTATTGATATGGATTAAGTAGTCCTAAATAAATCATTGAAAGAATTAAACATACGTTTTTATTATAAGTTATCCTGAATATTTAACAAACAAATCTAAATTATTAAAATTTCAATTATTCGACGTTTGCAGGCTAGTCAAGTTTTTCTGCCAAGTTTCGACGTTTCGTTTAATGTATGTTTCCATCATTATCTCAAAATTGCTTGTCACAAATTCGTGTCAACCTTCGCTCTTCGAATCACACATTTCAGAGCAATTTGAAACAAATAATTTGAATATCCAGCACTTTGACTTTCCCGCAATTCGAAACGATTCGATAGCGTTCCAGGTACTTAGACGCAAAACATCATTGTTTCATTTCTCGAGCGAAAACGTCAACATGGAACTTGAGAATCAATTTTGCTTTGTATTGAGTTCTCGAAGGAAATTTTCTGTAGGGTAAATCCGGGTGAGATGCCGTGTTTTTAAATCAATTTTTCTAAGAGTAAAACTTGAAAAATATTGCACTCGCTAGTGAGAATATTTTTGAGAAGGTCTAATTTAATATTTAGTTTAGTAAGTGTTTTTGGTTTGTTTGTTTCCGAAAGTACCGGAAAGCAAAGTACAAGTCCTAGTCGTCTATGAGTAATCGATGGGACTTGTGCTTTGAATTTCTAAATTTCCGGTACTACCGGAACCGAAAACTTTGAACAGGCATTACTAAAGATATATGATTTCCACAAACTTTGGGTTAAATAAAAAGTATTTTCGCATCATTATATCCTGTAAGAGAATTATAACAGTCCTTCCATGTTTTCGTCTATCGCTTCATAAAAAAATATTCGTATGTAGAGAAGTTCAGATAAACTTTGATTGTCACTATTTGTTTAATAAGTCTAAATTCTTCATAAAATGCGAAAAAAAATAACACTGTACCATACACATTCTTCATACAAAACGGAAATAATTGATTGAAGAAATGGAAAGACGGACAGGAGTTTGAAGCTGTTGTTTCGCTAGTGTTGTCAGCTGAATATAGATTTCATTTTCACAATTTCGCAAGCTGGACTGTGTATAACATTTCCATTTCATCATTTTCGTCTGTTTTGATCAATATAAATAGTTTTTATGTACGGAAATATGAAACAAGAGGTCTAAAATTCAGAGCATTGATACTTAGCCAGCTTGTTTCAGATGAAGAACTAATATTCAGATGAAACACTACATGTTTTAATTTCTGACTTATAGATGGTAAGACACCAATTTTTTATCCGCAACACAGATTTGAATTATCGTCATTTTATAAAATTAATTGTGCATCAACATTTATACTGGGAAAAGAAGATTCGATGGTTCAAAATTCTTCAATCGACAATAAGTTTGAGATCTCATTGCCGTTTCAACCTTCCGAGCGAACGGACGTGATTTGGATTTACTGCGAAAGCATTGAAAACCAGTTGTGTGTGTGATAAAGTGGTCGGACGTTCGAAACGATATTGTGTGATAGACAATAGGGCTTTTTCCTCTGAGAGGTTTTTTTCGCATTATATAATAGAACAGTGCCTTATTGTGAGCGGTGGATCGAAACGGTACCGTTAGCCGGTTATTGTTTCGGCGATCAAGGCCAAGTGTGCGGATTATAAACAAGCGGCCATTGTGTGAGGATTATAAATAAGTGTGACTTTTCCTCTCGGAGGTTTTTTGCACATCATCAAAGCGGCGATACGCCGACCGACGAAGACCAGCTTGGTGTCCCCCGTTGGATCTTAAGTTAAGTACCGTTACTTCGATTATTCGTTTTTGACCATTATATTTCCCCCCGAATTACTTGTTTCTGCGCGGAAGTAGTTCCGCGACATGTCTAATTTAAGTCCTGGCCCCCCCGCTCCCGATGTTCAAATGGAGACTTCCCTTGTCTGTAAAATGTCCCGCATAAAGAGCTATCCTGATGGGCTCGCACTACCGGCCGGGCCTTACGCGGTCTATTTCCGGACCAAATCAAGAGAAAAAAATTTAAATATTTTAAAAATATCGCGAGACCTGTTTTCGCGATATAATACTATAAAAAGTATTGATAGAATACGGCCAGACAAGCTCAGGGTCCTGTTTACCAGCTCTAAACAGGCTAATGAGCTTGTTCAAAAGGATCCCTTTACGCAGGAGTACCGCGTCTACGTGCCCGCTCGCGAAGTAGAAATCGACGGTGTGGTCACCGATGCGAGTTTGACTTGCGAGGATATTCTTAAGTACGGGGCGGGTTGTTTTAAAGACTCCTCACTTAAGAATGTCAAGATACTGGATTGCAAGCGATTGCATTCAGTATCGATCGCAGGGGATGGAACAAAGTCTTATCCCCAATCAGACTCTTATCGTGTGACCTTCGCCGGCACTGCTTTGCCCAACTACATCCTCTTGGACCGGGTTCGTTTGCCTGTTCGTTTATTTGTACCCCGGATAATGAATTGTACCAATTGCAAACAACTGGGGCATACAGCTACCCATTGCAGCAATAAGCCACGTTGTGCTAACTGTGGGGAAGCTCATGCGGACGGCTCTTGCGGTAAGGATGCTGAAAAGTGTCTCTACTGTAAGGAGGGTCCACATGACCTCTCTGATTGTCCCGCTTACAAACTGCGAGGTGATCGAATGAAGCGTTCCCTAAAGGAGCACTCCAAGCGTTCCTTCGCAGAGATGCTTAAAAGTGCCACCCCTCCTAAACAGACAACGAATCCATATGCCTGCTTGTCGACTGACGAGAGCGATTCTGACGACCCTTTGGAAGGTCCATCTTCAGCGGTCCCTCATAGCTGTAGGAAAAGAATGAATAAATCTTCTCATAAGCTACCTAGTAAGGGTTCGAAGGTGTCTTCCGAAGGGCTTCGAAAAGTTACAGCTAACGGAAATCGGGAAAAATCACCGAAGCGAAAAGCTCCTGGTCTCGGAAAACTCAATTCCGAGATGGAATTCCCACCACTTCCAGGGACTACAAAATCCCCAAGCGTCCCTAAAAATCCACCAGAGAACCAACTAGGTGCTGGACTTATCAAGTTTTCTGATGTTGTGGACTGGATTTTTACAACTTTCAATATTTCAGACCCTCTTAGAAGCATTTTAATTGCTTTCATGCCTACAGTAAAAACATATTTGAAGCAGTTGACTGCAAATTGGCCCCTTCTTTCAGCGATTGTATCTTTCGATGGCTAAATCATCCACCGAGGTCACGGATCTAATCACTGTTTTACAGTGGAATTGTAGAAGTATTATCCCAAAAATAGATTCATTTAAATTTTTAGTAAATAATCTGAAATGTGACGCATTTGCATTGTGCGAAACTTGGTTAACTTCTGAAATACCCTTAAACTCCCACGATTTTAACATTATTCGCCTGGATCGAGATGATCCCTACGGAGGAGTACTTTTAGGGATCAAAAAGTGCTATTCTTTTTATCGAATTAACCTCCCCTCGATACCAGGTATTGAAGTTGTCGCATGTCATGTTACAATCAAAGGTAAGGACCTTTGTATTGCTTCCATCTACATTCCCCCAAGAGCCTCGGTTGGGCATCGGCGACTCAGTGATATCATTGAGCTCCTTCCCGCACCGACGTTGGTTTTGGGAGACTTTAACTCACACGGTACGGGATGGGGCTGTCTTCACGATGATAACAGATCAGCTATGATCCATGATATCTGCGATAACTTCAATATGACAATATTGAATACGGGAGAAATGACACGGATTCCTGCACCACCAGCAAGACCAAGTGCGCTGGATTTATCCCTTTGCTCGACATCGCTACGGTTGGATTGCACGTGGGAGGTAATTCCTGATCCCCACGGTAGCGATCACCTACCGATCGTAATATCAATCACCAGCGGCTCAAAACCATCGAAGACAATCAATGTTTCGTACGACCTCACACGAAATATTGATTGGAATAGCTATGCGACCTCGATATCTGAGAAACTTGAAAGAACTCAACAACTTCCTCCGGAGGAAGAGTACACGTTTTTGGCTGGCTTGATTCTCGACACCGCGACTCAAGCTCAGACGAAACGTGTACCCGGCGCGAAAACTAACATCCGTCCTCCCAACCCGTGGTGGGACAAAGAGTGCATAAATTTAAACGCGGAGAGAGCCTCCGCGTATAAAATATTCAGAAAAAATGGAACACCTGATAATTACCGGAATTACGCGGCGTTAGACGTTAAAACTAAGAACTTGATTAGAGCCAAGAAACGCGGTTACTGGCGTCGGTTTATAGACGGCTTAACGAAAGAAACATCTATGAGCACTCTTTGGAACACAGCCCGACGAATGCGCAATCATAACACCACGAATGAAAGCGAGGAATATTCCAACCGCTGGATATTCGATTTCGCTAAAAAAGTATGCCCAGACTCTGTACCGGAACAGAAGATCACCCGCGCCGCGACACCAAACACAAACGAAACACCGTTTTCGATGGTAGAGCTCTCACTTGCGCTCTTGTCATGTAACAATAAAGCCCCGGGATTAGACAGAATAAAATTCAACTTGTTGAAAAATCTGCCTGACCCCGCCAAAAGGCGCTTGTTGAGTTTATTCAATAAGTTCCTTGAGGGCAACATTGTTCCACATGACTGGAGACAAGTGAAAGTGATCGCCATTCAAAAACCAGGAAAATCAGCCACCGATCACAATTCGTATCGGCCGATTGCTATGCTTTCCTGTATCCGGAAATTGTTCGAAAAAATGATTCTCTTCCGTCTAGACAATTGGGTCGAAACTAATGGCTTACTTTCAGATACACAATTTGGTTTCCGCTGAGGCAAAGGAACGAACGATTGTTTGGCGTTGCTCTCAACCGAAATTCAAATGGCATTTGCTCGTAAGGAACAAATGGCGTCAGTTTTCCTAGACATCAAGGGGGCTTTTGACTCAGTTTCCATAAACATCCTATCTGAGAAGCTGCATCAGCATGGTCTTTCGCCAGTTTTGAGCAACTTTTTACATAATCTATTGTCTGAGAAACATATGTATTTCGCGCATGGTGATTTGTCGACAATACGATTCAGTTACATGGGTCTTCCTCAGGGCTCATGCTTAAGCCCCCTTTTATACAATTTTTACGTAAACGACATCGATAAATGTATCAACACATCTTGCACGCTAAGACAACTTGCCGATGACAGCGTTGTGTCTATTATAGGACCCAAAGCTGGAGATCTGCAAGGGCCGTTACAAGATACTCTTGCCAACTTATCCACATGGGCTCTTCAAATGGGTATCGAGTTCTTTACGGAGAAAACTGAGCTGGTTGTATTTTCGAGGAAGCGAGAACCAGCACAACTACAGCTTCAACTAGGGGGTGAAAACATAGCTCAGGTCTTCACATTTAAATATCTCGGGGTCTGGTTCGACTCCAAAGGCACATGGGGATGTCACATTAGGTATATGAAACGAAAATGCCAACAAAGAATCAACTTTCTTCGTACAATAACCGGATCGTGGTGGGGTGCCCATCCAGGAGACCTGATCAGGCTGTACCAAACAACGATATTGTCCGTAATGGAATATGGATGCTTTTGCTTCCGATCCGCGGCGAACACTCATTTCATCAAGCTGGAAAGAATTCAGTATCGTTGTTTGCGTATTGCCTTAGGTTGCATGCAGTCGACTCATACGATGAGTCTCGAAGTGCTCGCGGGCGTCTTACCGTTGAAAAACCGATTCTGGGATCTCTCATATCGATTGCTAATCCGATGCGACATCTTGAATCCGATGGTGATTGAAAACTTCGAAAGGCTTGTCGAGCTCAATTCTCAGACCCGTTTTATGTCCTTGTATTTTGATTACATGGCTCAGAATATTAATCCTTCTTCGTTTGTTTCCAATCGTGCTCATTTCTTGGATACTTCTGATTCTACTGTGTTTTTCGACACATCCATGAGAGAAGAAATTCGTGGAATCCCGGATCACGTGCGCCCTCAAGTGGCCCCAAATATTTTTTATAATAAATTTAGAACAGTCAACTGTGAAAAGGTGTTTTACACTGACGGTTCAAACATCAACAGGTCCACAGGCTTCGGCATCTTCAATCAAAACATCACCGCTTCTCACAAACTCAATGATCCGGCTTCAGTTTACGTCGCAGAATTAGCTGCTATTCAGTACACCCTTGAGATCATTGAAACCTTGCCCAAAGACCATTACTTCATTGTCACGGACAGTCTAAGCTCAATAGAAGCTCTCCGGGCAATGAAGCCAGGAAAGTATCCCCCATATTTCCTGGGGAAAATACGGGAACACTTGCGAACTTTATCTGAACGGTCTTATTTAATATCGTTAGTCTGGGTCCCTTCGCATTGTTCCATTCCAGGCAATGAAAAGGCAGACTCATTGGCTAAGGTGGGCGCATTAGAAGGTGATATTTATGAAAGACCAATCTGCTTCAATGAATTTTTCAGTATTTCTCGTCAGAAAACTCTCGAAAGTTGGCAAACTTCATGGACGAATGACGAACTGGGACGATGGCTACACTCCATTATTCCTAAGGTATCAACGAAACCGTGGTTCAAGGGGATGAACGTGAGTCGTGATTTCATTCGCGTTATGTCACGGCTCATGTCAAATCACTATACATTCAACGCACATCTCCGGCGTATCGGGATCGTGGAGAACGGGCTCTGCACCTGTGGCGACGGTTATCAGGACATCGAGCATGTCGTGTGGTCGTGCGTAGAGTATCGCGACGCCAGGTCGAAGCTACTGGAATCCCTCAGGGCCCGAGGTAGACCGCCTGAAGTTCCGGTTCGGGATGTGTTGGCGAGTCGGGATAGCTCATATATGCTTCTGATATACGAGTTTCTCAAACACATTAATATACAAGTGTAATCTGTTACATCTGGCTTAGAAAGTTCCTCCTATTTATCGACGTTGTTTCAACTGTGGCTAAGAATAATCTTCACCTGCAGGTTCGACACTAACTTCCGCCGATTATCCCGACTCCTCATCTGTCCACCATCTTCATCGGAACTAACAAGATCTTTGTGCTGTCACTAACCTTTTCGCTTCCCCCCTCCCCGTCTCTTCACCATCTCGATGTCAACTAATTAGATCTCTGTCGTTTTAGTCAATTCATTCCCATATCCCCTTTTTACTCCGTTTTCCGCAATATTTACTTCGCTATTTTTTTTTTCTCATTTTCTTCTGTAACAACACCATCATCGCCCACGGAAACTTACCAACAGCATGCGGGCCACCCGCCGGGTATTCGTAACCTGGGGGTGTTTCCCGCGGACCCACACGGACCGAAGAATGCGGCCAACATGAACATTCACCAACGCCATATGGAAGACTCTCATGAAATATTCAATTCACCGGCCACTGCCGATCACCAGCTGAAGGCTGGATCTGCCAAAGTCAACCATTGCGACCCAAATATGACATTACTCAATGATACAACCCTAGTTTTAAGTTAGTCGTAAATTAAAATTAGTAAAAGCCCTTGGCATCTTAGAGCTTAAGCAGTGTGCCTTAAACATTATATTCTTGAATAAAAAAAAAAAAAAAGTTTGAGATCTCAAGAGTAAAATCAGGATTAGACCAGAACCGGTAATTACTGAGAACTGTTATTACTGTTACTTTTCCTTTTGTCAAACTACTTAAGCTTAAGTTTTTGGATGCCGACTTTTGGCCTCGATTATGATGTCAACATTAGTTATCAAAATCACTGTAAGTCAGTCTTTAGAAATAGTCAATTAAAACTATTAGGTGATTTGAACTCCTTTTTGTGTCATGATTCATTAGAACATTCAATATTCTGTTGCATTCATCTATCCGTAGCTCCTGAACCCGAGCTCCGATTCAGTTAAAAATTGAATATCTGCATTCAGGACAGTTGACAATTGAACCTGAGTTAGCGAAAATTGGTTCAGTCCTTACTAAGCTAACTGTGGGCATATTCTACTAGTAACTTGTTTTAATATAGATGAAGACATTGAGAGAAAAACTAGTATTTTGTATAAACCGTTTATAAAGTCCTTTTTTGGAATCCTATTGAGTTTAGTTGTAGAAGTCACTTGCAGTATTTCTAAAGAAGGATAATAATGCTCTCTGCATTTTCGTTGTGCAGTCCGCAACTCAAATACTCATCCATTTTTTATAGGCAATTTGAAATTCAGAACAGAAGTAAGTGATAGATTAAAACATTTATTTTGAACCATTTCCTTCACATCTCCAAACAATTAATACAAAACTTTCTGCACTCCGACTGGGACGGCGTAGTTCGGTTCTGCCGTGGCAATAATCTGCTTCGTCACAGGAACGACTGATTTGACCAATCCTTGAGTATGTCCCCATCCGTAAGCTCCGGCACCGTAGTTTTCCCATGGAAGTCCCCACGAGTTGATTTTGACGGGTGCGGCAACTTTAGCGAGATTTTGATGTCCCCATCCGGCTTCATAGGATTCCAATGGCAGACCCCACGAATGGATCTTATTCTGACCGCCATAGTATCCATTCCAGCCATTGTACAAGGATGCTGCCGATGGCCAAGCCGATGACCACGATTTGGCATAAGGATAGGTGGCTACCTGAGGAACCGATTGCCAATTCGTTGGCCACGATTTAGCGTAAACTTGATCGTTCCATCCGTTCCAGGAATTCCACCCGGCAGAGTAGGATGGCCACGAATTTGGGACGTAGGAACCCTGAGTGGCGACAATCACAGCAGCAAAAATAATTGCAGAGAAGGCCTGTAAAGTGAAAAAAGAATTGAATTGTTTTAATAAAACTTGCGCTGTACTAAGACTTTACCTTCATTTTAGTGAATTTTGTACCGTCAAACGTTCGATTGAGGTTGTCGGATTGAACTGTGATCGTTGATTAGTGATCGAACATATTTATAGCAACTGATCAATCCAGAAAGCTAAAAGTCGCATTTCCTGATCCGATATTGGAAGCAGCAGCGAATGCAATTATTTACCTAATGCCTAATTCATATTTTAACAAATTGGACGCCCAAAGGAAAAGCGAAAAGAACCGACATAAAACTATTTCGAACGAGACAAACAACGCGATCGAAAGAATGGCAAAAATTGATTTTGGTTTCTATGGCTGAAAACTCCGAAGTGATATACCGGATATTGAAGCGAGTATAAAAACCATGCCTCCCAAAATTGCTATCATAGTTCTTCTATGAACATTGAAGCTTCAACTAATAAACTCACATAGCAAAGAAAATGAAGGTTAGAATTCACTTCAAATAATACCAGTTTCGCTAGGTGCTAATAATCGTCAATTTGATAGGTTTTCGTTGCTCTTTTGGCTGCCACCTTGGCTTTAGCTGCACAAGGATCCTACGTTCCAAATGTTTGGCCATCTCAATCTGCGGGGTGGAATTTCTGGAACGGATGGAACGATCATGGTGTGGTAGCTGCCTATCCTTACGCTAAATCCTGGCCCTCCATTCTACAAGCAGCTCCCCTGCAGAAGGGATGGAATAGTTATTATGATGGCGCTAACTCTTGGGGTCTTCCATTGGGATCCTATGGAAGTGGAGCATACGGGTCATCAACAGGGACTAGTGAAAACTGTCATTCCGGCTAAGATCAACTCTTGGGGACTGCCATGGGAAAACTACGGAGCAGGAGCCTACGGATGGGGACACCAGAACGTGGTCAAAACTGTGATTCCCGTGCCAAAACAGATTGCCGTCGTTCCGGAACCTTCATACGTGGCTCCGCTTGCAGTGCAAAAGCCTATTGTTTATTGAAATGGATTGACAACTACTGAATAAATAGTTAACAAAATGAATATTTGATCGTTCGTGTTAGTTATATGAGATTAATTTGAAAGCCATAAATTATCAAATTGATCCCATTTTTATGATGACTGTTTTATTTGAGATATCCAACCAATTTCAATTTACAATATCATTTAGAGAAAAATGTTCTTCTGCTGGTTTCTTACGGCAAGTCATGCGAATGATTAAATTGAGCCAAATTTTCAATACTGGAACAAAAACATAAAATACTCATTTTTTGTCGTGAATACGACTTACTTTACTATGGGGCGCCTTTTCAAAATTTACCCTCTGAGAGAGTGATAAGGTTTTGATCGTGAATATCTCCTGTTGTATCTAATGAATCAACATGCCATCGGAAATATGATCACAATTTTATGATAAAATTTTCAGTTGTGTGACATAATCTAAAATAGTTCAAAATTAAACTTTTCTGAAATGTTTGGTATAAACGAGTATCAAAGAGAATGATTCATAAGGCTCGTTTGCCTTTCTCGTATTTTGAAAGCTCATAGCTCTGTGATCTGTGGAAAGAGTTATATAATCTAACTACCAATAGAATCGAAATTTTTCAACTTGAACGTGTATTGCAATAACATTGAAGTTTTTCAATAGTACACTATTGAAAAACCTGTTTGATTTAACCCATGACAGCACCAACCAATCAGAATGCGAGATGTCTGCATTTATTCAAGAGCATCCACATAAAAGTTGAGTGGTTCATTTTTCCTACCGTTTGGTGAGCAACCGTTCCTGAAACAAGACACACGAGAGCAACATCGAGGTCCTGTCGTCTCACTGTTTCCCGTTCTGCGAACAGGAAAAGGAATTTTGGCAAAGGGGCTGTCCGCACACCGCTGCCAGTAGCCGGTATAAAATGAAATGTGATGTGAGAAATAGCGTCATTTAAGTTAAAGCAGCTATTCTGAACGCACGAGACACCGTCAGCACGATGCCACCGAAAACCGGTAGAAAGGCAGCCAAAAAGTCCAGCAAGGCCCATTCAAAGCACTTTTCAGTGCTAAAGATAATCCTAAAGAACTAGTTGAATTTTGTCGCTTTCTTACCATTTTCTGAGCAACTGTTGCCGAAACAAGAAACACACGGGAACCATCTCAGATCTCAATATTTCCTACCAAAAGATTCATCAAGATTGAACTTAAAATAATTTGCACCGTCACTAACACATTCAAGTACGAACGACAATGCGAAAGTGGAAGTGGTGATGTTGAATACATCTTTATACTAGTATGGGGTCGTGTGAAAATATGCCAAGCGAAAAAGGGTTTCCATATATACAGAATAATTCATATTATTATTATTATTATTATTATTATTATTATTATTATTATTATTATTATTAAAATGACTCTTGCACATCGGAGATCGTCGATACATTTCAGACCAAGCCATTGCAATTGTCTCGTACTGAAATTTCGAGAAGAATCAGATATCTTCGAACTTTGTCGTACCTAGCCTTTTATATTAGCAAATTAAAAAGGAATTGTTTCAAGTTTGGAATATATAGTTGTAGAATAGTAGCTGTTTAATGTAACTATTCTGTACTTTAATGTAGGTGCATCGCTTCAAACTGTATTAGTGAAAAAGGGGAAAGCTTGCACAATTCATACAATCAATCAACTAACTGATATTCGGAAAAGTGATGGATGCGTGCCAGTTTTTTTCGTATCCACGACATCCAGTTGTGTCTCTGACATTACCCACCCGCCTTTTTATAGTTTTGATTTTAATGGGTTCGATTGAAGTCCATCGATATTTTTTTTTTTTAGTTTTCAGAAGGGAGGGGGTCAAAGTTGTAAGCGATTGTTTTGATTCCATTACCGGTACACTGGGGAAATAAGGCGGTTACATCGAAAGATACCATCATTTCGTCATCTTCAATTCCGCCTGAGTTCTGAAGTTGAGTAGTGAATACCTGTGTGTTAGGAACTGATTTACAGAAGATTTTTTTAGCTTGGATTGGAATTCTTTTACTAGCCATTTGGATATTTTTTGAGTTGGGGCACCCACTCAAAATATTTCAATAACCGAAATACATCTTTTTGTCAAAGGTTGCATATTTTAAAGTTCACAAACTAAAAACAATTTAATTACGAATTACTACATATTCAAGTATCAATATCTCGAAAATATGGAAATAAGTGGAACCAATTTCAACAAAATTTGAAAGTATGATCCAAACACTTTTAGAAAAATTAGTAGTCATAATTTAGATTCGGCCACATTTATATGAAAACACATTTAAAAAAAAAGCATGTCCAAACATTCCCCAATATATATGCAGCACCCTAACATATTCATTAACCTTGCATCTCAAATTTAATATTGATCATATCATAGTAAGCGAGAAAATAGGAACTGTTAGGGTGAAGCCAGAGAGTGCGATGCGATCGGTCAGTAGTCGCTTCGCAACGCATCGAGTTCACTCTGACATACTTGTCATTTTTCTACTGAACTTGAGTGGACGGAGCTCTGCCGCGCGACTCCGTGCGATCTGTCAAGTTTCGCATCGCTTGTCGCTTTCTCTCTTGCTTTACCCTTAGGGTGAAGCCAGAGTGGGTGCGACGCACGACGCGATACGTAACGCGAAAGTTTTCCAATGAGAGATAGTAGCGAGTGTCAAGGTGTTATTAGTAACAAAGCAATATAATTTATTTATATTCATATTTATTGATATGAAAATTCCAATCAAAATCAAACGAAATCATCTTGACTGAATCCATTCTGATTTCATCCATCTATATGCTGTAGTGTCAATTGTCGCAGCTCTATCCGAAGTTGTAGCAAAAACGATTTTTTTTTCTCCATTAATTTCAACTTTACGGTTTTTGTAATGTACAGAAGACTTTATATTCTTTGAATATTTTTGGGGATACGTTTGATTGCGCATTTTTATCTAAAAATTAATAGAATATGTATAGACTTTTCCAGATAACTCGAAATATTCTCAAAACTTATCTAATGTACTTTCGCCTTGTGTTTACTCTGAAATACATGTTGATATCTTGCTGCAAACAAATGAACGAAATACAGAACTTTAATGCCCGCATCGCATCGCTTCGCGTGTCGCGCCCACTCTGGCTTCACCCTTAGACAGACGTAAACAGAATTCCCTAAAGAAAGACGAAGTTTTCAATTTTTTCTTCAGTTAAATATTGTTAAACAGTTTAGCGGTTTGTAATTCAGTTTTGATTCCACATATTTCCACATTTTAGCGATATTAATACTTGAATATGTAGTATTTTGTAATTAAATTGTTCAAAACAGTTTTTAGTTTGTAAACTTTAAAATATGCGACTTTTGACAAAAATATGTATTTTGGTAATTAAAATTTGATTGTAGCTACGGATGAAAAAACTTGATTTTGGGAGTTCCCAACAAACAATGCACCATATCGCGACATCAATGCATTTTAAAGTGTTGATGTTCTTCGGCATGTTTTCTTGTTCATACATGATCTATAACTTTTCTTAAGACGCGTGAATTCTCTATCTCGTATTGTAAGCAAAATAATTTTTTGAACTCACTTGTAGGTGGAAAAATGACAAACTTCGATTATATTAAACGAAGCGGACTATTTCAAACAGAAATCCTTCTAAATACTTGGAAGCTTTGAGAACTGAAAGATTTCTAGTTTCGATTATGTAATGATTCAAATTATCTATTGCTGTGTTTATGTTCGCAGAATACTCTAAAAAAATTACACGATCCACATGATTTTCAATGTGAGATCCGTATTGAAACCAATTTGCTCTATGATAGTTGAACATTAAGCTAATTGGATTAATTATAGATGAATAATGTTACAGGAGGATGATCTGAGTCAAAGTCAGCACGAATAATCAGTTGATTACAAATGTGATTTTGATCTGTAGGAAGCAGACCAATTGTAGAGGGGTTTCTCACGAAAAAGAAACAAGTCGAATTACTGCGATAAAGAACTGAAAATGAAGTATTTTTCCACTTTCACTTTGTCCAAAATCACACTGAACTTGCTTTGCATTTAGGTACTTTTTTACGAAAAAATGTAGATCGATATCTTGTGAGTGAAAACCGATAGGTTTGTTTTGCCGTTAACAGTTTCTGTTCAAAATCAGACGGATTTCTGTCATCGAAAAATCCCTGTGGTAGATCAAAAATCCAGTTTTAACACTTTCTAAGGATTGACGTATATTTACAACGGAAAAAAATGGTAATTTTGTGCTACAGATAGTCGAACTTAAAACACAGAACTTTGGATTCGGTTGACGGTTTCAAGCATGGCAGTAGTTCTTCTGTTCGGTTTCAGGCTGTGAACGTGAGTTGAGCGTAGTCCCTGCTGTGATTTTATGAAGGGGGGGATGACAGAGTTTTTTATTTTGGCATTTTTAGATAGTTCCTGGGGCTGGAGCCAGATTCAGCTGCTTCTGGGAGATGGCGTGGCCGGGCAGTGGAGCAACGTGGACGGCACCACGGTTAGCAGTCACCGAGGTAGCTCCGGGAACAACTCCGGCATGATGAGCAACCGAAGCAGCCGGGACTCCCCAGTGGGCGGCAGCTGGCCAAGCACCTCCCCAGTGAGCAGCGGCAGCTGGCCACGCACCGTAAGCTCCGGCATACGGCCATGCTCCAGCAAAGTGTGCGGCTGGCCACGCCGGAACGTTAGCCTGGACGACGGTGGCTCCCCAAGGACCCGCGGCCCAACTAGCTTCCGAGGCGACGGCCAGGGCAAGGACAACGGCAGCAACGATGAACTGAAACAAAACAAGACTTATCACTTATCACTTACACCATAAAAAAACAATGATGGTTCTGATAAACTAAAAACTACCTTCATTTTGAAAAAGTCGTGTTGTTTTTTGCAGGTTTTGCTACGTTTCGATGATCGAACACCTGAATTGGTAATACTCCAAATCGAGAATCGGCAGTGGCTTTTATACTGAAACGCTGTACTAATCTCTTCCCGGCCGGCGGAGAACGGACCGATCTTCTAGATTAGGTTGGAAAAGCTTCGGCAAGCCAACTTCCTTCAACCGAAACGCGAAAGTATTGATAGTAATTACACATTTAGTGGTGTTTAGTTGCACTTGTATATAGTCGATACCGCTAGCAGCAAGAAGGAACCAACGGCGTCCCACCTGCCAACGCCTATCGCAGTATGGGTTGAGCTAGGAATCCTAAAAGCAAACTTAAGAAGGGGCTATCATTAAATTGCAGTCATAGTAAATAAATAAGTCGCGGTAGGTCCAATAGGGTAGCTCAGAGTAATTCACTCCCGTTCAGTAGCTCCTTGGCACCGTCAAGTTCAGGTTATTTGAAACGATAAAAAAACTTATCTTCATTAAACTATTCAGCAATAATTACAATATCTAAGCGGAATAAAAAAAAACAGTTGAAATCATTACTATTTAATTCAATAACTTGCAAACACTAATGATCATCCCTCTGGCCAATCAAACCGAAATAATCCACCGTAAAGATAGTGAAGGCGCGGCACTGAAAGGCACGTGCCCCTTTCAAAAAGAACAAGTCTAACACCCAGAAAGAGAGAAAGAGAGAGATAGCAGTAGCTCCTGGTTCCGAACTAGCAGCAGCAGCAGCTAAATATAACTCAATCACCGGGGCGAACAGACATAATTTTCAATTCTAATAGAACGTTAGTAACCTAATGTACTACCATTGATTTGGGTGGAGGAAAAAAAAAAGTGGTGTGCGGAACTCCGAGCGAGAACTTCTAGCAGTTTGATAGGCGGAATGGCAGAGAGTTAGGGAACCATTATCATTGTGTCATATTACTTCTTCGTTCCACCGGCTGCAGTTTGTGGTGTACCTAAATAAAGTGCTCGATTGAAACAGTAAATCGAGCGAACTTAGGAATTCCAAACGAGAATCCAATGTCCAGTTTTTCATACAAGGGGCGTTGATACAAGCGGTCATTCGAGAACTCTGAACGAAATTACCCTTCACGGGAATTGAAAGGGAATCATTAAATGAAAATGCAAACATTCATGGTTTTGAATTCTGAACCTGTAATCTGAAACTAAACTCTGAAACTGAACTCTGAAATTCTAAACTCTAAGCCTGAAAAAAGTCCTGATTTCAGGCGGATCATAATCTTAGCTCTGAATGTAGACCCGAAATTTCAGTTTAATAATTCAGTTCCAAAACCCAATCCAAAATTCGCCCAGTTAAACATTGCGTCTTACTACATCAAAACCGTCGTGATGAGTTTTCCTCATTGTATCCAAAAGTTTGAGTTATTCAGAGTTTGAGTTATCTCATACTGTTGCACTATGGTCCGAAACAGGAAATTAGCGTGACAAAAATATTTTCACTTTTAAATATTAGTTTTTTGTAGTTGGCGTCTTCACAAAAGTAGTTTTGTAATCAAATGGCGCTCCTTTTGATGGAAAATGTTACTGGGGTGGTCCTCATTTAGATTGAAATCTGAAATCTAACTTTCTTAATTGAACTCAAAAATGATTTTGTTGTACAATAAAGTTGTAGGAAATTTTATTTTGAGCAACTTTGCTGAGAAAAGCACCTCTCTAGCTTCTCATTTGATCGAGTTACATCAATTTTCCCGAGTAAAAGTAGGGTAGCTCCTGAAAAATCACTTTTTTTGTTCTAACTTTTTTGTGAAACGTTCTACGGAAAAGTTGTATTCAGAAGAGTTGTTGAACTCATCATTGCGCACAATTTTACTTAACCAAGCTTTTTCATATAAGCTACCAGAAAAAAGATAAGATTGTTTTTTCATCAAAAACTAGTCAAACTTCAAATCAGGGGTGGAAATAAGATAATTTTTTGATTCACAGTAGGTAAAAAAAACAGCATTATCTTTTCATAACACATATTTATTGAAGATATTATAATGAATTTTGGAATGAATGACTTTTGATAAGATAAATTTGGGTTTTACATAGAATTTAAAAATGTCTTCATCGTTAATAGTATTACTGTCTGATTCGGAATCTACATTTCAACAAAGTTAGGATCGTTTTAATGTTATTCTGTGCAAGGAGCAAGACACTTTGCAAGCGTATGAGTAATATCAACAATGTGTGCGTAAAAACAAATTCCTACGTTTCTACTCATGATTTTTATCAATGAATCTTCCAAATGGTAGAAAAATAAACAAATCAGTTCATTTTGCTTAGAATTGAAATTCAAGAGAAGCGAAAATCTTGGTCTTAAACTCTTCCGTTTTTCTAAAAACTGCTAGAGAAAAATTATTTCAGTTTCAGCTTGTTTCCGCTAACCCAAGGCAATGGACATGGATATCAACTTTCCTCGGATATGGATTATCCGATATCAATAATTTTAAGCTCGTTAGGTGAGTGTGTTTCTGATTAATATTACACTATTTAGCTGGACTATCATACACAGAAGTAACAGGAGTGCAGGATTTTGCGCGAACGAGTTTTTTTTTTTGAGGGCAGCTAAACGCCTGTGCATGGTTATCTACTGAGAATGGGAACAAGTTTGTCTCAGCGCAATATGTGCGTATGCATAAGGTCTGCTGCTACTCTGTTATATACAGTTCCTACAATGTTAAAAAAAATCGCAATGTTAGTTTTGTTACTCATTTTTTTAATTCACGGTGTTCGGTTTTATGATTCACAATCGGAAATCTTGATTCACATTTTCGTGCTCAAAATGGGCTTATTTCCACCTCTGCTTCAAATATCAATAATTTTTAGATGCCAGATCGATGAAAATGTATCCTATGCGGTTTCTGAAAGGTCATAATATAAGTAAAAATTTTAGGGAAAATTGGAAGGGTGTTATTTTTTTAACTTATTTAAATTAATTTTAAAAATACCTTCAAAAAATTCAAAAACATTGCATTCATTCGAGAAATGAGATATATAAAAACTACAGCTGAAAATAGATTTTTTGTAAATCAAAGCACTTCCTGAAACCCAAGAAAAACCCAAGAATGAGTAAAATATATTTATTCGAACCAAAACTCATTGTGCATCGTTTTCCGGTTTTTACAGGCTATTCGGTACACAAGTAGATGAGAAAGAAGGTGTACTGTCATAGGCGTCTTGGCACGATGAGGATAAAAATATTCCCATTTTACTAACTTGCACCAGCTTGTTGGAATGGTTGTCGAGATCATGAAAATCTCTGTTCATTGATTTATCATGGCCAACTAGTTCGGAATAACCATATTACACAGTATCTCTAATCCTCAGTTGCTCAAACTCATCTGAAGTAGTTTTTTTGTAATAAATTATTTAAAATTGTTCTGCAATGTATTTTCGGCTGTAGTTTCTGTATGTTTCATTTTTCGAAAGGACAATGTATGGAACACTTGTAGAAATAATTTGATACAATGATTTTGCCGAAGAAAGTATATTGATAAGTTAAGGCGTTTAAGAGTTATGCAATGTTTTCGGGTTTTTTGAAGGTATTTTTTTTAAACTAATTTAAATGAGTTAAAAAAATAACACCCTTCCAATTTTCTCTGAAAATTTTTATTTATATACCTTTCAGGAATCACATAGGATACATTTTTATCGTCTGACATCTAATGAATATTGATATTTGAAGCTTGACTAGTTTTTGATGAAAAAATAATCATAACTTTTTACTGGTCATATGAAAAAGCTTGATTAAGCAAAATTATGCGCAATAATTAGTACAACAACTCTTCTAAAGAAAACTTTTCCGTAGAACGTTCAACAAAAAAGTTAAAACAAAAAAAAGTGATTTTTCAGGAGCCACCCTACTTTTACTCGGGAAAATAGATGTAACTCGATCAAATGAAGCGCTAGAGAGATACTTTATTCAGCAAAGTTGCTCAGAATAAAATTTCCTACAACTTTATTGTACAACAAAATCATTTTTGAGTTCAATAAGGAAAGTTAGATTTCAGATTTCAATCTAAATGAGGACCACCCTAATGACATTTTTCATCAAATGGAGCGCCATTTGATTACAAACAACTTTTGTGAAAACACCAACTACAAAAAACTAATATTTAATAGTGAAAATATTTTTGTCACGCTAATTTTCCGTTTCGGACCACTGCACAGTGGGAAAAAAACGATCAAAAACGCGACTTTGCTGAATAATTTTATAAAAACATGCGCAAATATTTTCAAAATTAGTATTTCTTATGCAAATTTTTCTGTACAATCGATTTATGATAGTTAGAAGATCCGCAAAATTCACTATCATGCCCGTTTTGCTCCAATTCCTCTTTTTTCTGACTTTACTTTGAAAACTAATTGTGAAACTCAGGAAAAATTCAATTCCACCAATCGGAAGGTATTCCTGACATGCTCATAAGTTAGATAAATGGATTGTTTTTAATAAGATTGGCCGAACACAACTGTATTCTGTTTTACACCCAGTCATCTTCTTCCGTGAATTTTTGTCAAACAAGACAGTTTTATGTTTCGCTTATAACCTCAAATAATAATTTACATATAGTGTTCATGATCGCATGATTCGTGCTACATCGTTTTACCAAAATTTTTCGACAAATATAATTTTATGTTGAATTTAGATTTACAATCCCGAAGCAGATCCAATATGACCTACCAATATTGGTTCATATTACGTGCAAAACATCTGTGATCCAATTAAACACAATGGGAATGACAGTACTAGCCTATTTAACCCGTTTTACCCCAATTTATTTCATAAGTCGAATTTCTGGTTAAACTTTTCTCTGGCATACCGAAGGCAGGCTGATTTCGGTTTATGAAAATCGATTGATATTACGAAGAAAGACCCGAAAATAAGATTTCAAAGTTAGTTAGCCTTTTCAAAGTTAGTTTTAGTTATTGAATTATGACAACCCCCTTAAACTAGTTTTCTAAACATAACTTGTTTCAAGTTATTTTTTAAGCCTTACTTTATTTGAAATAGTTGTAGAAAATATAAAATCCCAGAATTTTGTAGAAGGTAGTGCATAGGTTTATTCTTTTCTGGGAAAGTTATACATAATTTAAATTAAAAAAAAACTGTTTTTAAAATAAAGTCAAAAAATAATTTTATACATTATTTATATCTTTTTACTTTTTTATTTATGACTTCTGGTCAGTCAGTAATTTTTACTTTTTTCGGTATTTTAACGATATCAAACTAACTAGAGATTACAAGAGGAGAAAGAATATGAAATCATAGAGCCATAGTACTCAAGGAAGAGCAAGGATGTGAAGACTTTATTCTGACGGTTACTGACTGACCAGAAGTCATAAATAAAAAAGTAAAAAGTAAAAAAATTTTGATGGGATTCCATCACACACAGCGATGAATGGAGCGCTGTCCGTGCGCCGCTTGCACCCTGGGAATCAGGAATCAGGAATCAGAACAAATTGGCTCAAATGGCACGTTCCCCTTGATATTTGGAGATTTGTGCCTTGCCATCAATTTGTTTTTAGCATCATTTTCCCGATATATAAGAGGGAAGGATTGAAAGGAAATGGTAAGGGTTGGACTAGGAGGATGGGAAAAATTGACGACACAAAAACACATAAAAGCAAAAGTAAATTCTGCACCCCTAAGGGATGCTGAACAATCTGCTGAGGATCACATTTAGTGGAAGCAGAAGCAAATTCTGAACCTCTACGAGGTCCCGAACAGTCTGCTGTTAATAAAACCTCCAACCCCCGAGAGGATTTAGAGATCTTACAAAAGCGACACCATTCTGCACTCCCGGAAGAATGCAGAACGACTCGCAGTATGTACGAGCAGAAGTAAATTCGGTACCCCCCAGAGGATGCCAAACAATCTGCCAAACCCTATTTAAGGTTAATACAGAAGGGATTCATTCACTCCAGGAAGAACGATGAACCCTTCTGACTATAGCTCCTTACCACATTGGGTGAGAAACGAGAGAATATCCTTCAATTTGAGCTCCGCATACACAGACTCAACCATGTATGGAGAACCAAAAACCCGGATACGTAGCTGCCTCAATGCGGGACAGTTACATATCAGATGATATGAAGTACCATAATCGCATTCACACAAATCACACGAATAATACTCAGCACGTTGAATAGTAGCCATGTGATAATTGAGTTTGCAATGTCCAGTCAGAGCTCTGACCAGAACACTTCAATGATACTTGGAGAAATGCAGTAGACACTTTGACATTTTCAGATCTAAATCTGGTAGAAATGCTTTGTCTGAGCGCAAGTTTGCAAGCTGCGCCAGTAGCTGGCATGTTTGGATGCAGCCCAAGAACGTATCTTGTGCTTTATCCAACTAGTTGAAAGTGGTAAAGCTGGTTCAGGACCAACGAAATCATTCGTTGCACCAGCTCTAGCCAACTCATCAGCCCATTCATTTCCAGTAATACCAGAATGGCCGGGTACCCATAAGAAGTAAACAGCATTTGAAATGCTGAGGTCTTCAATTTGAGTTCGACATGCGATCACTAGATTCGACCGTGAGTCATTCGAACTGAGTGCTTTTAAGGCTGCCTGACTGTCGGAACAAAAATAAATTCGTTTACCACAGATCCTCTGCTGAAGTGCCGATTGTACTCCACACAGAATTGCGTAGATTTCTGCTTGGAATACAGTACAGTATCTACCAAGTGAATGAGACTGCTCCAGCCTATTTCACGACAGTAGATACCAGCACCAGCACGACCATTCAACAGAGAACCGTCCGTAAAACAAACTATGTGTTCATCAAGTTGTCGTTCCAGACAACCAGACAATCATTCCTAACGAAGAGGATAGCTCACATTGAATGTTTTAAAAGGAAAACTGCATGTGAGAGTTAGGTCACTAGGAGCGAGTAAATACTCATCCCACGGAACCATTTGAGACCACAAGCGAGTGTGACTGGTAGCATATTCTAATGGGTTACTGTTCCAAAGCCCTGTAACCCTAAGACGGTATGCACAAGATAATGCTTCTTGTTTTAGGAACACATGTAGTGGTTTAATGCACAGTAGCGCCTCTAGAGCAGCAGTAGGAGTTGTCGTGAATGCTCCTGTCATCGCCATTAGGACCATCCTTTGGAGATGATTTAGCTTTGACTGAACTGTCGCGACTTCTCCTTTCTGCCACCATACAAGACATCCATATGCTAAAATTGGTCTAACGATAGTTGTGTAGATCCAATGAATATATCTGGGTTTGAGTCCCCATGATTTTCCAAAAGCTCGTCTGCATTGGCCGAAAGCCATACAAGCTCTCTTAATCCTGAAGTCAATGTGAGCAGACCAATTCAGTTTTGAGTCAAGAATAACCCCGACGTATTTAACTTGATCGACCACAGTGACTCCTGAACCAAAGAACTGCAACGGACGAGCTCCTGTAATTATCCTACGATGAGTGAAAAGCACCATTGATGTTTTGCCCGGATTTACAGATAATCCAAACCTGACAACACCATTGTTCAACAGATCGCAGGGCTTGCTGCATTAAATCAAAGAGAGTGTTAATGCTTATACCACCTTGAGGACACCCACAGACACTCAGCTTTCTAATCTCTGGCCTGCCGAATCGATGATCAAAGAAGTTGATTGCTAAGCATTGCGTGTATCCAGTAAGGGAAAAACCCAAGATATTCCGTTCACGACTGCAATGTTTAACCTTCTGCAGCCATTCAGCCATCGGCACGGAAATACACCTTGACTTAGGAGTTCCTATTTTTGTGGCCTTTTACGACATGGAATAGGAAACCAGTGGATCAATTCTTGGTAAAAAATAATTCCGCCGGATGCCACACGGCTTACCTGTTTGGTGGACTTATACCACCGGTACAGGTGGACCGTAGCGTTATTCTTAGCAGTTGGGAAACCGCTACCGACACTACACGGCTATCTAGGCTGCTCAGAGAGGGAAGTTAACATTGATGGTCAACTTCCATGGATGGCCGGAAGGAAGAGCAAGGATGTGAAGACTTTATTCTGACGGTTACTGACTGACCAGAAGTCATAAATAAAAAAGTAAAAAGTAAAAAAATTTTGATGGGATTCCATCACACACAGCGATGAATGGAGCGCTGTCCGTGCGCCGCTTGCACCCTGGGACGCATAGCCATACGCTACAACTCCAGGCACTCAAGCAATAGTTTCGGACAAATCTTCCATTACGGTGTTATAACTAACTGTATAGAGATGAGAAAATATCAACACAATGAAACACATTGTGTGAGAAACCGTCGTGGGCAGAATGTGACAACTTCTCGTAACTTTACTTTTTGCCGGTTCGGACAGTAAATGGCAAACGACCTTTGCCTTTACTTTCTGACATATCAGAGACTCGGATGACTCGTATCTTTAAGATGCCTAAGTTCGACTCCTCTGGTAGAAGGTAAAAGTTTAGATACGAGAAGCCTTCTGCTTACTTAAATGACCCTTGTCACGTCTCACTTTTCCGCACTTTATTCTTCACATCCTTGCTCTTCCTTGAGTACTATGGCTCTATGATTTCATATTCTTTCTCCTCTTGTAATCTCTAGTTAGTTTGCTATCGTTAAAATACCGAAAAAATTATTTATATCTTCACCAAATTTTTTTTTCTTCAAAATGAGATAGAAAACAAAAAATCCAACCCCGATATATTCCATCCCCTGAGTATCAGAAATCCGCTCTCTGCTTTGGTATATCTCTTTTGTTTTACCGATACACTATGCTTGAAACGCAATCAAAAGCTTTCGTGCACGATGCGTCCGATGTTGGGATGGAGAGCAAAATAACAGATCGGCTAAAAAGTTCGTATCGTTTCTATGAGAGGTCGCCACTAGAATTAAATCCATACCATTTTCAGTTAGTACCAACCTTCAAAAGATACGTGTATAAATTTGACAGCTGTCTGATTATTAGTTTGTGAGATATTGCATTTTGAGTGAAGCTACTTTTGTTATTGTGAAAAATATGGAAAAAAAGGAATTTCGTGTGTTGATGAAACACTACTTTTTGATGAAAAAAAGTGCCGCCGATACCAAAAAATGGCTTGATGAGTGTTATCCAGACTCTGCACCTGGCGAAGCAACAATTCGTAAGTGGTTTGCAAAATTTCGTACTGGTCATATGAGCACCGAAGACGATGAACGCTGTGGACGTCCAAAAGAGGCTGTTACCGATGAAAACGTGAAAAAAATCCACAAAATGATTTTCAATGACCGTAAAGTGAAGTTGATCAAGAAATCAAAGGAACGTGTTGGACATATTATTCACGAATATTTGGATATGAGAAAGCTTTGTGCAAAATGAGTGCCGCGTGAGCTCACAATCGATCAAAAACAACAACGAATTGATGATTCTGAGCAGTGTTTGGAGCTGTTATATCGAAATAAAACCGATTTTTTCGTCGATATATAACAATGGACGAAACATGGCTCCATCACTTCACTCCGGAGTCCAATCGACAGTCAGCTGAGTGGACTGCACGCGATGAACCGAATCCAAAGCGTGGAAAGACTTAACAATCGGCCGGTAAGGTTATGGCGTCTGTATTTTGGGATTCGCATGGTATAATTTTCATCGACTACCTTGAAAAGGGAAAAACCGGTGACTATTATATAGCGTTATTAGAGCGTTTGAAGGACGAAATTTCAAAAAACGGCCTCATTTGAAGAAGAAAAAAGTTTTGTTTCATCAAGACAATGCACCGTGTCACAAGTCGATGAAAACCATGCTGAAATTGAACGAATTGGGCTTCGAATTGCTCCCTCATCCACCGTATTCTCCAGATTTGGCTCCCAGTGACTTTTTCCTGTTCTCAGACCTCAAGAGAATGCTCGCTGGTAAAAAATTTAGAAGCAATGAATAGGTAATCGCTGAAACTGAGGCCTATTTTGAGGCAAAGGACAAATCGTACTACAAAAATGGTATCGAAAAGTTGGAAGAGCGCTATAATCGCTGTATCGCCTCTGATGGCAATTATGTTGAATAATAAAAACGAATTTCGGCAAAAAAATGTGTGTTTCTATTAAACGATACGAACTTTTCAGCCGAACTGTTATTATGTTTCGCGTCGTGTAATTTTAAATGATTTTATACTGAAAACTAACACTTTTGCTTTAAAGTTCCATTCGAATGAGAAGAATTGAGAAATTTCATACAAAAATAGTTTCTGTGACATAATTTTATTTTGAAAATAGAAGAATGGTATGAATATGTGTCTTATGTAATTAAGTCAAAGTTGTCAATATCTGTACCTATAGGATTTTTTGGTGTGTAGAAGAATTTTACTCTTTTTTTGCATCGTCGCTCCAAATGATGATGTACAATTTTAAACACACTTTACCCTATAAAATCATGATGAAATTCAATAGCAACCTATGGGACTATGAGAATTTGGACATTACTTGACACATACTCACACACATACATACATACAAATCGGAGACTTTATTACAGTGCCTTTCGCTGTAAACTCTGGAGTTCCTCTAGGCAGTCACCTAATACCATTCTTATTTTTACTCTACCATAAAGAACGCAACAGTGTGTGCAAAACATACAATAACTGCTCCAATGTTTTCGACTGTCTTGGAACGATTGTTTCATATTCACTTGTCATATTAGCTTTGGGATATTGGTCATATTAGCTGTATATCTGGCATTGGAAATACAAAGCAAATTGCAAAACTCCTTCTATAATCATAGAAAAACTAAATTTATGTATTCCTTCAATTTGAATATTCAATTTACTTTTCAATATTATTGAACTTGTAATGCAATAATTCGCTTTGCCATTTTACTAGATGACACAACCGGCCGCAAAATTTCCTGACGAATGAATTAAAATCAATTAATATGATGAGTATTGATGCAAATGATATTGGAAATTGCTCCATTTTTGGCAAAACTCTATCTGGCGTTCTACAATTAAAAACGTCAAAAGATCACCCGATAGGGTGTAAAAATACAGTATGTTCTTTCCGAAGAAAATTTGGCAAAGAAATAAATCTTCAAAGACAGAATCGATCCGATGCTTGAAAAAAACAGTTAGTAAACATAAACCTAAATTTGAACTACTCGCACGCTAAGTAGGCGAGCTTTTTGGATGATACCAAATGAACTGTCACCAATGTAACAGAAGGCCGTGGAATACGCTTGTCGACTGGCAGAAAGGTTTGATTGAGGGGAATTCGGTATACGGGAGCCACAAAAACGTCGAGCAGAGTCTAGTAGAACCCCGACCTTTCCGTCCGCCTACAATTGGGCTAAAAACGAGCAAGAATCTGTAACGCCAAATCGTAACGATAATCAAAATCAAAGAACGAACGCGGAAGCTGTTTCAATACACTCCGAACAAATCAGTAGCCAAGTACGTCTCCAGCATCAGTTCACAATTATAGTAGATGAAATTGCTCGATACCGAAATTATTATTATCATTATTATTATCGTCAACCCACACCTGACGCAAATTAGTGTTTATTGTATATGATAAAATAACCAGTTATTTGTTGACCTAATTCATACGAGTATAATCGCATCCCGTTAATATCGGGTTAGATAACAACCGATCGTTAAACGTAATCAGAAAAACTGCGCACTGGAATACGACAGTTGGTTAGTTATGTCAGTTAAAAACCCACCAACCGTCAATCAATCAACGAATCGATCCATTCTTGCTCACAATGAGAAAGTCACCCACGCCAGTGTTTGCCAAACGAGTCCCTTTCAAACACGCGTGCAGCAATTACCCCTCTCCACCCTTAGCCCACCCCTCCAGAATGGTACGTTTCTTCCTCGGCCACTTTACACACCGATCACTTTGATGATGGCGGAAATTCTTGCAACGGGCGAGTGCTCGCGATATCAAGAAATTAGATCACATACCATACGGCAAGCGGCAAGCGAAATCCGCTCCGGTTCTCGGTTCTCTTCTATCCCACCGTCCCCACCGCTAGTCGAATGCGAAAGTGAAAACAGAAAACCGGTATTGCAGAACAGAACAGAACTCAACGAGTAACAATTCTAACCACACGAGTCCATGAATATTTACAGCTTCAGCATTGTCGTCTGTACGAAGGCGATCGCAGGAGGCCGGTCAGCAGCGTTGGGTGGCAACGGTGCATGAGATAATAATCGTGAAACGCAAACAAATCCGCATAGTTCGCGTAGAAGGATTACGAAGGGGTGTGTGGAGATACCAAACAGAGACCCGTAACATTGTACCCATTTACCTTGACAATCGTTCTTCGGTGCCTCCAGCGCTGCTCAGCCCTGTAAGGTCTTTGTATGCTAATGACGGCTTTACATTCAGTAATAATTCACCCTTCCACGGTAATTCATATTTATTCAATAGAAAAATTGAATCTTTCAGATGAATAAAATCTATTCAATTAACTTATTTTTTCAGGTTTCACCAGGTTCCGGGTGCTGGGGCCAAATTCAGAGACTTCTGGTTGATGATATGGCCAGGAAGTGGTGCCTTGTGGACGGCACCTCGGTTAGCAGCGACATACGAAGCGGAATACGGAACCGGAGCAACAACGGCACCGTGATAAGCCACGGCAGCAGGAGCGTAGTGCGAATTCCAGCCGTTGTATGGAACAGCATTCCAGCTATTGTAGGCCACCGGTACCGGAGCGCTATCCCAAGTGTTATGAGCGGCGTAGGTCACAATCGGAGCAGCAGCATATCCGTAATGATTGGCATAGACGGCAGGAGCATAGGAAGCTTCGGCAACAACCACGGCGAGGGCCATCATGACTACAGCTGCGATGCACTGAAATAAAAAAAGAATAATTTTAACTCTGCTTTCGGTTGTCACACATTCGATCTTACCTTCATGATTATTGTTTTGAGGTTATGTGTTTGCACTTGTTAGTAGATTGAATGCTGTTGAAGTTATGATTTAGACCCCCGAAAAATCAACCATTTATAGTAGCTTTTTCGGTTCTGTTCGTTGATTCTTCCGCCCATCTGTCGCCTGCAGCTTGAACCAGTTTGGCATTCTCTTTTCGGATTAATTACTGAATTCGTGAAACTAATGAACGTCAACTAATGACGTGAACAAATTGATACATCATTGTAAATAGGTGTACTACATCACAACTTTTTGTTGAAATTAGCCAAATTGGACACACTTATCACAATTTTGTTCAAAGACGTTTCCCGATGACAACTATTGCGATTTGTTGTTTTATCACGTAGATGCCGAAAAGAAACTATCAAGCAATATAATTAAAAAAAAACAAGATCAGAACGGTTTGAAAGTAGTTTCCACTTAGCTTTAAAATATGCATTTCATACGTTTGAAAAAAAACAATGAAAAAAATGGGATCCTGTCGATCTTGTTTGATACCACTCACCATAAGCAAACTCGTTGATTGACTTCTATCATTAGAAACAGTTCCTGTTTCAATGACTCTCATAGAATATCACGTATTATAAATAATATTCAGATTGTCCTTTGGTTACAAGAGCCAGGTACTTACAGTTCCGTTCCATTCGAAATGTTCAAAATGAAAAGAGGACGAGCCATTGTTAACATTGACTGAACGTGAGTTTGCAACTCCATGGATACCAACAACTTTTTAACATGGATACGACCTGTTATTGTTATTCCCAGTCCTATTTCGTTTCTACTGGTTTTTCCCGAAAGACTTTCTAAATAAGCTATGGAAGGTTTTCTCAATCCCACGATAACCAAAAATGAACTATTCGAGAATAAGATTTCCATGACCTTTCCGAACCATTGAGCCTCGCTAGACCAAATCTGGCTAAACACGCATCCGAAGTGCGCTCGCGACGTGTCTTACCTTTTTATAAATAGAAAAAATAGGTATAAAATTCGCTCAAACTGTAGAAACTGTAGAAGGGCCGAGTATCACATACCATTCGATTCAGCTCGACGAACTGAGCAAATGTCCGTGTGTGTGTCTGTATGTGTTTCGCCAACAAAGAGGTCGAGATCTCAAAGGTTACTGGACCGATTATGATCAAACTAGTCGCAAGTGAAAGGTCTCCCCGTTACCCTGAACGCTATTGAACGGTTTAGAGATCGGAAGTTTACTTTTTGATTTATACGAAGTTTTATGTCAAAATTTTCACTTTTTTGAAAATATCTGTCACAAAAACAGAAAATGGTTTATACTATGGCTTCTTAAAGACTGTCCCAGAAAGTATGGACGCAACCAAAAACCGCTACCATTTCGCAATGGTTCAGAATCTGTCAATTTTTATGGCTGCGTCCTGTTGTTTACACTCTTCTCTAACCACTTGTGCAGTTGTTTATTCGTTTTCATTAGTATGTTTCGAAATAAATGCGAGGACTTTCAGCACAACAACATCGAAAAATTGTGTACGAATGGTGCACAGAACGTGGACTGTCACTGAGAAGGATAGCAAAATTGGAAGTAGTAAGTGAAAAGACGTGCGAAATGCAATCAGAAAGTTCGGTGAAGATAAATGTATACTGAAGGCGTTCGAGCAAAAGAAGGAGGTATCAATTCGGGATGTGGCCAAAAAAGTGGGCACTTCGAAGTCAAATGTTCTTCGTGCTAAAGAACGTTTGAATCTTCGAACCTATAAGAAGCAGAAACAACCAAAACGTAGTCCGAAACAAGAAGCATCGATCAGGCCGAGGGTTCGAAAGCTGTACAATACGATCCTTACTGGAAATTTGAACTGCATAATCATGGACGAAGAAACCGACGTGAAACTCGATTACAAATCCTTGCCGATACCAACATATTATACGGTGCGAGAAGGGCAAGTGTTAAACCAATCCGAAACATCGATTGAAGTCGAAAAATTTGGTAAGAATGCTATGGTCTGGCAAGCTATTTGTAGCTGCGGTAAGATTTCGAAACCCTTCATCACCACTGCTTCAATGAACAGCGAAATATACATCAAGGAATGACTACTTCTACACACGATTCAAAGTCACAAGGATCCTGTTGTTTTCTGGCTAGATCTTGCTTCTTGCCACTACTCGAAATCAACGGTAGAATGGAATACTACCAAAAATGTCACTGAAATGTCAGCGAAATATACATCAAGGAATGACTACTTCTACCCACGATTCAAAGTCACAAGGATCCTGTTGTTTTCTGGCTAGATCTTGCTTCTTGCCACTACTCGAAATCAACGGTAGAATGGAATACTACCAAAAATGTCACTTTCGTCCCAAAAGATCAGATCCACCAAATTGCCACAACTTCGACCAATTGAGGAATTTTGGGCATTAACGAAGGCACATCTTAGAAAACATGTCTCGGCAGCCGAAACCATTCAACAATTCGAAAAAGATTGGAAAAAAGTGTCAAAACTTGTCGCCAAGAAGTCTGTACGTAATTTAACGAGGAACGCTCGCAAGAAGGTGCGCCAGCTAGTCTACAATGGCTAAGTAGCAAATGTTGAGAATAATATTCTGTTGTTGTAGTCTAATATTATCAGTATATCGAATAAAATTTGAATGTCTAACACTTGTGAATTATTTACAGCGAAATCAAAGTTCGTTTATACTTTCTAGGACAGTCTTTAGATGTATTTATTGTAGATCTTTTGTTGTCGTTTTTGTCGTTGATTGCTAACAGTAAGATGTTCGATGGTTTTGCACGGCATAGATCGTTTCGTAATTTGATTATTCGGTACTAACTTTGCATTTGGCTGTCGATATTAGTTGGGGAAACTCTGGGTGTGCACTTTTTTAACAACGTTCAGTTTGAATTTGATGTATCAGTAGCCATCAGTTTCCTTTGCAAAAGACCATCAAAACCGGCCGAAACGTCGAGCCATTTTTGAAATAAATCGTTCGCCAATTAAAAATTGACTGAGAAAGCCGTGAATAATCATAAAAAAACTCAAATTTCCAGTCGTTACAATCACTTCAAAATTAACATTTAGTTCCAGAATCCAGAAATTCTAATCCAAGATTTTGTTCGTGAATCCTAAGGTTAAAATCCTATATCTAAATTATGAATTCGAATCCCGAACATAAATTAAGGAACTGAGTTCAGTTCCAAAATCTAGTTAAGCAACCATCGGCTCGGGTACGAGAAAGGCAAGCAAACGTTATGAGTTTTCCTAATTGTATCCAAGCTTTAGCGGTTATTTCACACTGCGACAAATTTAATCATAAATTGCTGATGGCGTGTGAAAAGAATTGTGTTACTACGTTTAGTACTACTCGAGATATTCACGGTTAAGTTGTACCCATTCTTCCACAGAAATGAATTTCATTTGATGTCAATAAAAGCTACGATAGAACATCAAAGTGGCAGCGATACGAATTACACTTAACCAAAGAAGTAATAAAACCTATTGCCAACAACTAATGTGCCATAAGTGTAACTCAAAATCATCAATCCGGCTATGAGTGAAACTGTCACTCAATGAAAACATCCAAAACTAATTCTCTGAAAGAATTGAATTGAATTAAAGAGAACGTTCGAAAGCAGTATTAAGATTGTAGTTGTTCTATTAAATTGTAATTGTAAGGTAAAAGGTTTTATGAAAGCTTTAAACACAATAATAAAATTATTGTATTATTTGTCAAAACCGGTATGGATTGTAGCTAGCATAAAACCGGTAGTATTTACCGCGAGAAATGGTGAATTTGTTACTTGTTGATCTGGGCAGCCGGCTACCGAGAAAAATTTAAAATCTATCAAGCAAACAAGTATCAATGTTATCTCTATTAGTAACATGGTAATATTAACGGACCTTCGCAATAGTTGATTTCTATCATTCAACTCATAATCGTAAAGGCCAAGCAATAACATGGAAGAAGAAAAAATACCGAATAAAACTTTTCTCAGATGCTAGCCGGAAAGAAATGTAATGAAGAGATAATTTAGGAAAACAGAGTAATCAGATGTAAAACGTTGGAAAAATCTGATAACAGAAGGAAAAAAGAAACTCCCCTAATTGTCGCCTTTTAAAACATGGAAGCAGAAACCCAGTGGATCTATTCTTGGCTTATTTTTTTCCGCCGGATTCCACACGGTATCTAGGCTGGTCCTGTCCGGAGAACGATAACAGGTACTATCAATCTCCTAGTGGACCCCAGTCTCTTCAATATTTGGGTAAATAGAAGATTACCCAAAGTGTTGTCAAGGCAAGTTTGGAAATGTTCGCTACCTATGTTTTACGATCAAGTCAAAGTTTGAGTAGATAAAGCTTGTTTCAGATAGAATTGGAACAAAGACAATTGCCTGTATTTCAGTTATTTATTATTGAATTCAAGATCTTTTTTTATATAAATGTAGCGTTTCTTCATACTTTTAAGAAAAAATACGGATAAAATTATTCGTCACGGTTTCGAAGGATTTCTCGAGTTTTTCCTGTAACACGGCTCATTACGCGGCGCACACCTTCTTCATCCATCGTTTTAGCTATCTTCTTGTTCCACCAGGTCGTCATCTGATTGATGTCTTTGACAACCTTTCCCTTTGCCTTGAGTCTCCTCTTCATGATTGCCCAGTATTTCTCAATGGGGCGGAACTGGGAGCAATTGGGTGGGTTAAGGTAGAGGGTGGGAGACACTCTTTCTGGTTAGTTCCGATGTCATTGTCTTATTTGTAACGAAAAATTTCCTTTTTTTTTTGCCACAGGTGCAAATGCCCTGCCAAATCATAAATTTTCTTGCAAATTTGTCGGCAAAAACAAATTTAAATTTCGCTGGAACATCCCTCCGAGCCGTTGCCAAGTAAAATTGTTGACCTGGGATTTGCCCGAAGTCAGCCTTGACATAGGTATCATCGTCCATCAGAAGACACCCGTCGAACTTGGTCAGCACCTGGTCATATAGTTTCCGAGCACGAATTTTGACCACACTATTCTGTTTTATGGTCCGAATTGGCTGTTTGCTTGCTCGATACGAAGTGATTCCTTCCCGGAGTAGAGTTCTCCTCACGGTACTATGGGCAGCACCGAATTTTCTGGCCAAATCACGGTTACCACCCATTATGAACTTAAAAACAGCAATCGGCTTTTTTCCCTAAAATTTAGGTGGTACTCACTTTTTATTCAACCTAATTTGGGCTCATAGGATTTATCTTTTAAACTCAATTTTCAGTGTGAAAAAAATAAAAAAATATATTTTAAACTCAATTTCCAGTGTGATTTTTTTTTTCATTTTTCACGCCTACCTAGATTGGAAATCAGGCTCAGATTGCTGTTCGAATGTGCGTTCAAAATATTAGTTACGAGTCAAATTCAATATAAATTGACGTAAATTCAAGTATGCCGTAATTTCTTCGGTGATAACACAATATTATGTCTACTAATATGCAAAAATAAAAGTTGCGTCAGTTAAAATAACTGTAAAGTTATTGATATGACTTATCTTTACATGCTTTGAATTGTGAATGTAAGTGAATCGCGACGCTCCTTTTATGTGCATCTATTAAAATGTAAATTTTTCTAAGTGTGTGACAAAGATTTTGGCAACTCAATACAGACAAAATATTACAAATCACTTCAAACCTAGTATCTACTTTTTATTTAATTTTGAGTAGTTTTGAACTTTTTTTAATTTATGGTTGTTTTGACGTTTGCCAAAAATTAGACCAGAACAAATTACTTCAAAATAGTCGATTTGAAGCATGGGTTGTACATTCTACAATTTTTCACATGTTATGTGAATCTTTTTTTCTACAAACAACACATAATTATTATTCGATGTTTTTTGATTCATGGAAATTAAAACATTCTGACATCAAAACAGCTTACATCATGCGTGATTTTTCATAGTGATATGATAAATTCTAAACGCTAATTCGACTGTACCTAGCTTCGTGTCTCGTTACTCTGTGTACTGTCTTTCGTTGATTTCTCAATGATGGATAAACAGATTTTCACCAACACAAGCTCAACTTTGAAATTGTGAAACTAATCTCAGGAGCACCGCACTCCAAAAAAAACCTTAATTTTACAGGTGACTTAATCCCTCATACGATGTAATTCATAAAGACCTAATTTGTCAAATGACGAAATGACCTCTAGGCCGATGTTTTGGTTCTCTAGCAGTTTATTATGAACTGATTCGCATTGACGAGTCGAAGACGAAGACGTTAAGAAAAAAGTGTATAAACGAAAACTGCACCAATCAAACAATTTGATCATGACTGAATGTCAAATCAACTCTTTTAGTTTCAGTTTCACCAAGATGAGCATATCTGAATATAAGCTCTTTTTTTCAAGTATAATATTATTTTCAATTTTTCAACAAGCGCTGAATGCTTAAAGAACTCATCGTCATTGAATGAAAATAAACAGATATCGTACAAAATTGTGATTAGTAGTTTTTTGTTGTAATATTTACTAAAAGTAGAACATTAGTTTGCAATAAAATGCGAGATTGTTGCAAAATACAAATCAATGTTATATTGATTTGCTCCTGTCAGTATTTGTCGAATTCAGTAATTAATCGGAAAAGAGAATGCCTAATTGATTTGAACTGCAGACGAGAGATAAGTGAAAGGATCAGCGAGCAGAACAGAAAAAGCTACTATAAATTGATGAATTTTCGGGAGTCTAAATCATAACTTCAACAGCATTTAATCCACTAACAAGTGTAAACACATAACCTTAAAACAATAATCATGAAGGTAAGATCGACTGTGTGATAACCGAAAATAGTGTTAAAATTATTCTTTTTTGTTTCAGTGCATCGCAGCTGTAGTCATGATGGCCCTCGCCGTGGTTGTTGCCGAAGCTTCCTATGCTCCTGCCGTCTATGCCAATCATTACGGATATGCTGCTGCTCCGATTGTGACCTACGCCGCTCATAACACTTGGGATAGCGCTCCGGTACCGGTGGCCTACAATAGCTGGAATGCTGTTCCATACAACGGCTGGAATTCGCACTACGCTCCTGCTGCCGTGGCTTATCACGGTGCCGTTGTTGCTCCGGTTCCGTATTCCGCTTCGTATGTCGCTGCTAACCGAGGTGCCGTCCACAAGGCACCACTTCCTGGTCATATCATCAACCAGAAGTCTTTGAACTTGGCTCCAGCTCCGGGAACACTGTAATAATATTTTCGATAGTTTAGGAGAATTTAGAACCAACTACGCGCGCTTGAAATGGGCTACACTTTTTGTAAATGTTAACCATGACATTGTAAATAAAGTCACAACCAATTAGTACTTATATAGTGTTTTGTTTAAAAAATTAAGCGATTTAAACTACCAGAATATAACTTTTCATAAATTTATACGTCTGCGAAAACGATCGAAGCGTTGAGATCCAAGCATGCTACGACACACGAATCACGTTTTTCCAAACTGTCTACATTTCTATTTTCATTGAAATCATGACATCCTTCTCTACCGTAAATCGATCAGCTATATTTTGATACCATTTTGTTTAGAAGAAGATATGACAAGGAACTGCGAACTTAATAAAAGTCGTTTTAAAAATCGGTAAAAGGCTCGTTTATTTCATTCACTGATTCTAATATATTGCAATCATTCAGAAGTCAATCACTTCGCCAATCGCACCGGGATATAATTATTATATCCGAAACCGTATATTCCTGTCCCATAGAAGGCTCCATAGTTCCATGGATCCCCTCCACCGAGGTTGGCCTGGACAATTGTTTTCAGTGGTTTCACGACCGGCGCTGGCGGGGCGTAATGCACTGCAGTAGGTTGCCAAGTACTCCAGGGATTCCAGGCGTACAGATTATTGATTGTGTGTGGCACAGAATGAATTCCGGTACCGGAGTTGGTTTGCACTACCGTAGGCCGGTGACCGTCGTGATACGCGTAGGTACCGGAGAACGGTACAGCCGCAACGGGGGCCGCAACGGGAGCCAAAAAATGGTGACTGTAAAGTCCAAGTGCCTGCAAGGCAACGTGAGGATTGTAGCCATGATAGTACGGATGATACACACCACTCACGGCACTTGCCGCTACCAAGAGACTAGCCAGGATGAGCTATTATTAATGAACAAAAATCAATTTTTATACTGCTCTTTGAAAACATTTTGCTTTTGTTACCTTCATTTCGATTTTCACCTGTCAACCGACTATCGCTCATTGACGGCGCTGTTCGCCGACAAATGTTCTTTTATAAAGTTTAACCTAAATGGCCATTCTGGACCAGTACAATAATTAGCAATGTCCGGGCGTCAAACGAAGGCGTGACACACAATAGACGCCAACTTCATAGCTCGGTGGAGAAATTAAATCAACCGAACGCTGCAAGTGCAGTTTGTTGTTCAATAAATTTTACGCAAAAAAAAACTCGCTGTGAAACAAACGCAAAATACACTTAGGAAAAATAATCCGTTGTTCAAACAAAGTCAACTGTGAGTCACCTAGGGCAACAGTTTGGTCCAGTTCTAGAACATGAATGACAGGTTTCATGGTCAAAGCCTACTCTGATAATGGTCGTCTATTCGCCCTGATCAACAATTATCCGCATGGCAACGGAGAACGATCTACATATTTTTCACTGACCTCAGTCGCCACTTGATCGGAATGAAAAATTAACTGGTGAGTAGCGTTTGAATCGGTTTGTTTTTGCTAACTGACCATGCTCGAAACTACCCGAGCTAGCCAGTGCGAAAGGCTGCGGACGAAAGAATTTACGGACCCATTCAAAATCAATCCCGAAAGCGATCGGTTTTAAAAGCTTCCCACACGGTTGACAGCTGTTGTGTTTAGTATAGAAAGGTGTCAAACATTTGAATGTATGACGACCAACTTGTAATGCTAATTGTATGTGACGATTGAATGAAATTAGAAGTCGTTGATCAACAGTGTTATTAGTATTTAGCGATCATAATTAAGTTAAATTATATAGGTTTTCATAGCAACTGTAAGGACTACACACTAGAATCTTATGTCGATCTTGTTTATAGAATAAATTCAGAATAAAACAGACAGAACAGATCCGCTTCGTTCAAAATCATTACGATGATAAACTATGTTGAATGCATTCTATCAGAATGCGACTGAATTTAGATGGAAATGGTTCAGTGCAGACTAACAAAACTATCGAAATTTCGTTTCCGACGAATCGCAAATAATTAAATACGTGAGCATCGGCAGTCCCAAATACTGTGCGCAAAATTTGAACCGATTGAGTTGAACGAATCGTCGCACAAAGCATAACAGACAAAACCAACAAATAGAGAAACCAGGAATATTTTCAGTGATTGAGCACAGTTGGCTTACTACACGTTTTGTTGACTTGTAAAACAAACGTTTATTAATAATTCGTAATGGGTTTTTGCAGGCCCGTACCCTGGATTTTATTTTGGGAGGAACCAGTTGACTTCACCAATTCCAGAAGCACAGAAAAAAGCGGTAAAAAACATCGGAATGGAACTCACATTGATTTCTCCGATATTGCTTGGCCTGTTTCACGAAATTATATTCAAATGAAAAGTGTTATCATTCCATGCGACACCTAATTTAATTGAGATCCAATTTCTAGGGTATGTCAAATCGTGATTAGAAAGAACGATGCAACATAAATAGAAGAGTTTTCTCTACTTGGTTCAATACTTGATTATTATACAAACTTGGCTTTATCGCTTTTCCGGGTTTTCGGTTCCGGAAGCAACGGTCAAAAATTCCAAAACAGAACACAGGTTTCATCCGAATCCGGCAACTGCTTCCAGAAATACATAACTTTGAGTGCTACGTTTATGAGCTCATAATCGAGAATGATACTTACGTTTTTAACGTTTAGAACTTTTCCATTAGGGAGTGTCATTATTAAGCACTGTGACTGTGTCCGCGATCAGGTTACTGTATTACATTCTATTACATTCCATATTACATTTACATAATGATGCGTGAGAATTTGCAACGTGATCCGATTCGTGAAGAACGGAAAACATCTTCTAAATTTGTAGTTTATATTAGTTGCTGACCATACAAACTTTCTTTTGCTATACTGAATTCGGTTTCAGGTTCCGGAAGTAACGGTCTGAAATTCCGAAACGAAACTCACATCAACTTATCAGAGATGATTTAAGGTTTGGCAACAGATAATAGTTCCAGAAAGCCAAATCTGGTTAACAAGGTTGATCTTTCCGACCCATTGAGTCTCCTTTAAGGCTCTCGTGCCGATTTCAGTCCATTGTCGAGTAATCATTCCCTTCTCTGGTGTATAACAATGGATGCAGTCAAACATGTATTCGAAGTGGGCTTGCGTTCATCTTATTATCATTGTCGTTTTATACCTAGGTATTAACCTCCATTTTATGTAATTTTGACACTTTCAGTGGTAGAGGAATTTTGACCATCATAAAACTATTTAAACCACTCTCTTGCGGTGTAATAGTAATTCACCCGATCGATGAGATGAAATTCACGTCAAAATATTCACTAGACCCGAATGAGAGAGCGCGGTCGAATATCATTATCGATTTAAGAAGTTTTTAAAGTAGGAAATTACTGAACATTCACTGTCAATATATTTCATTCCATTCAATTGACTTCCATTGTAATTTTTGAATAGGTAGAGGGTGGTTATATTACAATTTTTATTTGTGTCAATGTAGTATGTAATTTTTGCTTACAATATAATGCCGTCGAGCCCATCGTACATTTCTCACATCACCGCAAACACGAAACAGCAGCGCGCAAGCAATACAGAAAATGGTGAGAAGTTTATGAAATGCACTGGAAACTGTTTCAAATTTCGGTTAATTTGGTTAAACGTTTATAACTTTGAGTTACATTTTTAGATTCTTCATGAAATTTTGCTTCAAACACTATTTTTCAGTTCTAAGGTTGATGTCAGAGTGAGCGCGGAACGCGATGCGAAGCGAAGCGATTCAATGCGATGTACTGTTTTCGCATCGCATTCACTCTGACAGGTTTGCTTTGATCAAATACAACTAGCTCGCACGCGCTTCGCGTGACGCTTTCACTCTGACAGCAAATTAAGATCATCCCCGTGGAACGGAACAGTACTCGTTTATAGATTGCATAATCCAATTACGGAATTCTAAGAATTCTAATTTGTGAATTTTGATTTTTTTGTATAAATCACATCTACAACATACATAGGTCCTGAAAAATGATGTTTTTGTGATCGATCCGAAATTCAAGATGGAAACTTCCGGTCTAATGATTTTGCAGTAGGTTCGCAAAAAAGGTTTACGTTATTTGGGATTTGGTTCGTAAAGAGTTACGTAAAAAGAGGTAACGTCGAAAAAGTGTTCGTAAACGGAGGTTTGGGTGCATAAACCTTTCAATTCGCAAACAATTATGTCAAATTGGAAAAAAATTCTCCCTTCGCTTCGCTCTAAGTGACGGTTTGAAGTATTAAGCACACTTTACTCTCTAGCTCGCGAACTGAGAGCAGCAATAGCAGAATTCAATAGCAGCTTATGGAACCATAGAACCTATCATTTGAGTATTAGTTTGTGTGAGTTGGTTAAGGCATCAGAGAAAGAATGAAGTGGGTTCCGTTTCGGTGTTTTTGACCACTATTTCCGGTACTTACGAAATCGGGTACTGGGAACAGGTATGCTCGAACTAAGTACGTATAACCAGCCAGGCCAAAACTTGACAGGACCATTGTAAGGATTAATGTAGTAATGGGCAAAACCGGTTATTTTGAAAGAGCTAGAAAGTTCTTTGTATGTCTCTGCAAAGACTACACGAGAGATTAGGTCTAGCGATAAAAAAAAAACAAAGAAAAAGGTCACTCGAATGAAGTTTCGTAGTGTCGCACCTTTATTAGAGAAAACCCCGTTCTTCAACAAAGAACTATCACTCATTTGAACCATTCGCGAACGGATTGCCCATCTCTAGTCCAAAGTATCAAATTCATCCAGTGTGCTAATCATCAACCGATGCACAGTGGGGAAAAACCGATGAAAAACGCGACTTTACCCAATAACTTCATTAAAACCTAAGCAAACATTTTCAAAGTTGGTATTTCTTATGCAAAATTTACCGTAGAATCGATTGGTGATATAAGATCCGCAAAATTCACTATCATGCCCGTTTTGCTCCAATTTCTTTGTTTTCTGACTTTACTTCTAAGACTAACTGTGAAACTCTGAAATCGACTAATCGAAAGCTACTCCTGACATATATCGAACATGGATTGCTTTAATAACAAGAATATATAAATGGATTGTTTTTAATAAAAATGACCGCAAATAGGGTAAGAGCTCCCTATTTCATCTCATTTGTAAGGACGTTGCCTCAATACCCCGATTTAACCACTAAAATCACTATAAATATTTCATACTTCTGCTTCATTCGCCATTCAAAATTAAACTAATATTCATAAAACAGCTAAAACACTTATGTTGTGTTCACTACTCTACTCCTAATTTCATCTCAATGAATTTTTATCCATCCTATCGTTGGTCCTTGGTCCTATTCATCCTATAAAGTAGCAATGGCGACAGCAATCAAAACAAAATATTGCACTATTACACTATCAGGCTCAAAATGTAAGAATTCTTCTTAAAAACGGCCTAACGCCAACTATGAGGCAACATACGATATTTTTAGAACCAGAATTTTTCGGTCATTTCCGTTACCTTTCGCTTTAAATTTAAAATTTTACTGTAAAGTTAATTTAATGAACTTTAAATAAAAACTAAAATGTAATTGTTACTATTTATTCATTAGCCCTTCTTAAAACAAAGTGTAGATCCAGAGATGCCATTCATACAAATTTATCTGTATTGTATAGATTTTTGCGTTCGCATACTGATTTAAATCAAAGTACAGATTTTATACAGATTTCCTAAATTCAATACAGATTTGTACAAGTTCATAAAAAGTGAGAAGTAGAAAATTAGACTTTTCTCTCTGAGTATCTATTAGTATTTGATTGCAGTGATTCTTTAAACGTTTATTAACCAACGGACAAATCACACGTTAAAATGGAAATCTTTTGAGCAGATAATTGATGATGAACACTGACAAACATTTATATTGAAATTTTAAACCAATTTGATTTTCTATCCAAAGTAATACATATTTTCTATGAAAATATCTGGCATCTCTGTGCACAGCCGATGAAACACACACACTTCACAGCGTTATGTTGACGTATGAGGGAATGAAACCAGTGCTACTAGATTTGCCACAATGGTTATTTGATTAGTATTTAACACGCTCTTTCTGCTAATATTCGAAGCCGAAACAGTTTGATTGAAATATTAATATCAATAATATAATTAAACTAATGTCACGGATACCAAAAACATACTTTTTGATGATAATTTGAAGAAGAAAAACAATTTTTTTTGTAACATTATGAGATAATTTGGCAACTTTGCGAAACCAAATGAGATTAAAACAAAGCGCAATCAAGTGAACTAAGTGAAAAACTTTCATCACATATTTTTGAAGATTTTTATTGCTTGTCGGGTAATTTTAGAAGTTTTTAATCATTAATTAAACAAGTGGCAAGTGAACATAACTAATTATGAAGTCATCCAGCATTCAATGGTAGTGTAATTGTGCGAAATAGTGATCATGTTTTGAGACGAATCGATTAGTAGATAATCAGAAACATGACGAACTATAAATCTTAAGACGAAAATGTGTCCGAAATCGAAAAGTGAGTTTGTTTTAAATGAAAAAAAAACGATCTCCGAAGAATTTAAAACCATTTCTTTTAATGGGAAAGTGTGACAATAGCTTTTATAATCATTATAAAACATTTCACAGTTTGGTTCAGGTACGTTATAAGATATTACTCATGTTCAAAGTAATGAGATGAAGGGATGAGATGGAAATAGGAACTCAGATGAAATAGGGAACCGTTACCCTAACTGTATTCTGTTTCACCTCAAACCATCTTCTTCTATGAATTTACAGAAAAAAAGTTCTACTGATTGGTGTTTGGACCAATTATGGTTAAACAAGGCAGTTCTATGTTTCGCATATAACTTCAAAAAATAGTTAACAGATAGTTTCCGTGATCGCATGTTTGGGCTACATCGTTTCACAACAATTTTCCCTCATATATAATTTTATGTTGAATTCAGATTGACAATCTGAAACGATTTAAAAAAACAGATTGACAATTCCAAAGCAGATACAATATGACCTTTCAATGTTGTTCCATATTTCGTAGAAAACTTCAGTGATCCAAGTACACATAATAGAATGACAGTACTAGCCCGTTTTACCCTCTTTACTCCAATTCATGCCATAAGTTGTATCTCTGGGTGAACTTTATTTCGTATTTCGATAGAATAAAATCGATTGATATTATGAAGAAAGACCTAAAAATAATTGAACCTTTTAATAAATATTGATCTATAATTCGGAAGAAGATCCTATACGAACTATTAATATTGATCCATATTACGTAAAAAACTTCAGTGATCCAAATACGTATAATGCGAATGACAGTAGTAGCCCGTTTATCCCGCTTTACCTCAATTTTTACTTGTGTTACCCTCTTTTCTAATATTTAATGAAAATAAGAACCATAGCTACCATATTTCTGCTACCGATCACAGAGACTGCATAGCGCTTTCATTTAATTCTTAGTCACATTCGAACCATTTTCCAAACGTGGAGCGAAATCTTTAGACTCAGTTGAAGGATAAGTTGAGGTAAAACTGTACAACATGATTTGTGCGGCCATCGAATCTAATTGTAATCTTATTTTATAGTCTTTCTTCATAATTCATCAACCGCAATCAGCCTGCTTCCGGTATACGAAAAAAAGTTTAACCAAAAATACCACTTTTGATATAAATTGGGGTAAAACGGGTTAAACAGGCTAGTACTCTCATGCCCATTGTGTTTAATTGAATCACAAATGTTTTGTACGTACTATGAACCAATATTGATAGATCGTATTGGATCTGCTTCGGTAGATCATATTTCAACTGAACATTATAACTAGAAAAGAAATGGGGTAAAACGGTTTAACGAGTTTGCTGCTGTTACTAAAACTATATGCAATCGATTTGTTAGACTTTTTTACATCAGAAGCACTCTATTCGCTCTTCTGCAAGTACTTCGGTTTTATGTTAAATAGTTAAGCTTGAATACGATACAGTATAAAAAGGAAACTTGGGATAAAATTAACATGATCAGCGTTTTGTGCGGTCCTTCTAAATAAGTGGAATCATTTTACTGATTATTTTACACAAAAAAATGCTTTGTGGTCAGCTGTATCATGCCTCCAAAAAATCGTTGCGTTTTTGGTTTTACTTTTTTTCCACTGTGCGATGATAAAACCGCAGTGAATCGCTTCCACCACTCCGCGCTTCGTTATAAACATTCACTCATCCTTTTTTTTAATCACGACATCCCCTTTCTTTCACTTATTACACACCTAAATCCCATTACAACCCAAACTTCACAGCTGGCAAGTGAACTTTGCTCACTGTACGCACGTATAGACAAACCACTGCTGAATCAAAGCAGTACCTGAAGTAACTGACCGAGTAGTACATATACCAATTAGAGAGCCTACAACAGCTTTGTTCCAAACGATCAAACGACCTGTTAAACACAATGTAAAGAAACATATGTTCTGTTCGCCAATTCTAGATGCTTCATAAGACCTTGTTATTGAGAGTAGAGATCCCAATTTAGTATTTAAATATCTAAAGGTATATATGAAAAGTGAATTTTTAATTCACTACTCGAAAAATATCGAAACCTTTTCTCTCACACGAATTGTTTTCTTTACATGAAATATCTCATTTTTTCAAAATCCTTAAAATTTATCCATTGAAATATACCATAATGCCCGATCGAGGAAAACATGAAAAATGTACATTTTAAGTAACGCGAAGTCGCGGTTATTTAAACATTGAGGGAGGATGATCTTAAACAAATGGTAAACATCCATCAAAACAACGTAGCCATTCACATGACAACAACGGGGCAAAACGCACCCTCTCGAAGCCTTTCGCCTTATTTAAAGAAAGTTTCAGTCTTTGCAGATGGAAGATTTTTCACTTGATAAATACATAATTTCTGTAAATGAGTTCTTAATATTTCTTCACACAATTCGGGTCATTTTGCCCCCATAAACTTGGGACGGTAACGATTGTACCATCTAGTTGCAAATAAATCATCTGCATTAGATCTAATTTTATAAAAACGCAGGATTGACGAAGAAGTTAACTGGTTACCAAATTAAAATCGCCTTCCTCATTCTGGAGAATTACTATGGAACGAACATTAAAAATTACATACAATAAAGATATAGGGGAACGGCTCCCTATTATATCTGAGCTCCTATTTCCATCTCATCCCTTCACCTCATTACTTTGAACATGAATAATATTTTACAACCTACCTGAACCAAACTGTGAAATGTTTTAAAATGATTTTAAAAGCTATTGTCACACTTTCCTATTGAAAGAAATGGTTTTAGGTTCTTCGGTTATCGTTTTTTTCATTTAAAATAAACTCACTTTTCAATTTAGGACACATTTTCGTCTCAAGATTTACAGTTCGTCATGTTTCTGAATATCTACTAATCGATTCGTCTCAAAACATGATCACTTTTTCGCACAATTGCACTACCATTGAATGCTGGATGACTTCATAATTAGTAATGTTCACTTGCTACTTGTTCAATTAACGATTTAATACTTCAAAAACTACCCGACAAACAATAAAAGTCTTTAAAAATATGAGATGGAAGATTTTTACTTAGTTCAGATTACTTAGTTATCTCATATTGTTACAAAAAATAAATTGTTTTTCTTTTTCAAATTATTATCAAAAAGTATGTTTTTGGTATCCGTGACATTAGTTTAATTCTATTATTGATATTAATATTTAAATAAAACTGGTTTGGCTTCGAATATTACCAGGAAGAGCGTGTTAAATACTAATGAAATAACCATTGGTTGTGGCAAATCTAGTAGGACTGGTTTCATTCCCTCATACGTCAACATAACGCTGTGAAGTGTGTGTGTTTAATCGGCTGTGCACAGAGCTGCCAGATATTTTCACAGAAAATATGTATTATGTTGCATAGAATGTTTATATCTGCTCTATCTGTTTTCACTAATAAAATGATGTTAATCATAATCAAATATCTGCACAAAAGATTTCCACTTTAACATGTGATTTGTCCGTTGATTAATAAACTTTTAAAGAATCACTGCAATCAAATACTAATAGATACTCAGAGAGAAAAGTCTAATTTTTTACTTCTCACTTTCTATGAATCTGTACAAATCTGTATTAAATTAAGGAAATCTGTATAAAATCTGAACTTTGATTTCAATCAGTATGCGAACGCAAAAATCTATACAATACAGATAAATCTGTATAAATGGCATCTCTGGTTCTACACTTTGTTTTAAGAAGGGCTAATGCCTAAATAGTAACAATAATTTTTTTGTTTCCATTTAAAGTTCATCAAATAATGTTTTAGATGTTTTATGAATATTAGTTAAATTTTCAAGAAATGTTAATCAATTCTCAATGTGGAGCAAGGCGAATGAAGCAGCAATATGAAATAGTTATAGTGATTTTAGTGGCTAAATCGGGGTTGAAGGCGACGTCCTTACAAATGAGATGAAATAGGGAGCCCTTATCCTAACTGTTTTTTGTTTATTTTTCCAGATATGATTGAGATATGAAATTTTATAGTAATCTATCATCATAACGGAATTTTCAGTTTCATTAAAATTTCTGAGAAAAAAAATTCAACTCTTCTGAGAAAAGTAAGAGATGCATTTTGACGATGACAAATGTCTTGTCGAGTTTCGATAAAAAACTATACAGCTTCGGTAAAAGCGGAATACCTATTTGTTACTGACTGATAAATTAAGCAAATTAATATACCAAAACTTGGCAAAATATGCCCTTCAACTAGATATCGGGATACCAGTCCGAAGAATCACGTAAAAGATAATTTTCATTACTGAACAATCAATAAAAAACGTGTTTAATCCACCTAGCAGTGAGATGATACCTTTTTTTTATCAATCCGCATGTGTTTTTTGCATGAATATTCTTCGGTGTTTAAGATTTTTAATTTTTTGAAAACTTAAACAGTTTTCATGACATTATTTTAATGACCGTCGTTTTAAGCAACAATTTGAGATTTTAATCACTCATTACTCTGTAATGTCGGAATATAGAAGTGTGATAATCGATTAAACATGCCGTGATATGTAAGTTCCACTTTAGAGTTTACGGTAATTTAAGGTACTTCCAGAGGCGGTATTCATGAAGCAGCATAACCCAAACCGATTCGTATGCCTAATGACGAATAAATTACAACAGTTTTGAGTCCAACTTTGAAACTTTTCGGGATTGTCATCTTCTATATCGGTTTGAATTTTAAAAATTCATCATCCTACAATTCGAGAACCGGAAGTCATAATTGGATAAAATTAATTAATTTAATTAATTTAATTAATTTAATAATTAACCGGCTGCTCGGCCATCCATGGAAGTTGACCATCAATGTTAACTTCCCTCTCTGAGCAGCCTAGATAGCCGTGTAGTGTCGGTAGCGGTTTCCCAACTGCTAAGAATAACGCTACGGTCCACCTGTACCGGTGGTATAAGTCCACCAAACAGGTAAGCCGTGTGGCATCCGGCGGAATTATTTTTACCAAGAATTGATCCACTGGTTTCCTATTCCATGTCGTAAAAGGCCACAAAAATAGGAACTCCTAAGTCAAGGTGTATTTCCGTGCCGATGGCTGAATGGCTGCAGGAGGTTAAACATTGCAGTCGTGAACGGAATATCTTGGGTTTTTCCCTTACTGGATACACGCAATGCTTAGCAATCAACTTCTTTGATCATCGCTTCGGCAGGCCAGAGATTAGAAAGCTGAGTGTCTGTGGGTGTCCTCAAGGTGGTGTACTATCCCCACTTTTATGGAACCTAGTCGCTGATAGTTTGTTAAGGAAACTTAATAATCTTGGATTTCCAACTTATGGTTTTGCCGACGATTATCATATATTGATGACCGGTATAAGCATTAACACTCTCTTTGATTTAATGCAGCAAGCCCTGCGATCTGTTGAACAATGGTGTTGTCAGGTTTGGATTATCTGTAAATCCGGGCAAAACATCAATGGTGCTTTTCACTCATCGTAGGATAATTACAGGAGCTCGTCCGTTGCAGTTCTTTGGTTCAGGGGTCACTGTGGTCGATCAAGTTAAATACGTCGGGGTTATTCTTGACTCAAAACTGAATTGGTCTGCTCACATTGATTTCAGGATTAAAAGAGCTTGCATGGCTTTCGGCCAATGCAGACGAGCTTTTGGAAAATCATGGGGACTCAAACCCAGATATATTCATTGGATCTACACAACTATCGTTAGACCAATTTTAGCATATGGATGTCTTGTATGGTGGCAGAAAGGAGAAGTCGCGACAGTTCAGTCAAAGCTAAATCATCTCCAAAGGATGGTCCTAATGGCGATGACAGGAGCATTCACGACAACTCCTACTGCTGCTCTAGAGGCGCTACTGTGCATTAAACCACTACATGTGTTCCTAAAACAAGAAGCATTATCTTGTGCATACCGTCTTAGGGTTACAGGGCTTTGGAACAGTAACCCATTAGAATATGCTACCAGTCACACTCGCTTGTGGTCTCAAATGGTTCCGTGGGATGAGTATTTACTCGCTCCTAGTGACCTAACTCTCACATGCAGTTTTCCTTTTAAAACATTCAATGTGAGCTATCCTCTTCGTTAGGAATGATTGTCTGGTTGTCTGGAACGACAACTTGATGAACACATAGTTTGTTTTACGGACGGTTCTCTGTTGAATGGTCGTGCTGGTGCTGGTATCTACTGTCGTGAAATAGGCTGGAGCAGTCTCATTCACTTGGTAGATACTGTACTGTGTTCCAAGCAGAAATCTACGCAATTCTGTGTGGAGTACAATCGGCACTTCAGCAGAGGATCTGTGGTAAACGTATTTATTTTTGTTCCGACAGTCAGGCAGCCTTAAAAGCACTCAGTTCGAATGACTCACGGTCGAATCTAGTGATCGCATGTCGAACTCAAATTGAAGACCTCAGCATTTCAAATGCTGTTTACTTCATATGGGTACCCGGCCATTCTGGTATTACTGGAAATGAATGGGCTGATGAGTTGGCTAGAGCTGGTGCAACGAATGATTTCGTTGGTCCTGAACCAGCTTTACCACTTTCAACTAGTTGGATAAAGCACAAGATACGTTCTTGGGCTGCACCCAAACATGCCAGCTACTGGCGCAGCTTGCAAACTTGCGCTCAGACAAAAGCATTTCTACCAGATTTAAATCTGAAAATGTCAAAGTGTCTATTGCATTTCTCCAAGTATCATTAAAGTATTCTGGTCAGAGCTCTGACTGGACATTGCAAACTCAATTATCACATGGCTACTATTCAACGTGCTGAGTATTATTCGTGTGATTTGTGTGAATGCGATTATGGTACTTCATATCATCTGATATGTAACTGTCCCGCATTGACGCAGCTACGTATCCGGGTTTTTGGTTCTCCATACATGGTTGAGTCTGTGTATGCGGAGCTAAAATTGAAGGATATTCTCTCGTTTCTCACCCAATGTGGTAAGGAGCTATAGTCAGAAGGGTTCATCGTTCTTCCTGGAGTGAATGAATCCCTTCTGTATTCACCTTAAATAGGGTTTGGCAGATTGTTTGGCATCCTCTGGGGGGTACCGCATTTACTTCTGCTCGTACATACTGCGAGTCGTTCTGCATTCTTCCGGGAGTGCAGAATGGTGTCGCTTTTGTAAGATCTCTAAATCCTCTCGGGGGTTGGAGGTTTTATTAACAGCAGACTGTTCGGGACCTCGTAGAGGTTCAGAATTTCCTTCTGCTTCCACTAAATGTGATCCTCAGCAGATTGTTCAGCATCCCTTAGGGGTGCAGAATTTACTTCTGCTTTTATGTGTTTTTGTGTCGTCAATTTTTCCCATCCTCCTAGTCCAACCCTTACCATTTCCTTTCAATCCTTCCCTCTTATATATCGGGAAAATGATGCTAAAAACAAATTGATGGCAAGGCACAAATCTCCAAATATCAAGGGGAACGTGCCATTTGAGCCAATTTGTTCTGATTCCTGATTCCTGAAGTTCCACTTTAGAGTTTACGGTAATTTAAGGTACTTCCAGAGGCGGTATTCAGGAACCAGCATAACCCAAACCGATTCGTATGCCTAATGACGAATAAATTACAACAGTTTTGAGTCCAACTTTGAAACTTTTCGGGATTGTCATCTTCTATATCGGTTTGAATTTTAAAAATTCATCATCCTACAATTCGAGAACCGGAAGTCATAATTGGATAAAATTAATTAATTTTTGTATGTATGTATAAAATTAATTATTTTGTATATAAGTTTATTTTAATTTGAATGTTTGTTTCTGAAATTTGATTAGGCATTTTTTGAGAAAACGATTGAGCTTTACATTTGTTTCAAAACATTTGAAAATCAGTGAAGACATCTTTGAGAAATCATAGCACGAATTAAATTTTTAGGTGCCTTCTGATCGACAACTGAATACCACTAAAACTGAAAAAAGTTAATTTTTTTATCGACTATCCAAATCTGCTAACCCGATAAAACTAATTAATTTATGTGTAATGAACATTTTTATACCAATCACCTTGTATCCACGAAACCGGAAGTTGGATCTGACTGAAGAGCAAGATGTTTTATAGAATCTTGAAACTTTTCATTTGAATCTGAATGAAATCCTGTAGTTCCAGAACCAAATGTCGGAACCAAACATAATTCAGGAACTTTGTTTGGGAGCATACGACTTTTCGTATGAATCTGAATTGGTAGAAAAGAAATTTTCCGAGAAAATTGAGTGAAATTATTTGTCACACACGCATTTGCTGATCTCGACGAACTGATTCGAATGGTATATGGATGTTATGTTCTTCCAGCATTTATTGCTGTAAGTAGTTTAAAACAATATAATTAAAAAACATTCTGCCATCATCTGGTTTATATATGTCATATTCGAACGATTATGTTGCCAAAAACGAGCCGTGCTAAAATCGGTTCGAGGCTAAATGTCATGAAAAAGGATGCTGTGCACAGTCTTTTTGCTACTTAGAAACAATTGTATGTAACAGAATAAAAAATCGTGTTTTCCGTTGCTCCCAAGCATTTCTTTGTCGTACAGCGCTCAAAACTCCTACTGCTGGAATAGGGGGAAAAGTCGTTTACACAAAAATTTCGATATCTCCGTTAAAAATGGACGGATTTTAACAATCTATGGCTTGTTGGATAGCTATTACAGTGCGGAATCTAAGTCTGAAAACATATTCTGTTTTCAAGGTCAATTGTGACAGATACTGTCAAAAAACTGAAAATTTTGACATAAAACTTCGTATAACTCAAAAAGTAAACATCCGATCTCAAAACCATTCAATAGCGTTTTGGGTGACGGGGAGACCTTTCATTTGCGACTAGTTTGATCAAAATCGGTCCAGCCATCTCTGAGATCTCGACCTCTTAGTTGACAACACACATACAGACACACACACACATACACACACACACAGACAGACATTTGCTCAGTTCGTCGAGCTGAATCGATTGGTATATGACATTCGGCCCTCCGGGCCTCGGAAAATTTTTCGAAAGTTTGAGCGAATTCTATACCTATTTTTTATATATATAAAAAAAGGTAAAAACGTGTTAACTTTTTGATTCGGTAAATCATCAAACCGTTCTCGAAACTCAGCTCAGACAGGAAACCGTACAAATAATAGATTTATTAATCTAAAATATTCGATTTCCGCAGCATCATACGATCTATGATGAAGTAGGTTCCTATGTTGATGCTGATGCTAATAGTTATTCCTTTCAAAACTGCACTAACAGAAATTTGAGATATTTTAATGATTACTAAATTACATTGAAGATGATTCAAGTTCAAGAGATTGGTTCACTGCTTTCTACCAACTTGACAGAGATCGTATACCACATCGTAATTCAAAATTGATGGAATTATTTAAATCAATGATGTTTTAGAAATATATGGGATTTAGATGGGTTTTTGAACATTTGATCGACCGACAAAATGTAAGACAGTATGAACAATCAACCAATTCCTGTTGTGAAAATAAATATTTCTGAGCAGATTTGCATTTTTCTGATTTCAGTTGCTTGTTCCAAGAAGTGCTTCCACGCGGTTTCTTCAATGATGTAAACAGAGTTGGAGTAGGCTATGAGAGAGTGATCCGTCATCGATATACAGCGGTATCGTAACGCAAATATTTTATCTTCATCAAAGTAGGCCGCCCTCGTTCGTGTTGAACGTTCAATTTTCACAAACTAAAAAAATAGTCGCAAGTTAATAAAATTACAAACAAACTACATTTATTCACATTGATCGCCATCCAGACGCGCACAGTCACATACAATAAGAGTGGGCAGTATTTCGCAGATTGGAGGAGGAGGGGTTATCACACTCATTTTACGTTCGACCAGATTTAGACGGTTCCGGCGGCAGTTTCCAGATTCAGTGACTGCTGGGAAACGGTGTGTCCGGGAAGGGGAGCTTCATGAACCGATCCAGGGTTGGCAGCCAGGTAGCGGGCTTCCGGTTGGGCCACAACAGCGACGGCAGGCTGGGCAACCACGGCAGCCGGTTGGGCCACGACAGCTGGAGCGGCTTCGACGACAGTCGAATCGATGGAGCTGTAGGTCAGTGCAGGAGCGGCAGCATAGGCTACCGGGGCAGCATACTTCGGCACAACGTTAGCCTGGACAACGGTGGTGCTTGGGGCGGCAGCATACGTAACTGGGGCAGCAGCATATGTGACTGGGGCGGCAGCATACGCAACCGGAGCGGCAGCGTATGTCACAGGAGAAGCACCCCAAGCAACCGGAGCAGCAGCATAAGCAACCTTGGGAACCACGTTCTGCTGAACGACGGTAGCGGAGTAGGCCAACGGAACTGAGTAGCTGACTCCTGCTCCCGAAGCAACAACGGCAAAGGCCATCATGACTACAGCGATGCACTGAAGGATATGAAATTTGTTTATTAGTCAGCAACTCAGTCGATTGCAGAACTTACCTTCATGATTGTTGATTTCTTGGGATTTAGTCGCAGAAGGACAAGTGGATACTGATTCGAGTACTGGTGTGTTCTGACCTTCCAACAACCCACAGGCGTCTTTTATACCAAAACTCATTCTTCGACGTGCTGTTCAAGAATCTAAGAAACCAACATCCGATTCACGAAACTGGTTGCCAAAAATAAATCTTGATTAACCAGTGCGTAAAGAGTAACTTAGCAAAGTATGGAGCGTGGTTCACAAAAAAAAAATAATCAAAGTTATTAGTAGTTCATTTCATCACATCATTCGCGTCCTCTGTTACCGTGATGCGGCGTAAGTTAGATCACTCGCTTTATTCGTGTTAATATTAATTTTAAAATCATTTACTATTGTTTTAAAACATAAAGCAGTCTGAAAGTCAATTTTATATACATCACTACTATCGAACAACAGAGGGGGAGAGAAAAGATGAAAATGCATGAGATGTTCCATCTTTGACTTATCAGTGCATTAGCAGTGGCTCTCATTACCAATGTTGTAGAAACAGGTGGGGCAAACACAACTCTTTTGATATTAGTGAAATTAACTTTGCTTCAGCAAACCAAGTAAAACGACAAATCACGTGCTTGCTTTTGTCACATCGTTCGGAATTTGAATCAAAGCGGCTCTTATTACCGTTCTCACTTCCACTTTCACATTCACTTCACTCACATGTCACTTCACTTGTTTCCACCTATTACCAGTATCACGCATAGTGAAGTCATCACTGTGGTGGAAAAAACTATTTTTTTCAACAAAATGTTGGTGGCGTGATGATGTTCCTAATGACATCAAGTTCATCCAAGTACTTACTTTTGTCTCTGAAGTGACTTCCGTAATAAGGACCTACATTCACTTCACTTGGGCCCTTATTACCGGTGTCACTACACGGTGAAAACCAACTGAAGTGAGTGTGACCCTTATTATGGGTATCACTTCACGGTGGAAATCAAAAGAAGTGAATTTAGGTCCTTATTACTAAAGTCGCTTCAAAGACAAAAGTAATTACTTGGATGAACTTGATGTCATTATGAATATCACGCCACCAAAATTTTGTTGAAAAAATTAGTTTTTTCCACCACAGCGATCACTTCACTATGCGTGATACTGGTAATAGGTAAAATCAAGTGAAGTGACATGTAAGTGAAGTGAATGTGAAAGTGGAAGTGAGAACGGTAATAAGGGCCTTGATTTCCACCGTGAAGTGATACCCATAATAAGGGTCACAGTCACTTCACTTGGTTTTCACCGTGTAGTGACACCGGTAATAAGGGCCAGCATGTTTATTTTTCATGTATGTCGTCATACCGAAATATTCACCCTTATTCTGAATAACAACGTATTGATTTTTCTATCGAATGTAGTTCGATCGATTCCTAACAGTTCGGCTGAAAAGTTCGTATCGTTTAATAGAAACACACATTTTTTTTTGCCAAAATTCGTTTTTATTATTCAACATAATTGCCATCAGAGGCGATACAGCGATTATAGCGATCTTCCAACTTTTCGATACCATTTTTGTAGTACGATTTGTCCTTTGCCTCAAAATAGGCCTCAGTTTCAGCGATTACCTCTTCATTGCTTCTAAATTTTTTACCAGCGAGCATTCTCTTGAGGTCTGAGAACAGGAAAAAGTCACTGGGGGCCAAATCTGGAGAATACGGTGGATGAGGGAGCAATTCGAAGCCCAATTCGTTCAATTTCAGCATGGTTTTCATCGACTTGTGACACGGTGCATTGTCTTGATGAAACAAAACTTTTTTCTTCTTCAAATGAGGCCGTTTTTTGAAATTTCGTCCTTCAAACGCTCTAATAACGCTATATAATAGTCACTGTTGATGGTTTTTCCCTTTTCAAGGTAGTCGATGAAAATTATACAGACGCCATAACCTTACCGGCCGATTGCTGAGTCTTTCCACGCTTTGGGTTATCATCGCGTGCAGTCCACTCAGCTGACTGTCGATTGGACTCCGGAGTGAAGTGATGGAGCCATGTTTCGTCCATTGTTATATATCGACGAAAAAAATCGGTTTTATTTCGATATAACAGCTCCAAACACTGCTCAGAATCATCAATTCAAAACAATAACAAAAGTAGCTTCACTCAAAATGCAATATCTCACAAACCAATAGTCAGACAGCTGTCAAATTTATACACGTATCTTTTGAAGGTTGGTACTAACTGAAAATGGTATGGATTTAATTCTAGTGGCGCCATCTTATAGAAACGATACGAACTTTTCAGCCGATCTGTTAAATATTAAATCACCAAAAAATTTGTTGGAAATAATGATTTTTTTTTTTAAAACAGTAATTACTTTATTGAGCGTGATACTATGGTAATAGATAAAATCAAGTGAAGTGACATGTGAGTGAAGTGAAAGTGCAAATGAGAACGGTAATAAGGGTCTATGAACAGCACTTCACATCGGGCCACGAGGATTTTTTTCAAACGTGAAGAGTAAGGCTTTGGTGAACGATAACGGAGTCGTTGAACGAGTTGGGACCTCCAATTCGTTCCGTGGCAGCCTGGCAGAAGGTAAATAGGATTGAAGTTTTGATTATTCGTTCATTTGATTTTTATGTTAGAATATTTCATTCGAATATTTCCTTTCTCAGTTATGTTTTTAGGTTTGAAAATTAATTACCGGCCACAGGCGGTAGGTCGAATAACACATGGATCAATAAGTCCCGAGACTAAAGCAGAGATGGCGCTCGTAGTAAACCAGTAACCACATCTTTCTAGAATACTAACCTTTGCTTGAAACGGGTCAAAATTTTAAGTCGATCCGACCAGAAACAGCTGAGTTGTCGAGGTTGGAGTAAAGTCGTTTTGTAGTTTGTTTAAAAAATGGAAAAAACCGAGTTTCGTGTTTTGATAAAACATTGTTTTTTAATGGGTAAAGAAACCGTGCAAGCGAAACAATGGATTGAAAAATGTTATCCGGACTCTTGTCCATCAAAAGCAATGATTTGTCGGTGGTTCGCCGAGTTTAAACGTGGTCGTACCGACACAAATGACGCGGAACGCTCGGGTAGACCTGTGGAAGCCGTTACACCGGAAAATGTGAGTGAAGTGACAAAAATTATAATGAAAGATCGTAAAGTGAAGCTCCGTGAGATTGCTGAGATGACACAGATATCATATGGAAGTGTATTTACTATCCTTCATGAAAAATTGAGCATAAAAAAGGTTTCTTCCAAGTATGTGCCGCGATTGCTTTCGATGGAACAAAATGCACCCTGCCACAAGTCGATGAAAACAATGGCGAAATTGAACGAATTGGGCTTTGATCTGCTTCCCCACCCCCCATACTCACCAGATTTAACCCCCAGTGACTACTGGCTCTTTGCTGATCTTAAAAAAATGCTCCAGGGAAAAAGATTTGGCTCAAATGAGGAGGTCATCGCTGAAACTGAAGCTTATTTTGAAGCGAAAGATAATTTTTTTATAAACATGGTATTGAAAAATTGGAAAAACGTTGGAACGATTGTATCACCCTAAAAGGTGATTATGTTGATGAATAAAAAAAAAATTATAAACATGGTATACGTTGCATTCGTTCAACAATTTAGAGGAGACCATCGTTCGTTTTCTTTTATTGGAGAGAGCAGTTAACCTCAGTGGTAATATATTAATCAATTTCAAACTTTGACTAATAAAAGGCGCATTTTTCGGCACGCAACCATCACACAAAGGATTGATGAAGAAACAATAGTACCACCAGAAGCCACTGAAGACGAACCGGAATACGATAGTGCGGCCCATCTTAGAATAAAAACTGAAATTTGCGAAAAACTTCGATCATGTTGTAACAAAGCACAATTTCCGCAAGGCTTTGCTTGAAAGACAAACAGGTGATATTTCCCATGAACTTTACTTAGTACACTTCAATCGAAGTGAAGTAAACAATTTGAAAACTTTAGAAAAAGTACGTTTCATTTCCCACAATAACATTCATTGGGAACATTATAAACGGCATAATCATATTACAAACTTAACGCAATGTCGTCGTTGCCAAGGCTTCGGTCATGGAACCAAAAATTGTCATATGCAAATACGGTGTTTGAATTGTGGTAAATCGCATTCGAAAGACGTTTGTCCAATGAATGAAACCCCTGATAAATTTTCATGTTCTAATTGCAATGGAAATCATAAATCCAATTATTTGAAATGTCCTGCCAGGGAAAAAATTTTAAACGCTCGTTCACTTAGACAACAAGTCAAATCAACGACCTTAAATTTACAGAACATACCTGAAAATCAAAAAACCGTTACAAATGCCACGCCTAATTCTTCTAAGGCACTTATTTCTTCGAATTTAAAACAAAAAACAGGTACGCCTTCCAATTAGTCGTCTAACGAAAACAATTTATTGACAGGTAGATCGACCTCGTCATCATCTTCTTCTAATGTCAGTTACGCTAGTGTAACAGGTAGAATTCTACCACTTAATTCTTCTAATGTAAATAATCAATTTTTTTTCTTTTTCAACGACTAAGTTTAGTAGTCAATATTTCTTTTTTCTGTTTGCGATATTCTCCTAACCAGAGACCATTTTTTTTGTAGAAACAGACAATGGAAATTATAGAATGATTGTACTCAAGGGAGAGCAAGGATGTGAATATATAGAGCGGAAAAGTGAGACGTGACAGAGGGTCATTAAAGCAAGCAGAAATCTTCTAGTAACTTAACTTTTACCTTATACCAGAGGAGTTGAGCTCAGGCATCTGAACAATGCGAATCACCCAAGTCAACTAGCCGTATAGAGATAAAGAAAAAAACATCCATGCAGTGAAGAACTCATTGTGTGTGAGAATGCCGTCGCAAGTAGAAAGTGACAACTTCTGGTAACTTTTCTTTTGCCGGTTCGGATGGTAAATGGTAAAAGACCTTTATCACTACTTTCCGACATACCAGAGACTTGGGTGATTCGCATTGTTCAGATGCCTAAGCCCAACTCCTCTGGTAGAAGGTAAAAGTTAAGTTACTAGAAGATTTCTGCTTGCTTAAATGACCTTCTGTCACATCTCACCTTTCCGCTCTATATATTCACATCCTTGCTCTCCCTTGAGTACTATCATTCTATAAAAAAGAAAAAAAAGTAAATAATCAAAACACAGGAACGCCTTCCAGTTCATCTTCTAACGAACACAATGTATTAATAGGTAGATCGGCCAAAACATCTTCTTCTAATGGCAGTTCTAATGGCAGTCTACCTACCAATATTCCTTCAATGCCATTCGCTTCTTCAAACGAAGTCTATTTTGGCGATATAACTGAAAATAAAATGATCTACCTAAAGGATCAACTTTTTCAAATGATCATCCGAATGAATTCGACTTCATCACTTTTTGAAGCATTTCAAATCGAATGGCAATTCGCAAATAATATTATAATGAATTTAAAATTTAACAGTGATGTTAAATAATTATTAGAATATTTTAAATTGGAATGCTCGATCTTTAAAATCGAGTGAAGATGAATTTTATAATTTTCTCAAAGTTCACAAAATTCATATTGCCATTGTGACAGAAACTTTTCTTAAACCAAATGTCAAATTGACAAGTAATCCACATTATGTGGTTCATCGATTTGACAGATTTACTGGAATGGGTGGTGGAGTTGCCATTTTTGTCCAACGGCAAATTAAACATCGAATTTTACCTTCTTTCAATAATAAAGTTATTGAAAGCTTGGGAATCGAAGTTGAAACCATTCATGGAATTTATTTCATCGCTGGAGCATATTTGCCATTCCAATGCACCGAAGAACAATTAAATTTCTTTAAAGGCGATTTGCAAAAACTCACAAGATATCGATCGAAATTTTTCGTAATAGGGGACTTAAATGCTAAGCATGTCCAGTGGAATTGTAGGCAAAATAACAGTAATGGTAAAATACTTCATAATCAACTCTCAGCTGGTTACTTCACAGTTCTTCATCCCAATAATCCGACTTGTTTCTTTTCCGTGAGAAACCCGTCTACATTTGATATTGTTCTAGCATATCAAAGTCACATTTGTAGTGAATCGATTACACATGCTGACTTTGACTCAGATCATCTTCCAGTAACATTCATACTTTCCAACGAAGCTTTAATTAATAAAATTAGTTCTAATTTCAACTATCATAGAGCTAATAGACACAGCAATTGATAATTTCAATCATTATATTATCGAAGCTAGAAATCTTTCAGTTCCCAAAGCTCAAACTAAATTAAATTCTCCTATCATCGATGACAATCTTCAACTGCTCATTCGGTTGAAGAATGTTCGTCGACGACAATATCAACGTTCTCGTGATCCTGCTATGAAAAACATAGTTAAGGATTTACAAAAAGAAATTAAACATAGATTTACTCTTTTGCTAAATGAAAATTTCGCTGAAGAAGTTGAACAAATTAAGCCATATTCTAAACCTTTCTGGAAACTTTCTAAGGTTCTTAAGAAACCTCAGAAACCAATTCCTGCTCTCAAGGAAGGAAATCAAATACTTCTTACAAATGGCGAAAAAGCTCAAAAACTTGCTCAGCAGTTCGAGAGTGTACACAATTTTAATTTGAACGTTGTGAGTCCTATTGAAAATGAAGTCTCACTGAAATATGGTCATATTTCAACCCAAGTGTTATCACAAGATGACATTATTGAGACGAATTTTGATGAAATTAAATCAATTATTAGGAAACTCAAAAACATGAAGGCTCCTGGTAATGATGGAATTTTTAATATTCTTATTAAAAATCTTCCCGATGTTGCCTTGAGACTCCTGGTTAAAATTTTCAACAAGTGTTTTTCATTAGCTTACTTCCCAAAAACATGGAAAAACGCTAAAGTAATTCCTATCCTGAAACCTGATAAAAACCCAGCAGAAACATCAAGTTATCGACCAATTAGCTTACTTTCTTCTATCAGTAAATTTTTCGAAAAAATTATCTTGTTGAGAATGATGTCTCATATAAACGAGAATTCAATTTTTTCACCTGAGCAGTTTGGATTTCGTCATGAACATTCAACTACTCATCAACTTGTCGGAGTAACGAACATGATAAAAGCAAATAAATCTTCTGGGATATCCACTGGAATTGCTCTTCTAGACATAGAAAAAGCATTCGACAGTGTTTGGCACAAAGGTTTAATAGCAAAAATGTCTGATTTCCAGTTTCCTATTTATTTGATCAAATAGATTTAAAATTATTTAACTGATCGTACTCTTCAGGTTAGCTAGCAGAATTGTAAATCTGAATTGATACCCGTACGAGCCGGTGTTCCGCAGGGTTCGAGCGTAGCTCCAATCTTGTATAATATTTTCACTTCTGATCTTCCAAATCTACCCGCTGGTTGTCAAAAATCGCTATTCTGTGACGACACAAGTCTGTTAGCCACGGGTAGAAATCTAAGAGTGATCTGCAGTCGCCTACAAAGAAGTTTAAATATTTTTAGTGATTATCTGTCAAAATGGAAAATTAAACCAAATGCAGCAAAAACGCAATTAATTATCTTTCCTCATAAGCCAAGAGCTTCTTTTCTTAAATCAAACAATAATCACATTCTCAAATTGAATGGTTTGGAATTGACATGGTCTGATCAAGCTAAATACTGAAAGGTTTAACGTATGACAAAAAACTCACTTTCAAGGATCACATTGAAGGAATCCAGGCAAAGTGTAATAAATATATTAAATGTTTATATCCTCTTATAAACAGAAATTATAAGCTCTGTCTAAAAAACAAATTGTTAATTTATAAACAAATTTTCAGACCAGCCATGCTTTATGCAGTACCAATTTGGTCAAGCTGTTGTTCCACCAGGAAGAAAACGCTTCAAAGGATTCAGAATAAAATTCTGACAACGATTTTGAAGCGTCCTCCCTGGTTTAGTACAAATGAGTTACACAGACTCACAAATATAGAACCATTAGATGTAATGTCACATAATATTATAAGCAAATTCCGACAAAAATCGATGCAATCTTCAATTGAATCGATTCGCTCTCTGTATTAGTTAGTAAGTTAGTATATAAGTTCCTTTTCCCCATTACACTATACAAGTAGGTTTAGAATTTTCCCTACACAAAAATCTCAGAACTGCGGAAGCAAATGATGTCCTCATGGTAACAATCAAATCATATATATAATAGGGCTGAAAAGTCACCACTTGTGGCCGAACACACAATTTAAATCTTAATAATTTAATTTTAACTCATTTTCCAATAAATAGTTATTTAAAAAAAAACTAGAAGTTAAAATAATTCGCGAGATGATCCACAACCCAGAAGACTATTGAGCATCAACAGCCGAAGCCACACCAATTCACGGTATTTAGTTCCGTCCCATGGCTTTATGGTGGTTAGGAATGTGGGTTGTTGACATTTAGAGGCGCTTTATCTTCGATTCTTTTCGTAGATTTTTTGATCACATGCGGAGCATTTATGGTGTAATTCATACTTGATAATTTCATCACCTCCAAACTGAGGAAGTAGAACAGTAAAGGTGTTTCAAAAATATCGAGCAATATCTTCCTTCGGAGGGAATTTGATGTTGATGATCAGTAAGAGATTAGTTTACTAGAAAAATCAATCAGATTTCGTTTAATGAGAAGTTGGAATATCTCAACCTTCAGTTCGAAGGACGAATTTTAGTTGAAGTGTATGCAATAGCGTATCTAAAAATATGGTCCAAGACTAAATGACCACTCTTGATGTTTTTGCAAAGGTAGTAAATGAAGCAATAAAATAAAGCTATCTTGTTTTCCGATTAACATGAATAGTGCGTAGCTTTATTCATGCTTAAGTTGTTATGTTCAAAGCAGCTGCTCCCATGAATTTTCGTTTATTGAACCATCGATCATCATACGAACTATTATGTATAGACTATAGGGTAGTCTATCTATTCTAACGTATTGCGTAATTTATCGCTACGATACTCCATTTAATAGAAGAAGACGTTTAAACTAGTGAAATTCTAAGAATTTAAGATATTTCCGTAATTTCTTCACATCTACTACCCGACAGCTGGGAACAAACAGAAAATAAACGAACGTTTGAATTTGAAATCGTGGCTAGATTAAGATTACTACCCCGCAGTATTTCAAATACACGAGAAAAAAATCAATCAAACAACGACAAGTCTGTTAATGGTGTGGTGTCGCCCAAGCAGGAAATGAAAAAAAATACGAATGAAAATGATTAACAAAGCAGTCTGTTTTTTTTTCAATTGTCGAAATCCGCCAGCCTGCCTAGTTCATGGTTCAGGTTAATTTTTGGCAACAAGTTTTACCATACGCGTCGTTGTGGTTCAGCATTATTACAATCAAGGAAGCTCAGCATCGTGTATCATAGAATATTTAGGTATAAAAGACTTCTTCGGGTCACGGAAAGGACATTGATCAGCTGTATTCGAAACTGTCGAAATCAACCCAACGAAGAAATCAATAATCATGAAGGTAAGTAAGCTTGCTTGCTGGCATATTCCAACATAAATTTAATTTTAATTTTTGAACAGTGCATCGCTGTAGTCATGATGGCCTTGGCCGTTGTTGCTTCGGGAGCCTCCGTCGCCTATTCCGTTGTCCAGCAGAATGTCAGTCCTCAGCTGGTGGCCTCGCTTCCAGTGACTAGCTATGCTGCGTCTCCAATCGCTTACTCCGTTGCTGGCCCCACTTTCGTTCAGGCTAACGTTGTTCCAAGGTATGTGTCTCCGGTGGCTTACGCTGCCGCACCAGCATTGACGTACAGCACCGTTGATAGCACGGTTGTTGAAGCTGCACCAGTCGTTGCCCAGGCTACCGCCGTTGTTGCCCAGCCTGCTGTTGCCGTTGTCGCTCAACCGGAAGCACGTTACCTAGCTGCCAACCCGGGAGCTGTTCATGATGCTCCTCTTCCAGGGCACACCGTCTCGCAGCAATCGCTCAATCTGGAGGCTGCTCCCGGAACCGCTTAAATTGTAGATACGTTTAAAATAGTTATAATAAAGTTCTAATCAGTGTGTAAGAGATAATTGCATAAATTGTGTGTTTTCTTTTTTTTGTTGTTTTGCTCATATGGAAAGTCTCTGCAATCAATGCACAATGGTTTGAATCGCAAAAAGAAATCTGGCTGGCAATGTCGCCTCTTTTTGACACCAAACGTTTTCCCGTTTTCCCGTTTTGATGTAAAGTGTCGCTATTTCAGTGCTTTTTAATGGTGGGTGGGAAGGGGGGGGGGGGGAAGTGATGCATGACAAAATTTGTACTGAATTGACGTTTTCAAAACATCAGATGCAATCGCTCGTTTGGTAATTGTGAAAGTAATTCACCGTCTATATACCTATATATAAAAGATGGAGCACCCTGTGCATTGTCTACAATAGAGATGGGAAAATAGTTGATTTCAAAGAACCGTTCAGTGATGCCGAGTTCTATTGAAAGAACTAATTCTCGACCGTCCATTCGTTCTTTTCATAGTTGCTGTAGAGAGCATAGTTTTGTTGAGGCGAGCAAAAAAAAAAGATCATACAAATTAGAACTGAGTTTTCGTGATGAAGCTTTCTTATTAGAGAACTAACTCGGATAAAGGTTGAGCGAGCCAAAAAAAAAGAGTCCCACGACTTTGCACTGAAGAACTATCGTTCTCGAAAAAAGAACTACACCCAAACCTCCGTTTATGTAAACTTTTTTACGTTACCTTTTTTTACGTAACTCTTTTTACGAACCAAATCCCAAATAACGCAAACTTTTTTTACGAATCTACTTCGTAAAAAGAGGTTTTTTGCATACAACGAAAATCATTTCCGGCTCATTTGTATTCCATGGAAATTACTACAATATGAGTATTTTCGAAACGGGTTCGATGAGTACATGTCGGAAAACGATGTTTGAGGTGGTTTTGAATTTCTAGAGGGCGACCTCCGGTTTATTGATATTCCTTGAAAACCATTATAATATGGGTATTTTTGGTTTGATGAGTAGATGTATAGGAAGACAATGTTTGAGGTGGTTCTGAAATCCAAAATTGCGGCTTCCGGCTATTCCTTGGAAACATTTACAGTTAGTAAAGTTATTACTCGAATTACCCGAATACCTTCACAATATGCATATTTTCGGAACGGTTTTTATTAGTAAGAGCTTACATTTTTGAAGCAGTATCATAATATCGGCGCAGATCTAAATTATAGCCGGATTTAGTAAAAATTAAGACTAAAATACCAGTCAAATCAGTTTCAGATTATCAAGACTATTGAAGCTACTGAATAATTGCTTTAAATAAAGTAAAATTCGGGATATAAAAAACTGGAGCAAATGACTGTATTATCTTGGAATTCAGAACTACCGCAAACATCGTTTTCCGACATGTATTCATCAAATCCGTTCCAAAAATACCCCCAATTCTGATGGTTTGTAATGAATATCGATGAACCGGAAGTCGCCATCTTGGAAAATGATGCTACTTAAAACATCCTTTTCCTGCAAAAACTTATAATTTTCGTTCCATCAATATCCAATATATTATACATATCCAATAATACATGTACATAAGGAAAACTTTTTTTTTACGTTAAAAATTACAAATAACGTAAACTTTTTTCTACGTCATAATTCCATTTACGAACCCCCGATTATTGCGTAAATGGACGTTTGGGTGTATTGCTCATTCACTATTTCAAAAGAACTAGTTTTTTTTAACCGTTCGCGAACGAATTGCCCATCTCTAGTCAACAATACTGTCGAAAACTAAAACTCTCTATCTGCTTTCAGTAAAAAGCATGCTCGTTCATTTCCAGAAAAGCACCTCAATACTTTTTTTTAAATGTATTATTTATTGCAATATGAGTTAAAATTGAATGGTTAAGATTTAAGTTGGGTGATCAGCCACAAGTGGTGATTTTTCAGCCCTATTATATACAAGATTTAGTTATTACCACTAAGACATCATTTGCTTCCGCAATTCTGTGATTTTTGTGTAACTGTAAAAAAGAACTTGTATATTAACTTACTAACTAATACAGAGAGCGAATCGATTCAATCGAAGATTGCATTGATTTTTGTAGGAATTTGATTTTAATATCTTGTGACATTACATTTAATGGTTCTATGTTTGTGAGTCTGTGTAACTAACATTTGTACTAAATCAAAGAAGATGCTTCAACACCTCGATACTTCCTACAACTCTTCAGAAGACACCACAAAGGAAAGTTTACGATATGTCCGCAAAATAACTAAAAGGCACGAAATTACAGTTTTGGACCACTTTGCACTAGGTGGATTAGAACAGATTTTGTTTTGTTTATGATCAAAGTAGCCATGGCTTTTAATTAAGATTGCAATGATGGATTTCAAATCAGATGTAACAACCGATTCCTAGTCTGATCATCTCCGATATTACACAGTAATTAAATAAATTAAATAAATTAATCTAGAGTCACTGAACAATCAAAGCAACTAACTTTCGATATATTGGGAAAGTTTCTACGCGAGTCATCTACGGAAAAATAATATTCAGACAAATAGATAGAGCCATTTCGCTTTATTTCTCCGTCATCTCTAGCTTATGGAGAATGACATATTTCAACGTTATTTAACATTGAGCACCATAAATCTAGTATTCAGATACATCAACATTACAGTTTTAGATTACTAATCCGGAGAAATTGTTTTGCTAAATGAATCGTAGGCCCGTCTCTAAGTTATTTTATAACCATTTTTTTTTAAACTTAGAAATTACTAGTTATGAAAATCTCTTTATCTTGAAATGATGCCATAAATTCTGATTTATTCAAGATACACAAGCCGAAAAGGGATACAAAACTGCTGAAATGTCTTTACCGGATGAACGATAAGAAACAAATTATGTTTTTTTGAAATTTAAATGAACTTACAAAAAGTTAGCATGCTCGAGCTCAAGCCTCAATGATGTATTTTTCGCGAATTTTTACATTCGGTGTTTCAATCATTTACCTTACTCGAATCCGTTTTTTCGTTGACTAAAACTAAGTTGGCGATGGTTTCACGCCATAAAAAATATTTTCTGACCAAAAGTTCGGTTAAACGGGACTGTACTTCCTGCTGTCAAAAATTATCACGAGTTTTCCGAAGACGTTACATACTTTCGTGCGTAAGAAAAGAAGCCCGTATCTTTCGATTATTCTAGGAGATGCAAAAATTATTTTATTGCGATGAATCAAAAAGCATCAAATAGTACATACATAGCAGTGTTCGTAAAAAATTTGTATTGTCATATATGGAAAATTGTAGATTGTACGACCCCTGCCCCAAAACGATTCTTTTTTTGTGGTCGTTTTCGATGAGCGGGATAGCTCAAAAGCAATTAATTGATTAATTTCAAATTTAAAGACATGTCTAAAACTAGGTCGTAAACGAAAAACTTTGCAAAACAATATTTTGGGCGTGAATGGTAAAGTTTTTTTTACGAAAAAATCGTCATTCGAATATCAAATTTTGGACAAATATTGCCAATCACGCAAAAAAAATTGTTTTGAAAATACCCTCGTTCACAAACTATCGAATCGAATTAATAGATTCATTGGTTATCGAGGCATCGCCAATAACTATAGAAAAAAACGACCACAAAATTTAGGTATGTGTTAGTTTGCCCAAAGTGATGTCATGGCAACTTTGGCAAAACACGCTACCCTTTTTTTATGATCAAGTCAAAGTTTGAGTAGATAACGACCTAATTTTGGGTAGCTTCTGGAAGAGCTCGAGAATGAGTGATTTCTCCTCAAAATATAAGTAAACTCGATTTTCAGTGTAGTTTTAAGCTTCAAGAAAGTAGATATTATAAGTAATAATGCAACATTTGGTTGCTTGAGGTAGCTGTCACGATGAACTCCTGAAATTTATCTAGAAAGAAATGATAAATATCTGCAATTGTGAGCACTTCTTCTGACATAGACTGCGTGTAAATCCATATTTTATGACAATTTTTTTTCTGAATTAGGCCGATCATTTTCTTCAACTGACAGGAATAGTTCAAGACAATACACAATTAGGTATGCTTCCGCGTAAGCCGGTTATTAGAGACATTAAGTTATGAGATGATAAATGGTTGAAGGGAATTTGAGTATTATAAAGAAACCGATTTAAATTAGTTATCATATTTCAATAATTTAAATTTCATCAAGCTGACATATTCTAGAGGTGCACGAGAGATTATTCGTAAAAAAATTCAAATGTAACTGTTATGTCATTTTGGCATGAGAAAACAGAAACCGACTCAGACTTAGTGATGCCAAGGTGTCAGAAACCCAAAAGAAAACATTTTTCATTTGTAATGAGGCCTTTCTCATATTACTTATATTTTCAAGAACATCACTAGAAGATTCTCTCAAGATTTTTTTTAAAGCTTGAATAACTGAACGAACGACGAACTGAGTTGAATGGTGTTTGCATATCCTTTCTATATGAGAAAAGCAAAAGTATATTTTTCTAGATATATATATTTTCTAAATTCTAACTTAAGGTATAAGAATTTTGCAATAACAAATATACTCTTTTCAATGATAGGGTATTGTAAATTTTCTTCTCATCCTTCCATACAAAATATATGGCGATGTATCGATGATGTGTTGCGACTAGAGTTTTAAAAACGTAGCAAAGGGCTGTCACTGTTCAACAGTATTTGATTTTATAGCATATTTTCTTCACTTTTCAAAAATTGCTAAGCGATCCTTCACATTTCCACGAATTTAAAGTTTTTAAATCACAGAAACAAGAGCTAGAGCATGGTGTGCTGATGATATTTTTCCAGTGTTATTTTTTTAAACTTTTTGTCAATTAAATTCCTTTTACATTCTTTTTTTTATTTATTCGGCATTTAGAAAAATATAAATCTTTTGAACTCTGCCTATTTATTTTTGTTCCTCGATTTATCATATAAATATTCTTTGAAAAAACTACTATATGAAATGAAAAGTCCCGGGCCACTCACTGAAAAGACGGTGAAATTGAATGATTTGCGGTACGGAATAGTCCTCTACCGCCGTATTCTCCAGACCTGGCCCTCAGCGACTATTATCTTTTTCCTAACCTGAAAAGAAAAAGGTTTCTCAAGGGAAAGAAATTTTCGTCGAACGCTGAAGTCAGGATCGACTCGGAATCATCATTGAATGCAAATTGTCATCACCATTGTATCATTACAATACCGTTATTCAAAGTATAGTTCATCGTTATCTACTACTTTCTACCATTTTCTGGTTAAGCTCAAATTTTAGATTGAAAAAATTCCTGTTCTTCTGATTCAATGCGTCAATCGAGCCAATTCTTGACGGTTTCGTAGTTTTGCGCCATGGATTGGAGCTAATGGTAATCGGATGGAGCCAATGTCTGGTAAACATGCTGGCTAGGGCAGAGCTTCTCATTACAGCGTTTAACAACTTTCGAAAACGAGGCATCAGAGGATCCAAGCTAGGACATAAGTTACAATAATCTCTAGTCGAATAAATAATGGTCAAAACATTTTTTCTAATATCAGTTTATTGCGCTTCCAAAATAAATTCTTGTACAAAATTCAACGTCATCAAATGAAACAATTCGCTCCTAGGTCCAACTCGGAACCAATTCACCTCCACAGATTACCAGTAGTTCTTGTAGCCCCAGCCTTGTCCGTAGCCACCGTAGTTCCACAGTCCACCGGTGGCCACAGTCGGAACACCGTATCCCCAGCTTTTGCCATAGGATGGCCATGCACCTCCCCAGGCTACCGGTGATGCAGGATACGCATACTTAGTGATGGCTGCCTTGCCGTACAAACCTCCGTAGGCTGGCCAAACCGTGCTGCTGCTGCTGACGGGCCATCCTACGCTGGAGTATGAGCCCCAACTACCCGGGTAGGCCTGTGCTGCGACGGCCAGAACCAGGAGGCAAAGTGATCCAATCATGAGCTGAAATTGTGAATATGAAAAATATGGATTATTTTCGTTAGTTTTAAAATATGATTCGTTCCCAGTACCTTCATTACGATGGTTTTTTTTCCTGGAATCCTGTTAAAACAGATTAAAAGAACTGCTGTAACTTGACTGATGCTCCCAGCTACGGTTATGCGACCTTTTATACTGATTGTAAGTAATGAGAATTAGAACGTCTTTCGAAAATGGGAACCTTTTTTTTCGGTGAACGTGTGCCGCCTTCAACAATGATTTTAATAACGCTGATAACTGATGCGTGAAACCACGTGCAGTGAACCGTAGTTTTGTTACAACTCGAAATGGAAATGTAAAAGGCATTCGTGTAGGTTCCTAATGTCGTTTAGCGTTTAGCGATTTAATTAAATTGACCAGAAGTCTAAATCAATCATTGGGTGTTCAAACCGATAGAACACAGGAAGAAATTATGAATTTTACAGGTGACATAATTCTATGAACGATACAATTCATAACTACTTAACTTGTCAAATGACGCAATATTCCATTCGCACAGAATTTTACAGGCTCCGAGTGTAATTTTCACTGGGTTATCAAGTGTCGCTGTTTGGATTTATATCTATCAATTATTCAGTCGATTAACTGGAGTGCTTTGTGATCGTAATTTTCAAATCACACAATTTTACATATTCTTTAATTTATGTATATGTAAGTTCTCTTTTTTATTTTTCCACTCCAAGAGAGAATGGAGAATGAGAGAGAAAACAAAAAGAGTCACCCGTCTTTGACTGAGTATATTTCTACTTGGTCATAGAACTACGGAATATCTCATTTGATAATCACTTTCACAGTACAGATTACAGTTGACGATAATTTTAGTCAGTCTGTCAAGGACATTCGACGTGACAAATTTCAATTCTGCTCTCAAGTATCATGCATTTGGTTTAATACAGGGAGAAGCTCACGAATAACGCATTTAAATGCTGATTCAGGATTCTGAGCTATGATCTGGCAAGCAATTTGTAGCTGTGGTAAGATTCCGAAACCCTTCATCACCACTGCTTCAATGAACAGCGAAATACACATCAAGGAATGTTTACAAAAACGTTTTCTACCCATGATTCGAAGCCACAAGGATCCTGTTGTTTTCTGGCGAGATCTTGCTTCTTGCCACTACTCGAAATCAACGGTAGAATTGTATACTACTAAAAATGTCACTTTCGTCCCAAAAGACATGAATCCACCAAACTGCCCATAACTTCGACCAATTGAGGAATTTTGGGCATTAACGAAGGCACATCATGTCTCGGCAGCCGAAACCATTTAACAGTTCGAAATAGATTGGAAAAAAGTGTCAAAGCTTGTCGCTAAGAAGTCTGTACGGAATTTAATGAAGAACGTTCGCAAGCTAGTCTACAATGGCTAAGTAGCAAATGTTGAGAATAATATTCTGTTGTTGTAGTCTAATATTATCAGTATATCGAATAAAATTTGAATATCTAACACTTGTGAATTATTTACAGCGAAATCAAAGTGCGTCCATACTTTCTGGGACAGTCTTTAAATGTAAATATTTATTACTCACGAAGGTGTGACATCAATCCCACGTGGTGTAGGAATCGGATAACTAAGTGCAATTTTCTGCTTACGCAATGTCTTCAATTAAAAGTGGATTTCTTGTAGTCGGTAGCATTCCGGTTCTAGCTAATCCAGTTCGGAACACCCTGGACCCTGTCCATTGTTGTCTGTCGTTGAATGATAATACTTCGGTTAGATCACATCTAGTGGGGCAATTACCATAAGGCACATTAGCTTTTTGCGTGATAAGAACTGCTTATATTATTGAATTATATTATTCAAAGATTGATCCTAGTGATTTAATTCTTAAAATTGTGATAGCAATTTGGTTATTACTTCATTACCTAAGAAGCAGTTTTACTAATTGACTTCGTTGTATTACAATTTTCATTTTATGTTGGAAATAAAAAAAACTTTCGTCATTTTACCATTATGTTTGGAAGTTTGCTAACACAAACGATTGTGGTTGAGTTCATAGTTTAAATTTTCTCAGGGAAAAAATTAACAAAAAGGTAATTTTTTAATATTCAGGGTTATTTCTCGAGGAAGTTTATAGCTTGATTCGATAATTTTGGGATTACTCAGAGTTGTTCGCGATTCAACAGTTTTTTAAGGTCTGAGGACACAGGGCCACGTGTTGAGTTTTAAATCGACCACGTGGCTCGCTCAATTCTCTTTGCGCATCGTATTTCTCTTGTACTCTCTCGTATATGAGCAAACTGTACCGGGTTGCCAGCATACATTTTATTATTTTAATGAGAAGTTTTATCACTTTTATCTATCGTATGGGTTGGACAGGACATGGATTCCAATGAACAATGAAAAAATATTCAACTTTCACAAAGATTGAATGTCTGTGTGTTTGGCAACCTTGTCGAGTCAATTTTATTTCTCTCTCCTTTTTCAGAATGCTATCAGGAAATCAAAGCGAAAAAAATGGCGGATGCATTGAAACTGACTTTGATTCACAGAAAAATACAAGACTTTATTTTTATCGCGATAACATATATGTTTTTATATACTAATCGCATCTAAACTAAATTATCTAGACTTTGTCACGGTAGATTTATGATACAAGCCTTCAAAGCCGAGATATTCGATGAACAAGTAGAGGTATGCATTTCCGAGCGTTCCAATTTTCAGCAGTTCTTCAGTCAGAAAAATATATAACACGACCGCTAAACTCAATGTACCATTCTAAAAATTTCACAGAATATTCTCATTTAAATTTCGAAGACATTGTCAGGTGGGTTTTTCTATATTCTGCACCGTTTCAAAGAAAATTTAATTTGAAACGGGAAAATAGCAAAAAACCTACCACTTTACGGTACTGTCCTCAGTCCTTAATAAGAACTGTAAAGAAATTTATTCTGGAAATCATGACATACTATGATTTTCAATCTCATTCTTCTACACAGACTGGTCATCGAACGAAAGACAAATCAGCGGAGTTGCTAGTTTAACATCTTTGTTGCCAGTTTAATGGAGGACCGTCTAGTCTATATATTCGTTTATGATCGAACATTAAAGTCAACGTTTGTCTACGAGACGGAAGTGGGGGTTTTGCCTAAAGCCTACTTAGTTTCGTAATTATTTTTTCAATTTTTCAAGAAATTTAGCCTAGCTTAATTAACCGTCCGCGCGTTTCCTTCGATTGATCAAAAAGCCAGTTGAAATTGCATATTCAATCAGGCACGGCCCTGGCCCCTCCCAAAATCGGACACTTTCATCGGTTGGTTCGATGCATACTATTTATACATTCATTGGACCACTACTTCCGGTAACTCTGGAACTGGCTAACTGGTTTGCGTTCCTTAAATATTTCTTTTTGGGAGGTGCAAGGCAAATAAATATTACGGGGCTAGTGTTCCTGCAAATTACACCGTAAAACAGTGCTTCGAGAGCAGCCCGCAGCAGGAGGCCTTCCATTGCGATTACAAAAATCAATGTCGAAATTAAAAGAAATGGTACTTACAGAGACAGCTGAACCGATCATCACGAACTAATTTAATTTTTTTTCGATCCGACTTCCGGTTCCGGAATTAAGAGTAATTTAGGTAAAACGGCACACTCAATATTCTCTGAAATTTCCTTATAGATTTTCACAATTAAGGTGTAAATGTAAAGTCTTGAAATTATTTAAGAAGTTCCCGTAAAAGTTGCTTTAGATCCGGCTTCTGTCATTACATTCCGGAAGACTGTATGAAGGCGCAATAAATGAAAAATTTTCTAATTCCTCGAGTATTTTTGTGATCGAGTGATGGAGAAACGAGGTTCAAATTTTTCTAAACCTTCTAGTTGGGAGATTTTGTTAGTTGGTGGATATATGGGACTACTAGTGACCGGTTTCCAGTTCCGAAAGAACTGACAATGGTGAAGAAAACCTTCAAAAACGGAACTCACTTCGATTTGTTTTTGCTGACTTTCAACTCATATTGGTTTAAGTGAGGTTTTCAACTATGGCTGTTTTCCTATATCTGTTATTAGAACCTTAACAGTTCGTTGACATCGCAAAGTATCTCTGAGTGTATGTGATTCCATAGCCTGCCACTGAATTTCATCCGCACTCGCTTTCGGTTTTGAAACTACAGGGTGCTTAGAGTAAAGATTTCGAAAGTGTGTTTGTATAAGTAACTATATAAGTGATATAAGTAAATTATTTTAGCTACTAGACCTTGTTAACAAACTTATTGGAACCGATTCTCGTAAACCGGAGTTACAGTACGAGAGCTTCAAAACTTCAAATGGATCGTGTTGGATGTATGCATGTTTAACCAAATTTCACAGTTCCAGATTTCCGGTCGAAAAACTTCGACAAAGTAGAGCTGACTCGGCTATGTTAGTAACAGTTCCAACTTTTGAGTAATACGCATGAGTGAATTACATGAAATTTCGGTAATTATTATAAATGACCGACAAAATCATTTTGCAAGCAGTCACGAAAGTGCTCTTAATACTCATTTATGGTACACAAAAAGGATGATAATTTGATGGAAGCTAGCGTAAATGAATTTTGACATTTCGTTTTAAAACTAGTTCTGGCGCGAACCATAGAACTTAACGTTAATTAGAGCTTGCCGTGCCCGGATAATATTCAATTAATCACTGAACTGTGACCCCATCCGACCACGTGCCGAACAATCCGTCCGGCCTGTCGGCTAAGAAATACTTTGATTAAAATACCTCACAAATAAATTAGCCACTCAGCACAGAATCGCTGTGGATCAATCTGCTCGGAACATGCCAAGGTCGTTTGGAGGAATCGCGGACCCACACCTCAACGCTCCGTCTCGTTTCAGCAAACGACCCCTGGCTCAATTTCTTGTGATTATTTTCCCCACGTTCTTGTTTTATCGGTTAGTTCTCCTTTGCGCGACATTACACTACAAGTAGTGTACAGAAGAAGGAAACAGAAAAAAATGCTTTGGTACAATAAAAATATAAACATGATACGAGTTCTCGCGTTCCTCGGGTTCCGGATCATTGAGCTTAGCTGCTTAATATTAACTTCGAACGTGAAACCTGTGGAACGTTTCAGCTTCTCTATGTTTTATGCTGGTTCTGTACTGTTTTTTTTTTCTACTACTCAACAGATCAATTCGCCAGTACGGCCAACTTTGTTTTTTTTTTGCGGCGCACTGAATTACCCGCGCCAATGCGGTGGCAGTGGCGGCGGTGCTGCTGCTGCTGCTGTTGTTGGACCCACGCGCTTTCCGGGAGCAAGCGTACGCGAAACGATCACAGCAAGCCTGACTAGCCAATCTTGATTCGTCGTCCGGTGCGTTTAGTAGCGTAATGCGGTCGTTGGTCCGCTATCGGCATCAACACAATGCAATGGTTCATTCTACCTTTCCAATTAAGGATCGGTATGATATGTATATTGTGGTTTCTGAGCAGCTAAACCCACACTCCAGGACAATATCTCGCCAGTATGGCGACGTCGTGTGCAGCGTATGTACATTGTCTGTTTGTACGTAGAGGAATGCGGGGTGATATACACCTCTTCGTTAAATGACGAACTTGATCATTATGCAATATTGCTCAACCTATATAAGAACATTTTGCGAGATCAAAATATATTACTTCTTAAAAAACCTGTTTTAATCCACCTAGTGGTGTAATGATGGCTTTCTCATATCAATCATACTATCATATATAATACTGTGGTGTTCTTCAAAAATATTTTTCTTTGATTCTTAGAAGAATAACCGAAATTGATTTGTTTGACCGTCTACTGATAAAAACTATCAATTGAAAAAGATTTGAGGTCGATTTAGAAAACTTTTTACGGTTTTTCGCTCTTTTCAGTGATGGTATAAAATTTTTAACTCACTTTACCCTATATTTCCGGATCCGGAAGTCGGATCCTGATGAAATTCAGGAATTACGTATGGGACCACAGGACCTTTCATTTGAACCTAAGTTTGTGAAAATCGGTCGCGCCATCTATGAGAAAAGTTAGTGCACTTATTTTCACAATTTCTTGCACATTTTACCCCATAATTCCGGAACCGGAAGTCGGATCCAAAAAATATGCAGGAATTTTGTATGGGACCACAAGACCTTTCATTTGAATCTAAGTTTGTAAAAATCGGTTCAGCCATCTCCGAGTAAAGTTAGTGCAAAAAAACGTTACACACACACAGACATTTTGCGTACTCGACGAACTGAGTCGAATGGTATATGACACTCGGTTCTCCGGGCCTCGGTTCAAAAGTGGGTTTTCTCAGTGATTGCATAACCTTTCTATATGAGAAAGGTGAAAAAAGATTTTAAAACAAATTTCTACCATAATATCTCAGCAATTCACAAATCATTATTAACATCTAAGTAATCCACAAATCAGTAGCATCTATTGAAATCAGTTCAGCCATCTTCGAAAAAATTCAATGCAGGGAAAAAGCGTTCTTTCGGTTACGTCACTTATGCCATTATGTCTCTGGAAGATAAAGATAGTATTAAATAGAACGCTAAAGGAAAAACTAATTTCAAGGATTTTTAAATCCCATTCCTGATTTTTATACAGATCCGACTTCCAGCTCCGCAGATACAGTGCTTTTAGCGTAAAACTATCAGTTTCAAACGTATTTTTCCATGAGTGACCATGTGATGAGTAACGAATTTCTTTTAATTGACTGATAAATATCTCTAGTTTGCAGACCATGATAATCGACGACCAATTAAACTCATATCAGTTATGTCTGGTTATAAACGGTTTCAGAGCATGTACTGAAAAAGGAGAAAACTTACAAAATCAAATTGGAACGTAGAAAAGATTTTACAATCCCATAGGTGACTGTGAAATTTTAATCGACCTTGACTACATCGGTCTAGCAGGTGCGACTGTATGCATTTAAATGAAATTCTTCACATGTTTCTACTGTATTAGAGTACATCCGTATTCATTTAATATAAACATGTGTTTGTAAATATTTCATTTTACTCTATGCCTCAATGAGAATATGTGAAAAAAGTCTGTATCGGTGAATCGAAAATCTGTGCTGGACACAAATGACAAGAAATTGATTCACAACGAAATGATAGTCATTAGAAACCAGAATTTCAAGAAAAGAAAGCTTTTCTTCCTCTGTCTTTTATAATGTTATAGTTGAAATTACATTGGAAGTGTTTTTTTTATCTGAGCGTCTCGGAATGATATTTTAACAAACAACCCTAACAATCCAATCATCTTATCAAAGTAAATTCAAAAATTTTTTTTAAAAAAAAACAAAAAACATAAAGAAGCAATGGAATAAAAAATGAACACAGAAAAACCGTCATTCACAGATGAAACCATTTGTAGTGTTTACCGCCCTTGATATTCTTTTTTATTTTGTACCCTCTTCTAAGTTCTACTAAAACAACTGGATAACGATAGTTCACACTATCAAAAAAAGATCTGCAAAATCTGTAGTTTTGGCTAAAACTCTGTGAATGTACAATCTTGATAATAATTTCATCTGAAAATCTGTAAAATACGGCAACGTTGTGTTTGTTCGGTAATTTGTTGGGAAAAGAGGAGCAGTTTTCGGAGAGACGGTGAACGTTACAGTCGCAAGAGATGACGACATGTATAAATGAGTATGTTGTCTTTTCCTGTTTCGGTATAATAAAATAAATTAATAATTTTCTAGTATCTCTTCGTTTAAATTTGGAGGAATTGATAATCAATATGAAAGAGGTATATCTATCAATCGTCAAACAAACAAAAAAAATTTAAACTCTAAGTGAATAGAAAGATAGGATTTCTGGTTTAATTACATTTTTAAAATAAAAAACAGAAAAGATAGTGGAACTTTCTGGCTTCCTGGGATGAAGTGATTTGCAAACCAATTGCAAACTTTATTATTAAAAAGAAATAACTCAATGGTAGAACATTATTTTATTTGAAATCATAGTTAAAATATCAGAAATAATAACTAAAGATGCTTGGTAGAGTAACAACAACATAGCAGATTTCGTCATTGTAATATCAAACTAAGAGAAAAAATATTTCTAGATGTCAAATTTCTCAGAGTTGTAATTTTACCATTCAGAATAGAATACTATTATTAACTTTCCGCATATCTAATTCTGAGACAGTTTATTAAGTTGTTTTTCATTCAAAGATGGAACTATTAGATCAGTTGTACTCAATTCAATTGAAATGCAATAACAAAATTAGATGCAATAACTAATATTCATGTTATTATACCCTTCGATTAAATGTCATAAAAATATAAAGTATAGCAATGACAACCTAGAAATAACAAGTCAAGATGGTAAAATTTGCAGTAACATTGGTCTTTGTTTGCTATTTACATCTACCCGGGTTAGAAGGGCGTTTTACTCTACCCAACCACGCGTTCTTTCTTCAGTGCTCAGATAATTTTCTCGATACCGGACAGCGAGCATTGATTCAATTCCGCATGGTTTTTTTCAGCCAGCAACTGAATTAATCCAGTTTCGCTACCTTGGCTGGGCTTTACTGAGCAGATAGCCGGTGTCTTAGCCAGTTTTACGAGAGTGCATGCTCCCCAAGTGTACGAACGCCTGACTGACTGACTAACGAGTGAGCAGGAATAGGAAAGATCGATAAACGGATTGGAATTTTACGCTGGCGTTCGGGTTGATGTGTAGAACCTTTTCGGATTTCTGGTTTTGGCAGTCGCCGTCAAGATTACAACTCGACAGATTTGTGGTTTCCACAAGTTGTTTTGATATGAACTGTGTTATTGCAAAATACAATTAGGCGTGGCCATTGAATTGTTTAAAACGGTTTGTTTTGTTTATACAACTGGACAATTGTATGAAAGTATTGTAAAATGTTGAGCTTCTCGTGAACTACAGATGTCTTTGTTTTCTTTCTTTTGACCTTTTTCTTCCAGACCGGAAATTGAACTTAACAACGACGTACGCAAAATGAAACTTCCAAATGTCAAACTTATGAGGACTATTCAACAAGCTACCTGTAATAGGGGAGACCGGGGCTGGTTGACCGTAGGGGCAGGTTGGCCGAGTGGCTTTTCTGTAAAGACTTTTATGCGCAGTGGCCACATCTATAGTGATTTTGGGTGGAGTATAAGGTTACTCATGTACCGATGTAATTTCAAGTGTTTTTGTTTTGCCGTTTGTACAGGAGCACGATGATTTTTGTTTTCGCTGTTGGAGAGTAAATTTCATTTTTTGTAAAGTAATATATGTGAAGTGAATAAATTTACATCCGAAGCTAAAAACATTTCACTAATGCTGCCGAAACTAAGTCTATAATAATTAAGACTAAAAAGTAAAGAGGGGAGTTTTTTTCGAACCTACATAGTAGAGAAGGGTGCATAATAAAGACTGTCCCAGAAAGTATGGACGCACTTTGATTTCGCTGTAAATAATTCACAATATTCAAATTTTATTCGATATACTGATAATATTAGGCTACAACAACAGAATATTATTCTCAACATTTGCTACTTAGCCATTGTAGACTAGCTGGCGCACCTTCTTGCGAACGTTCCTCATTAAAAAATTTCCAATCTTTTTCGAACTGTTGAATGGTTTCGGCTGCCGAGACATGTTTCCTAAGATGTGCCTTCGTTAATGCCGAAAATTCCTCAATTGGTCGAAGTTGTGGGCAATTTGGTGGATTCATGTCTTTTGGGACGAAAGTGACATTTTTGGTAGTTGATGACATTCTACCGTTGATTTCGAGTAGTGGCAAGAAGCAAGATCTAGCCAGAAGTCAACAGGATCCTTGTGGCTTCGAGTCATGGGTAGAAGTCGTTTTTGTAAACATTCCTTGATGTATATTTCGCTGTTCATTGAAGCAGTGGTGATGAAGGGTTTCGAAATCTTACTGCAGCTACAAATTGCTTGCCAGACCATAGCTTTCTTACCAAATTTTTTGACTTCAATCGATGTCTCGGACTGGTTTAACACTTGCCCTTCTCGCACCGTATAATATTGTGGTCCCGGCAAGGATTTGTAATCGAGTTTCACGTAGGTTTCGTCGTTCATGATTATGCAGTTCAAATTTCCAGCAAGAATTGTATTGTACAGTTTTCGAACCCTCGGCCTGATCGATGCTTCTTGTTTCGGACTACGTTTTGGTTGTTTCTGCTTCTTATAGGTTCGAAGATTCAAACATTCTTTAACACGAAGAACATTTGACTTCAAAGTGCCCACGTCTTTGGCCACATCCCGAACTGAAACCTCCTTCTTTTGCTCGAACGCCTTCAGTATACGTTCATCCAACTGAGGGTTAGCAGGATATTTTTTTCGACCCGTTTTCGGTTTATCCTTAAAGGTGTTATCCTCACCGAACATCCTGATTGCATTTCGCACGGCTTTTTCACTTACTCCTTCCATTTTTGCTATCTTTCTCAGTCCGCGTTCTGTGCACCATTTGTACACATTTTTTTGACGTTGAAAACATTGAAAACGAATAAACAACTTCACAAGTGGTTAGAGAAGAGCGTAAACAACAGGACGCAGCAATAAAAATTTACAGATTCTGAACCATTGCGAAATGGTAGCGATTTTTTGTTGCGTCCATACTTTTTGGTACAGTCTTTAGCAGATTTCAAAAAGTGATTGAGTGTTATATAAATAGTTAATAAGTGCAACTTATCGTCGAAACCCTTCAAGTTTTTTTATATCGTTTATTTATACCCGGCTTTAACTTAATTTTGGTCGTTCGCCGGGTTGTCCTCTTGATGTAGTTTTGAATACGAAAACCGAATTAATATTTCGTGTGCCAAAACCGGACTAGAACTTTCCGGAGCAGAAAACGTTTAAAGTCATTCTAGTGCAACAACCGGGGAAAAAAACTTTGAATGGGATAACCAGATAAAACCTTTGCCGGTACTTTCAGAGCAAATGGGTTGATTTTTGCATGGAAACTTTCTACGTGTTTTCCTCGGTTGCGGGATTCATTCAATATTTTGAATGTTATGTATTTTATCTATCAGACTCAAATTCGTGTGCTGTTTAACCAAACATATGCGCTTGAAACCCACCTACAAGTTGTTTCAGATCTAAAAGCTTTTTATATACTGGATATTGATGACGAACTTTCCATTTTAATCTAATTGTCTGGAAATTAAATATTTTTATCTTGACGAATTAAGTTCGATAATATATGCCTATTAAAATATTTTTCAGAAAAAAATTCATTCAAGTGTAAAAATTTACACCAATTATCGCTATTATCAGGTTCGAAAAGTAGTTTAATATAAATGAAATTACTATTGCGATTACTATATTTAATTCTGGATCGTATTTGAATAGTTAAACAATTTTTAATAAATCTTAAGGTGATGTTGAGCAAGATTGCAGAAGGATTTTCAAGAAGTAGGTTAAAGAGCTTTGGAATGATTGAATAGTTACAGATACTTTTTCCCGCTTTTGAAAACCTAATCATTAACAGTTGTGCCGTACGCCAAGAAAAGTAATTAAACAAGTCTCAGAAAACACTACCAAAAAAATGTAGGGTTTAATATTCTCACAAAAATGTATAAATGTTATTAAACTGAAGCCCTCGTACCTCGTGCTGCGCCGAGAGCGAACGAAGCGTTGTACATTCATTTCTGCCGCGGTAAAGCCTGCGAATGGTTGTCTTCTGATAATGAGAACAAATTTGTCTCAGCGCAATAAAAAGAGCGCATAAGATCTGCTACTACTCTGTGTAATACACAATTCCCACAATTTAAAACAATAATCAATTTTAGTTTTGTTACCCAATTTTATAGTTCACGGTGTTCGGTTTTTTGATTCACAATCAGAAATCTTGATTCACATTCTCGTGCGCAAAATTAGCTTATTTCCACCTCTGCTTTAAAGTGTATATTTATTACAAGCGAGATTCTTCACGACTATTGACTAACTTTAGGATACTGTTGCACGTTGAGCAACAATATTTCAACCCACCATCGTTGAAACATGATCGGCAATGCCTTTCGTAAACTTCCGGATATAAAAAGAATCCGCAATTAGGCTCAAGATAGATGATCCGGAATCAGCTTCGCTATTGAGATTGAATCATTTGATAAATTTAATTTCTGCTACAAATAAATAGATTGAACTTTCGATAGATGCTTTTGATTATCGGTCAAGGTTTGCTTTCAGCTGAGACAGCAAAACAGACTGAAAAACCGTAACTCATTTTCTGATTATCGGAAGTCGCTTCGAAAAGCAGCTGTGAATTTAGTGTCTGATCCGATAATTGCAATTACTGTAAATGTCCCGATGAGACCAAACTCACCAAACCATGAAAATGACTCGAAGAACATAACGCTGAAGCTCATTTCTGGTTGACATTAGCCGTTTCCTATTTTAATTACATTAATCGGATAAGCCCGGAGATCTGATTTTAAATTCAACGACTACGTGTTTTACGCATGTGGGGGGCGTGTCATGTCAAGGAGTTTTTGTTTGATGCGTAACACTTCTTGACCAATTCAGTTCTGCTATTTTTAGTTTATGTATTACCTCTCTCGTTCACACATGACTGATGGTTTATGATTAAATGATAATTGTGCTATGCATGTTACAATATCTGGGAAAGACACACTTGGAATTGAATTAATTTGGCTAATTAGTTTAAGCTATTTTTCAGCACTGAAAACGTCGGTCATGTTTACTTAAATTGAATTGATTATTTAGAGACTTTTAGTGCCACGGTTACAGTTCGTAAAATCAACAAAAAATTTTCTTTCGAATTTTCTATAATCAGTTTATGGTTCAAACAAAGCCATATGAGAGCCCGTTAGAGATAGTTATCGATTCGAGATGAATCAATTAACGAATCATTCCATTAACAACGGCATTCAATGTTACCGCTAATCATGCTACTAGCAAGATTGATTCGTTTTAGTCTACCGTCTAGATGTCTTCGAACCAACTAACGAACCGTCGGTCGGTGCAATTGAAACAGCGCATTAGTTTTGCACCGTTGTTGATCAGTTGCAATTAATCAACTACGAACTGGAACATTTCACCTCAACCCCCAACCCGATCGGTCACACCCAATTCCTTTGCAAGTTCGCATATGCATCATAATGACGGGCTCCGTGTTACATACACGGTAATGACCCCGGCACAGATGGTAAATGGGCTCTTAGAAGTGGCGGCTTTCAACTGGAATAATCAAACGAAAAAGCAAGTAATCGAATCCAACCATTCTCGATTCCATTAATCGTCATCATCATCATCTTGCTCTTTCCATCTGCTTATTTTGTTTTCCAGGAGAAACTTGAACCGAAAACAGCCTTGAATTCCTTTAAAAGCTTCTTTTGGGACATTAATCAAATGTCCAGAAATTACGAAACCGGAAAATTGAGCTTATCCTCTATCCACTGATTTTTCTCGGTCAAATTTACTAAAACTTAGGCTAGTTTGAAAGCCACCCATATTCGAATCCGGAAATATAACCGCAAAAGTAACGTAACCGACAAACAACACTTTTTGATATCCATCAGAAATTCATGTGCCGTGTCGTTTTCAACAAATATAGACCTGTTCGAAAGCAAGTGTTAGGCCAACGATTATTTGATTTTAAAGGCTTACAATGACAACTTTCAGTTCCAGAGACATAACCGTATTAGTGACGTATCCAACAAATTACCAGTTTTCTCCCAGATAACTGAATCAACGCCGACAATCGTTTGAAAGCTATCATCGGATCATTGATCAAGCTCGAATGACAAAAGGTGTATTCTTCTGATTACCGAGATTGATCGACCTTGTAGATTGGCAGCCTGACATGAATTCCTGTAAATTCACATTCGGGACGGGTCAGGGTCATTTCGCTGTATCGTACATTTGTTGTAATTGGAATTGATTTATAATAAAGAAAAATTAACTATCACAAATTTAATATACCGGATGAATTCATTTCCCCGTGTTTAATTCAGGCAGACTAGTATTTTGATTACACTTTTTAGATTGATTTACGATCCTCAGAATGGATTTCTCGAGCAACTTCGTTGACTTCATTTGCTACTAAGCATCAACTGGAACAATATCTTATTCAGTTTGGCCATATCGTTTTTGTTCGCGTGCTGTCTGACCTCGCTACCGCCATTTCTTTTGAGTAGACTGGGCAAACGATGTGGTTATAGTGAATTTGTAATTTTTTAAGTAATAAAGTGCTGTATTCAATTTTTTTTTCAGATCTGGCAGGTGATTAGCTGATGTGGAAAAGTGTCTCTTACCACTCATTCCTGCTCATCTATGTTTTGCTCTGATCTAGCATTCTGCCACTACGCTCGAAACGTGTTAGAATTCCATCGGAGTAAACTTTGTGCCAGAAAATATGAACCAACCGAATTCACCAGTTGGGCAATTACTAAACCAAGAATTCGCAAGCATTGAAACGAAGCTAGAGTTTATTTCTTTGTCAGCTTGTCATATGTCGATTCAATTCATCCAGTACACAAACAAAACGTCACAAAAATGTGTACTTGATTTTCTTGAAAACGGCTGGTTATGTGGATATTCACAAAGTTTGATTCAAATAAAAGGTCTCTCGGTCCCATAGCCTACTATTGATTCTATCCGAATCAAATTTTCTGTTAGAGGGTAACGAGCTAATAGTGCAAAAAATGAAAAAAAGTGCACTAGATTCTCTCAGTCCCATAATCTGCTTTTGAATTTCATCCTGATCCGACTTCCGGTTCCGGAGTAACGGGGTAAAATGTGCAAACAATAAGAAGAAAAGGGCACTCGATCTCCTCAAAGACCGCTGAACAAATTATTACAAGCTAAGGTTCAAATTAAAGCTCTTAGGATCCCTGGTACGCTGTCAAATTTCATCCGGTTACGATTTCCGGTTCCGGATTTACAGGCCGATAAGAATAAAAAAATCATTTTCAAAAGCGTGCTTTTATTCACGACACTGAAAAATCGAGAAAAATTCTGTTAAATAGTCCTTTTGTCAAGAATCCGACTTATTTTACTATGGGGCGCCATTTCAAAATTTACCTCCTGAGAGAGTGATAAGTTTTTGATCGTGAATATCTTTTGTTGTACCCAACGTATCAACATGATTTTTGCTACATGTCATCGTAAATATGATCATAATTTTATGAATTTTCAGTTGTGTGACATAATCACAAATAATTCAAAATTATACTTTTCTGAATTGTTTGGTACCAACGAGCATCATTGTTTGCCTCTCTCGTATTTTGAAAGCTCATAGCTCAGTGATCTGTAGAAGGATTTATATGATCTAACTACCAATGGATTCGTGTATTGCAATAACATTAAAGTGATTCATCTTTGGAATCCAATTGGAAATCACAATGAATTCCTAGTCAAATTTCGGACGAGTTTACCGATTGTACAAGCCAAGAGCCATCCCAGTTCTGTTTAAATGCAGATTCTGTGGTTCGTGACAATTCAAGGCACTTTTTAGTGCCATAGATCATCATTAAGAATTAATTGAATTTTCTCTATTTCCTACCAAAAGCATCAGCTTGCGCCGTCACTAACACATTCAATTACGACGGTAACGCTCTCTCGGAATGCGAAATTGAAAGTATTGATGTAGAACACATCTTTATACTAGTATGGGTGTCGTTTCGAAATATGCCATGCGAAACAGGGTTGCCACATATACCGATTAATCTGTTGTTTATTTCTCCTGAAAAATACAGATTTAAATGTTGTGAAAGGAAAGAATTTCTAAGCACCGCTAAAAATCCACATTTGTTTAAAAGTGTTTGGAATGAGCGGCATTCAAAATCCGGTTTTTATTGTAAGCCGACATGGTATGTTTATGGTAAATTTTTCTATCATGTCTGGCATATATTTTTTAATATAGTTATTGATTAATTATCTTGAACATACTTCTAATGTTATTTGTTTTTCCAAAAAGTTATAATAATGAAATAATAATAACAATCATAACATATTATTGTTATTATCATTGTTAGTTTTCCTATATTTTGAATTCGTGCCAGATTTTTCAATACTAATTATGAAGTGCTAGTGATAATATTACGGATAGCGGAGTTAAAGGTCTTAATATATTCCAATAATTTTCTATTTTGTTGATAAGATTGAATCTGAGCTGAATAATTAATATTTCGAATGATTGATTTTTTTATTTCAAAATTTTTTATGAAATTATTATTATTATTTATTATTATAATTATTGTTATTATTATTATTATAGTTATTGTAATTATTAACATTATTATTACCATTATTATTAGTAATTTTTCGTACTTAGTCTATATTAGGACCTATAAAAAATTGTTTCAAGTACGAATAAGAATGTACAGTTTTAGAATAGTAGCTGATTTGTACTTTAATGTAGGTGCATCGTTTTAAACTCTAGTAGTGAAGAAGGGGAAAGCTTGCACAATTCACACAATCCGTCAATTAACTGATATTCGGAAGTGTGAAGGAAACGTGCCAGTTTTTTTCGTATACGCGACATGCAGTTAAGTCTCGGACATTACCCACCCGCCTTTTTTTTTAGTTAGTTGATGACCAAATACACTGATTTGGGGTATTCCGGATCTACGTCGGTACTTGTCGGGAGACGGCCAGGATGGAGACCATGTTCGATTTATGTTCTATCATGCCCAACCGTGTTTTAGAGCTGTGTCTATCAGAAGGTTCACCGGTACATTTCTCGAAATAATGTTGTTGTTGTGATGTTCTTTCAATAAGTCGTTTATTTCGAGTGCAGTATGGCAAGTGGCACCATCCTGTTGAAACCACATTCCATCCACAACCATATCTTGAAAACTTGGCAACAAAAACTCATTGATCGTGGTTCTGTATCGATTTCCATTCACGGTATCGCGTCGTCCTTCCTCATTTTTAAAAATATAACCGATGATTCCACCAGCCCATAGACCACACCAAACAGTACATTTATCGGGATTCATCGGTAATTCTAGAAAGATGAGCTCCAAATACGATAATTTCGCTTGTTGACGTATTCATTCAACAAAAATTCGCCTCATCACTGAAGAGAATTTTGCGCTATAAACAGTTTTAATTGAACACTGATTTGGAAAATAAATTTCCACGATTTGGAAGCGTTCTGGAATTAACCTTTTCACGATGATTAGCCAAACAATACTGAGTAGAAACCTCACTTTACACTAGCAAAACAACTTTCAGGCAATAGAGTAATCCCTATTGGAAGAACGAACCTAAAATATGCCATTTATTTGGATGCAAACATAGACTAGGCCTTCACTTTTACCTAACGCTCGTATACGTACTGTATTCTACAGAATTGTACTGAATTTACGACCCAAATACTGCGTACTGTTTTTTACCCTCAAATATACTATATTTCAATTTGTACTGTATTTTCCCATTGAAATGTACTGTATTGTTTACATTAACAATAAAATGAAATTAATTTAAAAATCTTTAATGCATCAAATTTCAGTTCACCGCAATATAAAACGTGAAAAAGAACAGTGGCAACAGGTATCTAATATAAATACATGATTTGTCTCTTTCTTTCATTCAATTTCATCATTCATTCTTGTTCAGAGCGCGACAAAACAATTTTGAAATCCCAGGGCTAACAAAGAAAAAGTCGTTTTTATTTACCATGAAAACTTTTTATTCTTCAGTATGATCTCCATCTAGAGCGATACACTTGACCCATCAGTCCTCCAACATTTTACTGCCCTTTGAAAAAAAAAAGATAATAGACCAGGTCGCCGGTCAGGAGAATACGGAGGATGGTGAACCAATCCGTACCGCAAATCATTCAATTTCACCGTTTATGCCGTTTAGGACACGATTCTAATCTTTTTCCACAGCTTGATGAAAAGTAGAACTCGTCTGACACGATCAGCTGTTATTCAAACACTATAGTGAATAGAATGTGATGGCCATCTGGAGGCTTGTTCGCAACAAAAATATACACGGTTCGAAACTATTCACATATTTTCTGTGACAGGCCCACTTGAGCAATTCCAGGAATGAGTAGACGAAAAGGTGACAAAATCAGAATCGACCTTCTCCGATTTGGATGAAACTTTGCACATGGCTTCAGTATGGCAAACCAAAAGTTTTGAACCGATTGAGAGGTCAATCCGACTCACGACAGATTTGGAAAAAAGGGCGTATGTATTTTTGCATTTCTCCAAAATTGCCTTTTCAAATCGTTGTAACTCGGAAACCGTTAATTTTAGATTTTTTTTCTCAATAATTACAAAATAATTCGAAAAAGTTAAATAAAAAAAGCATGGTTTTAATATTTTTTTTGATAATTTTTATTTAGAACGAATTCCTTTGAATATCATCGATGAAATAAAAAAAATAAACGTTTCGTATTCCTCTCAATTTTGTCTTTCCCATGTACAGAAAGGATATGCAATCGATCCGAAGTTCAACTTCTTACACAACAAATCAAACCGGTAGCGAACGAGTTCAGGTTGGTCTTGCAAATTTACCAACCGGCTTTTTTATTGTCTTTTTGTTTGCTTGTAATTCCGCCTTTACTGATGAAATTCGCCAGTTCTCATCCAAGCAAACACTAAGACTGACAAACAATACCAGAAGATATCCCGAAGTCGACGATCGGTACTAGTTTCCGTTGACTGAATCTAAACTTCACCATGATCGAGCGTTTTTTTTTTTTTGGGCACTACTCGGCAACGCCCAGAAGCAGGATATCTTGCGTTTGGCACGAGGTGGCACGCGTACCCGTGACGGAATTACCTTTCGCTCGGTTCCCAACCCACTGCATGTGCGTAATGCTTTTGAAGGTCGTTCGCAAAAAATCGATATGTTCTGCTCCTTCGTGATCTGTTAAGAATCGTTTTCGCTATATAAACGATGAGTGGTCACTTCTGAAGGTACAGTTTGACAGCCAACGCCAGTCAGTAACATTTCAAACAAACCGACTCCTCGTCGTCAGAATCCTTAGAACAATAATCATGAAGGTAAGAGGTTTGAGATCGAGTGAATTTGGTATGATATGATTGTTCTATTGTTTTTTTTTGTCTTTGATGGTATCAACAGTGCATCGCAGCTGTAGTCATGATGGCCCTTGCCCTTGCCGTTGCTGAAGGATCTCTGTATGGCTATTCCCCACTTGCGTACTCCCTGCCTCAGACCACCCTGATTCAGGATAATTCGTACGCTTCCTACTACGGTGCCCCGCTGGGATATGCTGCCGCTCCTGCTGCGCTGAGTTACGCTGCCCACGTCCCCGCTTACCCAACTGCCTACTATCAGCCCGCCGTTGCCGTTTTGGCCCAGAAGGAAGCTCGCTACCTGGCTGCCAACCGAGGAGCCGTTCACGATGCGCCCCTCCCTGGACATGCCATCTCCCAGCAATCGCTCAATCTGGCCCCAGCTCCGGGAACTCTGTAAATTTTCATCAAGTATGACAAATTTGATCTAGAGAAATTTCGGAACTTGTAAATAAAACCAATTGGCTGAAAATTCGCACGTATCTACTGTTTATTGCTTACATTCCCTTCAAAAACGGTTCTTGCCATTCCACCATCGTCCAATCGGGTGATCATGCTGGACCTGCATGATCTCGGTTCCAATTCCGAGGCGTAATAATTTATGACTATGAAGTATTATTTTGCACCACCCAACTTGTCGCCATCAGGCATAAAGATTTGCGAAAAAAAAAAGATTTCGATAAAACCGACTAATTTAAGCAATCTCTACCAACAAGGAAATGTTCACGCGATTCAGAGTTAGTAAATAGTCATAAACTATATAATGCAACATGTCAACAAGTGCGGTGCAGGACGCCGATCGGCATTAGGTTCCAGAATAGTGGGCAAATCAGTGACCAAAATATGAACCGGTAAAACGCTAGTTTGCCTTGGGTCAATCCACTGAACCGATTTTCGCAAACTTAGATTCAAATGAAATTCCATACAAATACAAATTCCATCATTTGGATCCGACTTCCGGTTCCGGAATTACAAGGAAATAAAGACTGTCCCAGAAAGTATGGACTTTGATTTTACTATAAATAATTCACAAGTGTTAGATACTCAAATTTTATTCGATATACTGATAATATTAGACTACAACAACAGAATATTAGTCTCAACATTTGCTAATTAGCCATTGTAGACTAGCTGGCCCACTTTCTTGCGAACGTTCCTCATTAAATTCCGTACAGACTTCTTGGCGACACGTTTTGACACTTTTTTCCAATCTTTTTCGAACTGTTGAATGGTTTCGGTTGCCGAGACATGTTTTCTAAGATGTGCCTTCGTTAATGCCCAAAATTCCTCAGTTGATCGAAGTTGTGGGCAATTTGGTGAATTCATATCTTTTGGGACGAAAGTGACATTTTTGGTAGTATACAATTCTACCGTTGATTTCGAGTAGTGGCAAGAAGCAAGATCTGGCCAGAAGACAATAGGATTTTTGTGACTTCGAATCATGGGTAGAAGTTGTTTTTGTAAACATTCCTTGAAGTATATTTCGCTGTTCATTGAAGTAGTGGTGATGAAGGGTTTCGAAATCTTACCGCAGCTACAAATTGCTTACCAGATCATAGCTTTCTTACAAAATTTTTCGACTTTAATCGATGTCTCGGACTGTTTTAACACTTGCCTTTCTCGCACCGTATAATATTGTGGTCCCGGCAAGGATTTGTAACTGCATGATTATGTAGTTCAAATTTCCAGCAAGAAGAGTGTACACAACTGGACGCAGCCATAAAAATTAACAGATTTTGAACCATTGCGAAATGGCAGCGGATTTTGGTTGCGTCCATACTCTCTGGGACAGTCTTCATATGCAAATTTATTAAAAATCGCGCACTCAATTTTCTCGGAAATTTCTTAACCAATTTTCGCAAACTAAGAAGCAAATAAAAGGTCTTAAAATTCCGACAAAGCATGCTGCGAATGGAGCAAAGCCGCACGTACCGACGCGTACCAGTTTTGCATCGTCATTTTGAATGACGATTTGATTGTTTTGACATTTATCGCCCCATATTTTCGGAACCGTAAGTGGGATCTGGGTGATATTGCACAGTATATTTAAAGACAATAAGAGCTTCAATTTGAATCATGATATGTGAAAATCGGTTTAACCGTTGCTGAGAAATCGAAGTGAGTTCCGTTTTTGGAGCTTTTCTTCACTATTATCGGTGCTTTTGGAAGCGGAAACCGGGCACTAGTAGTCCCAAAGCAGATTTATATATCCACCAACTAACAAGGTCTGTCAACTAGATAAATTTACTCGTAAATTTTATAAAAATGTACTCACGAAATTGAAAATTTTTACTAATCGCACTGTCATACCGAAACCGGAAGTCGGATCTGGATAAAATTCAAGAGCGATCTATGGGACCGTAAGACCTTTCATTTGAATCAGAGTTTGTGAAAATCGGTTCAGCAGTCTCTGCGAAAATCGAGTGACATTATTTGTCACATACACACATACACACACAGACATTTGCCCAGTTCGTCGAGCTGAGTCGAATGGTAGATGACCCTCCGGGTTCAAAAGTCGGTTTCTACAGTGATTATATAGCGAAAATGAAAGGCAAAAACTGAAATGTATCATTCACATTTTCAAATATCCAACAAATATCCATAATCGTTCTCATAAGCTGATTGGTTGTGATTCCGTATTCTGGATCAAGAAAAGAATTTTAATCCTGGATTCTTGAATTGAATGCTGCACTGATTCTAGAACTGAGTTTTGCTAGAAAAATCAGAACTAAACTTTTCTGCCTGGAGTTTTCTGATCAATGATTTTTGATGTGGAACACATCTTTATTTTCTATATAGGGGCGCAAATCAGAAACTCAAGGAAAAGTACACGTAGAAATGTGGTCAGGGTTTAAACACTTACAGTTCAGTCTTTTTTGTATCAATCATTATTATTATTTCATCATTTGATTGGAAATATTTCTAAGATTCGATTTGAATGTATCAAGCCACGTACGAAGTCTGTTCAAAAAGTTCCCGGAATTTTTTAATTGCATTCATTGTTTACATTCTGTCTTGTAGCGGCTGGTGTAGACGTGTTTTTTTGAGCTCGGCGATTTTTGTTAGTTTAAACAATGGAAGAATTGAAGAGTCAAAGAATTTGTATTAAATTTTGCGTGAAAAATGAAATGAAGTGTAACCAAGTGTGCGAAATGTTACAAAGAGCCTACGGTGAGTCTGCTATGAAAAAAACCAAGTGTTTACGAGTGGTATAAGCGTTTCCAAGATGGCCGCGAAGACGTTGAAGACGACGAACGCTCCGGTCGACCCAGCACGTCAATAATCGATGAAAATGTGGGAAAAGTGGAAAAAATGATTATGGATGATCGCCGAATCACTATTAGAGAAGTTGCTGATGAAGTTGGCATATCAGTTGGCTCATGCTATCATATTTTTTCAAATGTTTTGGGCATGAAACGAGTGGCAGCAAAATTCGTTCCAAAACTGCTGAATTTTGATCAAAAAAACAAACGCATTACCATCGCTCAGGAACTGTTAAACCTCCTTATTCACCAGATATCGCTCCGTGTGATTTTTTCCTGTTCCCAAAGTTGAAGAGACCCGCGAGGACAGCGTTTTTCATCGATTGAAGAGATAAAGGCAGAATCGCTGAGAGTGCTACAGAGCATTACAAAAAGTGACTATCAGGGAGGGGTGTTTCGAAGACTGGAAAAAACGCTGACATAAGTGTATTATATCTAGGGGGGATTACTTTGAAGGGGACCATATAGATGTAGACGAGTAAATAAATATTTTTTTAGAAAAATGAGAATTCCGGGTACTTTTTGAACAGACCTCGTATTTTCAATTATATATGATTGAATTATTTAATAGTACCGAGCAGTGTCCTATTTTGTCTGCTAAAACTCTCCGGTATACCGGATTTCCCTGCCATAGACGACGGTTTTGAAGGAGTAAGCGATATATTAAAGGGTCTGATTGGTTAATCGAAGCAAAAACGAAGCTGTTGGAAGCAAGCGAATCTATAAATAGAAGCGAAATTATAGCTAACGTTTCAGTCCTACGCGTTGCATGCTAGAGGTAGGTTGTTGCTAGACAGCACGACAAAAAGTGCCATAAAACGATTTGAAGCTTTAATTGCTATACTCTGATCTTGTGTCATGCAAGCTCGGATGAAATTCCATGTTATGTCGTTTCGCCAATTGACAACTACAATTTTGAGTGCTTAAGATTATATCTACGTAATATAAGATGAACTCGATTGATAATGATAAAAAGTTTATTGCTTCAACCGAAATCGTAGAATGGTAAAGAAACTCAACGCTATAAAAATAACTGCTTGCATACAAAACTTGAATACAAGCTTGGCGAAGAGAAGCTTAAATATTGAAATCCGTATCGCAAGTATGTACAAAGATATAATTTCATACATTTGGGATATTGGTGTAATTTCGTCGGCTATGAAACAAATACAAATCAAGACAAACGATGTTCAGTGTTGGTTCCTAATCAAGATCAATCTAAGCAGACTCTCGTGCAATTGCGGATTCAAAAGTGTGACGTTTTATTGAATTGTTTGATTGTAGATCATTAGAAATTTTGATAGCCTTGTTCCACATCAATGGCTCGAACAACCCCATGGGGCTGATCTTTGTAGTTTTTTGTCTGAAAATCACTGTGTCGCAATTTTCGGAATTTTTATTTTTCCCAACAATGCATAAATAAACACATTAGAAAATACTAGAACATATAGATCAAATATTACAAAACGACAACTGAGGAGGGGTAAAAGTATATTGAAATATTGATTGTTCTTAGTATAAGAAATCTTAGAGTAGAGTAGATTCCATTTTGACACAAGAGATCCTTTTGGTTTAATACCCGTGCAATCAACAATATCACTAGATCTTCTAAAAGTTAAACCAAATGTGACAAAATGCAATTATTTATCTTCCCACATAAACCTAGTGCTTCTTTTCTTCATTCAAATAAAAATCAAGTTATCAAATTGAATGGCTTGGAATGGAAATGCTCTAATCTAACAAAATTTTTAGGTATAACGTATGACAAAAACACAACTTCCAAGGATCACATAGAAGGAGTCCGAGTGCAATAAATATAATAAATATTTATATCCTCTTACAAACAGAAACTTTAAAGTCTCTGTCTTAAGAACAAATTACTAATTTATAAACAAATTATCAGACTAGCCATTCTTTATGCAGTACCAATTTGGTCAAGTTGTTGTTCCACCAGGAAGAAAACGCTTCAAAGGATTCAGAATAAAATTCTAAAAAAGGTTTTGAAACGTCCTCCCTGGTTTAGTACAAATGAGTTAAACAGATCCACAAATACAGAACCATTAGATGTAATGTCATAAAGTATTATAAGAAAATTTAATTCAAATTGCAATAAACAATACATTATAAAAAAAAACTAAGCTGTTTTCGGCCTTGACATGGTGCTGGTGTCACCAAACTCAGTAAATAAGGGGGCATGCAACACCCCTAAGTTTATCTCCGTTCAATTTTATTCGCACTACGCACAATCTCGCTGGGTAACGGAAAAATGACATCAATTCGTGAATTGTTTCGTTCGATATTATCCAGTTTTGTTGAGAATGAGGATTTTCAATACTAATGGAGCCAGTGACCATAGTTTTTAGATAAAGATGTCTTCTGTCAGATTATTATGTCAGGTTTATCGCAATGAACAGATGGCTGACAGTATGAACATGCAACTAGTTGATTTTCGTAGATCACTACAAATTGAACTGGGTACATTGTATTGTGGCAGAAGATTGCGTACATCGCAATAACCTTATTTGAACGCATCCGCAAAACCTACGCCGAAACATTTTGTTCATTTGGTTCTCTCATCTTCAAACTGTTTTATTATTTGTAGCAGAGTAAAACCTAGGAACTTGTAATGTTAGAGGCGTAATCGTAAGATTGATATTGGAAGCAGTTGTATAAGGAGTGTATCGAAAAGTAGTTAGCAACATTGATTATTGAATAAAAAACTACAAGGATCAGCCCCATGGGGTTGTTCAAGCCATTGATGTGGAACAAGGCAACCAAACTCTCTAATGATCGATATTTTCAATTAATTCGTCAAACTTTTGAATCCGCAAATGCACGAGAGTCTGCTTAGATTGATCTTTATTAGGAACCAACACCGAATACGCGAACCCAGAATATAGACTCTAATTGTCGTGATTTGTATTTGTTTTGTAGCCGACGAATTTACATCAATAGCCCAAATGTATGCAATTATATGTTTGTACACGCATGCGATACGGATATCGAAGTTTGTGTTCAAGTTTTGTATGCAAGCAGTTATTTTTATAGCGTTTCTCTACCATTACTATCTTTCTGCGATTTCGGTTGAAGCGATAAACTTTATCTCATCATCAATAGAGTTCATCTTATATAAATTAGAAATTAATCTTATGCACTCAAAATTTACCCTGGGGTAGTTGCTAGTTTCTCAGGCGAAACGACATAACATGGAATTTCATCCGATCTTGCATGACACAAGATCAGACCATACCAGTTAAAGCTTCAAATTGTTTTATGGCACTTTTTGTCTTGCTGTCTAGCAACGACCTACCTCTAGCATACTACGCGTAGGACTGAAACGTTAGCTATAATATTGCTTCTATTTATAGATTCGCGTGCTTCCAACAGCTTCGCTTTGGCATCGATTGACCAATCAGAGCGATGCTTTCCCTTTGATATATCGCTTATTCCTTCAAAATCGTCGACTATGGCAGGGAAATCCGGTATGCCGGAGATTTTTTGCAGACAAAATAGGACACCGCTAGCTATTAATCAACATTTCAATGATATACAATTGAAAATACATGGCTATGAACATTCAAATCAATACGTAGAAATATTTCCAATCAAATGGTGACATAATATTAATAATAGATACAAAATTGACTGAGCTGTAATTGTTTAAAACCTGACCACATTTCCACGTGTATTTTTCTTGAGTTTATAGTTGCTATATAGAAAATAAAGATGTGTTCCACATCAAAAGCAAAAAATACATATTTTGACATCAGTTTTCGATATATTGTAGAAAAATTACATTTTTATGCATTTCGCTGATTATATTGAAGAAAATCCTAGTTTCTGTGAAACGCTCGCACTTTGGACTTGACATTCTTCATTAAATTCTGCACAGTTACTTTTGTGACTTTCCTGGTGGCAGTTGTCCAGTTTTTTTAGAACTCCTGCATGTTTTGGGACACTGTACCTTCCCTCCGAAAGTGCCGTTTAACAATCAACCCAATCGCGGTGGGTTGATGTCCTTTTCCACGAATTGTACATTATTTTTTGACAACCACTGTAGAACGGAGTTGTCGTAGTGGGCTGAAGCCAAATCCGGCCAGAAGAGAGCAGGAGCTTTGTGCTTTCTGTACAGTGTCAGCATTCTGTTCTTCAAACATTCTTCCTCGTACACCTTGGCGTTAATTGTACCTTTCGTGAAGAAAATCGACGACCGCAAACCACAGGTACAAATGGCTTGCCAAACCAACACCGTCTGCCCAAACTTTTCCATCGCCACCGTGGTGTCAGCGTCGTCCAGGTCCTGGTACACAGATCTCGTATAATATTGCGGTCCGGGCAGCGCTCGAGAGTCTTCCTTGGCGTAGGTTTCCTCGTCGATCAGGATGCATCCGTATTTATTCTGTAGAATCCGGTTATACAGTTTTCGCGCTCTTGTTTTGGCCTGAACTTACTGTACCAGGGACTTTTTCGGCACCTACTGTTTCTTGTACGTTTCCAGGGAGTTCCGAACTTTGATCCGTTGAATCATCCCGATGCTGGTGTTGAACTGCTTGGCCAAATTCCGCGTCGACGCCGATGGGCTTTTCCTGATGTACTCAACCACTTTTAAGTCCCGGCCGGGCTGGCTTTCCTACCGGATCGGGGCAAATCTTTCATAAAAAGAGTCTTACCGAACTTCTCGATAATATTTTTGACACTGGTGTGGTGCACTTTCACCCGTTTTCCAATTTCGTTGTACGTGACACCACTTTCTGAGCACCAAGTGTGCAGAATTTTCTTTCACGTTTCCGGATCAATTCGACTCATCATTGAAACGATAAACCGTACCGAAACAATCGATTTGGCACCTGTGCTTGACATGTAAACAAACATGTCACCGCAAAACACGCTGCGAAAAATTAAGCCATTTCAGAGTAATAACTGTTTCAATGTTGCTAATTACTTATCGATACACTCCTTATGACACTTAGTGGCTTGATACTTATCATGCATACTAAGTATATAATTTATGTTACTGCTGATAATCCAAATGGAGTTCTTAGTGGCCCTGGGAAGGGTCATTTTAGTATTAAATACCATTCCGATATTCGATACTGTGTTGTTAAAAAACATAAATTCCGTGGCTACTTACAATTCAGTAAAATGATTAGTCAACAGTCTAGGTAAATCCAATCACAAGTAATGGAAGGACAAAAAAATTAAAAAAAAAATCGTTGGCTCTATTTGAGTATGTAATAATACCTATTTATAAGATAGAGTAGCAAAATTAATTTATCAATGTTGCTAAAACTGGAACTACCAGAATAGCTATTAAAACCTACTGTATTTGCTCTGAAAAGGGCAACAATTTATATGCGATTTTAACAAGGGTTTAGTTCAAAATAAACGAAACACTCTTGTTGTAGTGCGATTTACATCCAACTGACGCAAATCAAATCCCAGTGAAGAATATCCCCACACCAATGGTAAATTTTCAAAGCGTCCGTCTCTCAAAACTGTTTATTAGTTTTGTGTAAAATAACTATTAAATATCGAAACAAAAGATGTTACGCTTACGATTTGAGTTTATTCTTAAACCGAATTACCTATGTTATTGGCAGCTTGCAATTTTTGAAATAAAAAATCAAACATTTTGGAGTTAAAGTGAACTAACAAGTTATCAATCAAGAATGAACTTCCAAATAGTAATCACAAACTTCAAGGTATTGGAAAGCAGTACCAAATACATATGGTGTATTACGAGCCAACATTTATCTGAGAATCCGCTGTTTATTAGAATTAGAATGGTAATTTTGATGTTCTGTATTCAACATTGCCAGTTATGAACAAAATTTGCAAAGATACACTGTCAAGCTGTCATCATAAATTTATAATACAATATATATAAAAAATACCTGTTGAGTTTTGACCAACCGACAATGAAACCAATCTCACTGTGCAGCAGTACTAGCTTGCTTTGAAAAAAAAAACACAACACGCCATGATTTGAAACACCACCATAACAGGCGCGATAGTTTTTTTAGCATACCGCGGCACCAGGCACCAGTGGACACCTTTATTGAGTGTGGTCAGTTATGTTGCAGAATTCGGTCCATACAAAACATGCGGACAACGAATATGTCAAGAGCGCAGGGTTGGGTTCGCCAATTCAAGTGGAATTTGATTTATTCACTATATGACTAGCGAATGCCAGAAAAACTCGGATTCCTTCGATGGCTACCCAGGGGGGCCCATTCAATGGCTCGGCGATGGGAAACGGGAATTCTGGAAGGCCAACTGAACCTAGTACTAATTGAGGCGAGTGGAGGTGTTATTCTTTGCAAATTGACTTACCTCCGTGTTTAAATTCGAATGGTTTTCCTGGTTTGTGTTTCAAAATGAAATAACCAAATGCACAGCCTGTAGCTACTTGTTAGACACATTTATTGTCGAATGCAAATATAGACTGACAGATTGGTAACGGAAGTTTGTCCGTTTCAAACAGCATGAATGATTGATTTACGCCAACACTTGGTTGAACAAATCGTCGTTTAATTGCTGAGTTTGGTGTGATCGGTGCAAATGATCGACAAAACGGACCACTTGCATCTAATGTTCGAGATTCTGATATGCAAGAGAAACCAAACGAGAGCGAGCTTAGATCCGGGACCAAATGCAAGTATTTTTTATTACATTCGAACACGTACTCAAAGTAGAGTGAGATTTTTTAAGTCGATGGTTCACTTCTAAATGAGACCCTCGATGAATTTCTAATTTTCTTGTTTGGTAACCATGGTATTTTTGACAATTTCACATACATTTGACGTATTTGGACGAGGTGCGAGAAAATTACATTAGTTGATGATGTTACAAGGATGTATATTAAATGTTAATTGGTTTATCTGCAATTTCAATGAAATCTAGAGTTTAACCATTCCTTATTATGGTATCTAATTTGGATCTTTTTAATACGGTTGACTGAATCTATGCTTCAGTTACTCGCTAGTCGACACAGTCATTTAGCTACAATTAAAATTCCACATTCTAGTAATCAAAACCCAAAACTCTAGAGTAGTGAACTGGAACATCTGGCCATTTACAACAGGCTTGCCATCATATAAATACTAAGCAAGAGCTTCTTCAAGTATCATTCGTCGTCCAGCGTCTTCAAAGTGTAATCGGAAGTGTGAAAACACTGCAGCTGTTTCCAACATGAAGGTACTGCTCAAAGTTTATCTTTCATACTATCAATAATATAATTATCTATTTTTTATCAATAGTTCATCATCTTGATCGTTGCCGTCGCTTTGGTAGCTGCCAGCGAAGCATCCTATCCGGCGTGGCCAGTCAGCACCTCGGTTTGGCCCCCGTACGGAGTTTACGGAAAGGCAATCCTTCCAACTGTGGCGGTAAACAACTACGGCTATTCCGGAGTGTACGGAGGCTGGCCATGGGCTGGCAAGAGCCTCGGTTATTCGGCACCGGTTGTGACCAAAGTGATTGATAATGGACTCTGGAACTATGGATATGGCAATGGCTACAACAAGTACTGGCTGTGAACAAATCATTGTGCATAAAATCGGGAAATAAAATTAAATTTTGTCTTCCAAATTATTGTATTATTATCTGCTGTAATTCCGATACTAAACATTTTCCTTATATCATTTTAATAATTTCTCAGTTTCAACGTTTCACAACAAAAATAACAAAACGACAAATTGTTCATCGAACAAAAAAAAAAATTTTAAACAAAGATTTCTCAGTTTCAATCAATTTTTGCTTGCTTTACACTAAAATCAAAGCTATTCTCAAGATTACAATATTCCATACGATCCATAAAAAAAGTATTGAATCAGTAATCGTGAACCAGTGAACTTAGTAATAGTGTAATTTATTTGTTGACCCTTCGTTAACAAGCGTCGATAAACATTTGAAAACGACGGTGAAATACCATGGCAACAATACAAGTTTGGAAGGAAGTATACTCGAAATGAACAAAAACAAACTGGCATTATAGCAAGTTGCTGTGCCACAAAACAGTGTAACAGACATGAATTGTCAGTGTCAGTACGTCACAAAAGAACGAAGAAGAAGAAGAAGAACAAGAAAGAAGTAAATATGAAAACATACCTCGTACAAAACCTTTTGGTACTTCCAATCACGTTAATGCTTCGTATGATGCGAAAATATGTTCAATAGATTATTATTAATAATTATTACTTTAATTTTAAAAACACTACTAGATATGCCGCATAATTCCGTCATTTTTTTTTTCATATGGTTATTTGTGATTGATTGTACATAAACGAACATAGTCATGGTTACGACGTGTGAAGACGCTTGTTGATTTGTTTTAAATCAAAATTGAACTGAAACTGACGGTGAACCCAGCAGACCACTCTGACTTGAGTTATTCTTTGCTAGAATATAGTTATTGCAAACAAATGTTCATTGTTTGAAAAGAACCATTGGTAGAATCCAACCAAATTTGTGTTTGTAACTGTATCAACAAAAAAAATCGTTTCGATTACCAAAAATGTATATTTATTATTTTTTTCTGCATTTTGGCACGTCAAATTTCAGCGTAATATTGTAATGTTTCATGAAACATTATTTTGTCGTAAATACGACTTACTTTACTATGGGGCGCCTTTTCAAAATTAGCCATATGGAAGAATGGGCAGAACTTAATCGTGAATATCTCGACTTGTATTAATGGCAGCAACATAATTCTTTCACTATTTCATCAAAAATATGATCAGAAATTTAGGATAATATTTTGAACAGTGTGAGATAACCACAAATAACTCAAAAATTAGGTTTTCTGAAAATTTGGAAACAACGCGGAAAACTTTTAACTTTCGCTTGGGGTTTTCGCGCAAGGACAACGATTTTGAGGTAGTCAGGCACATATTTTCAACTGAACGATATAAATGGGGAACCGTTTTTGAAACTCGATCATTTCTTCTTGTGCGTTGGATGAAAGCAGACGTCGAGGCGAGAAGACGCATTTAAACAACGGCATCGGAGAGCGCACCTTCTGCGTGGATAAAAACCTCAAACGCTCAGGTCCTAGTCCTCCTCTTTTTTATAAATCAAACTGTCTCTCAGTTAAACTGTTAAAAAGAAATTTAATCAAAATTATTAACTAGTAAATTACCGTAAATCAAAAGATGAAAAGTAACATTACTACATCACTTGACATGTAATATCATACAGAAATGTAACCAAAGAGAAACAATAAATATTTAATGAAATGATGATGAAAAATGGTCCTAGTCCTCATTTGCCTTCCGGTCGTCAAGGCGAGAAGACGCATTAAACCAGTTTTGCATCATTTTGCACTGCTAGCCGATGTCTTGCGGTTCTTACGCAAAGCTAGTTTCATCTCAAACAAGAGCGAGTGCATCATGCAACAGAGCTTCTGATCGTTTGCATTGGAGAGAAAGGAAACGAAGTTATCTGAAGAACTTTTAAGATTACTTCTTTGAAAATCGAAGGTAAAAATTTTAGTGAAAATCCAAAATTATTTGATTTGCTTCGCGCACTTTTCGCTGTGCGAAAAGCGTTTGAGAAAACTGTTCCGAACTGTGCTAAATATCGTAGAGAATTCCACAATTTGATCCTTCTAAAAGGCAGAAATGAATCATGTACAGCATCTTGATAGTTTCTTTCAATAAAATATTCTAATTCGAAATGAGATAATCGACGTCAAAAATCGTTTAAAATTCTAGTAGTGAAAAGGGGGAAATTTTCACAATTCACACAATCGATCAACTATCATTTCGAATTCGAAAGTATATAGAAATCGTGTCAGTTTTATTCGCATGCACGACATCCAGTTATGTCTCTGACATTACACACCCGTACTTTTTTGAGAAGTAGAAGCCACAAAGAAAACTAAAGGGATTTTTCAAAAGACAGAATAATTTCGAAGGAACAAACTTCTACTTGTTCAGATATTTTCATTTAAATCTGAAAGAGTGTTGCCAATCCCGAATAAGATTCGGGACAAAACTTTTCACAAGACCGTGTGAAAGAACACGTGAGAAAATGGGTAAATGGGAAAATCGGCAAAAAGAGCAAATGGTAAAAATGACACAAAAAGCGACACAAAAGTGACACAAAAATGACACAGAAGTCACACAAAAGTGACACCAAAGTGACACTAAAATGACACAAAAATGACAGAAAAAGACAACAAAATGACACAAAAGTGACACAAAAACTACACAAAAATAAAACAAAAATTACACAAAAATTACACAAAAACTACACAAAAATAAAACAAAAATGACACAAAAAAGAAACAAAAATGACAACAAAATGACACGAAAAATACACAAAAATTACAAAAAATTGACACAAAAACGACCCAAAAGTTACACAAAAATGACACAAAAGTGACACAAAAATGACACAAAAGTGACACCAAAGTGACACTAAAATGACACAAAATTCATTTCTGCATTTTAGAAGGACCATATTGTGGAATTCTCTACGATATTTAGCACAGTTCGGAACATTTATCCCGAACGATTTTCGCACAGCGAAAAGTGCACGACGCAAATGGAATTATTTTGGATTTCCACTAAACTGATGATTTCTACCTTCGATTTGAAAAGAAGTAATCTTAATAGTTCTTTAGATAACATTTAGAGCCATTAGAACGGCTGATTTTATATAATATTGTCCACTTTTCGTTTCTTGTTTTCTTTCTCTTCAATGCAAAAACCATCAGCACGTTCAGTTGAAGATATGTGCCTGACTACCTCGAAATCGTCGTCCTTGCGCGAAAAACCCAAGCAAAAGTAAAGAGTATTCCGCATTGTTCGCAAATTTTGAGAAAACTTAATTTTTTAGTTGTTTGTGGTTATCTTACACTGTTCAAAATATTATCCTAAATTCCTGAGTTTAGTTTTGATGAAATAGTGAAAGAATTATGTTGCTGCCATTAATACAAGTCGAGATATTCACGATTAAGTTCTGCCCATTCTTCCATATGGCTAATTTTGAAAAGGCACCCCATAGTAAAGTAAGTCGTATTCACGACAAAATCACACAAAAATGACGAACATATGACATAAAAATAATAGAAAAATGACACAGAAGTGACACAAGAATGACACAAAAAGACACAAAAGTGACACAAAAAAACGCAAAAGTAACACAAAAATTATACAAAAATGACACAGAAATGACACAAGAATGACACAAGAATGACACTAAAATGACACAAAAAAGACACAAAAGTGACACAAAAATGACACAAAAACGACACAAAAATGACACAAAAATGACACAAAAATGACACAAAAATGACACAAAAATAACACAAAAATAGCACAAAACTCACACAAACATGACTCCCATATGACACAAAAATTATACAAAAATGACACAGAAATAACACAAGAATAACACGAGAATGACACAAGAATGACACAATAATGACACAAGAATGACACAAAAAGACACAAAAGTGACACAAAAATGACACAAAAATGACACCAAAATTATACAAAAATGACACAAGAATGACACAAAAATGACACAAAAAAGACACAAAAGTGACATAAAAATAGCACAAAAATGACACAAAAATGCCACAGAAATGACACAAGAATGACACAAAAAAGACACAAAAAAGACACAAAAAGGACACAAAAATGCCACAGAAATGACACAAAAAGATACAAAAGTGACACAAAAAAACGCTAAAGTAACATAAAAATGATACAAAATGACACAGAAATGACACAAGAATGACACAAGAATGCCACAAAAAAGACTCAGAAGTGACACAAAAATGGCACAAAAATGACACAGAAATTACACAAGAAAGACACTAAAATGACACAAAAGAGACACAAAAGTAACACAAAAAAAACGCAAAAGTAATATAAAAATGATACAAAATGACACAGAAATGGCACAAGAATGACACAAGAATGACACAAAAAAGACTCAGAAGTGACACAAAAATGGCACAAAAATGACACAGAAATTACACAAGAAAGACACAAAAATGACACAAAAGTGACACTGAAGTGACACAAGAGTGACACAAAATTACAAAAAATCAAATGACTCAAAACTGTTTCAATATGTAGATTATGTGCGACTGACCGATTTCTTTACCGGTTTCAAGCTCAGAGAATGGAGCTCACACTTCTCAGAGACGACAGAAGCTCAATTGATTTTTGTCCAAATCCCATTTCCAGTTCCGGAACTATAGGATAAAATGTGCTTAAAACTTCAAAGCGTTATTCAACACGACGATGCAGAAAATAGGAAAGTTTATCTATGTTACGTTTCGATTGAAAATTCGATGAAAAGTTTTTTGAAGAATCACTTAGCAATAGTTATGAAAGTAGAAGTAATATGAGAAAAACTTCATCACACCACTAGGTGAATTGAAACAGATCAACAATAGGTCATGTAGGTCATTTCAATCAAGTCAACAATCAAGCCATTCTGCTGAAATCAACAATCGAACTGACTCGTAATTGTTGACCAGAAATCAAAAATACTGGAATCAAGTTTCACAAATTCTGCTATCTTCAAATGCATTTTAACTTCATTCACTGCATCTTTAACTTTATATTTAATAAATATTTGTTAGGCAGACTATTAGTTTGCAGTTTCTTTCTGTTCTTTTTATAAGATACGATGATACCGTACCTCTTTTTGAGCCATTATTTCCGAAACGAAATACATTTTGTAGCCTTTGGCCATTAAGTTTCAGACTCAAAACGAAAGTCGAGAATTGCCATTCCTTATCCATGTTCCCATATGACAAGAAGCGGGATCTAGCCGAACAAGAGTGTTTCTTGAAATCAGGAAACAGATGTTTTGATAAACCTTTACATAAAGGTCTTAGTTAATAGTGCAACATACCAAGAAAATTTAGCGCTTCAATGTACAGATGCAGATCGCCTGCCATACCGAATACTTTTTGTAGAACTGCTTCTGCTTAACCTTTTTTTAACCAATCCTTTTTCAGTAGTCAAATAAAACTTCTAATCTGGAAGCTTATTGATGTCCGCCTTGACTTGTTTTGACCGTCGTCGAGTGTTTCCCTAGTATCTAGTAACGTTTGCACACTTTTGAACAAATTTGAAAACTACACGTAATGTAAATCAAAGCATGCCATATTTTCCCGGAGTGATGACATATAAATCAGAATTTTCTGTCTGCTTTAAGACCGTGCAGTGTTCGCAACATGTCGGTTTTTGTAATATTTTATCTTTACTGTTCCCCATTCGTGCCGCTGTCGTATCTATTAGTAAAATTTATTACTATTAATTAGTCAAAAAGATGAAACATTTTTCCAACGAAGAATTGACCGTAATTACTATTGATATTTGTAAGCAGAGAAAAAATAAAGTGGCAACAATAAAATGTAAATTTTAAAATTATTCAAATCACCTATCAGGACAAAGTTAACTTATCTCATTTCCATGCACTATCTGGAGCTCTCAATGGGCGATCATTATTCATTATCCATTATTCAAGAAATACAAACAACCAACAATTTTTACCTTTTTGATTTCGTCTATAAACTAGAGAGGATCAGGTAAACCATTTCTTAAACTCAAACCCGATCAAACATTAAAAAAAAACTTGTACCCGACCCGAACTCAAGAATAAATTTTATTCCAAATCCGAACCCGACCCGTTCCCGATAAAAAAGAAAAAAAGACGGGTGGGTAATGTCAGAGACATAACTGGATGACGTGAATACGATTAAAACTGACATGCTTTTCCACGCTTCGGAAAATTGTGAGCGAATTCTATACCTATTTATTATTTTAAAAAAGTGAACAAAAACTGGAACAATCGCATTTTACAGCTCTGAGTTATTTTTGAATGAAAATTTTATCGTAAATTGCTGAACATATTCCCGATGGCATAAAGAGGCAATTAAGTTGCTGCCATAATAGAGATATTCACAATACCTACCCATTCTTGTACACAGTAAATTTTTGAAAGGCGCCCCATAGTATTCACGACAAAAAGACAAAAATTACAAACATTACAGAAATAAAATAAGTCGAATTCACGACAAATGTGACAAAAATTACAGAAACTACAAAATGACAAAACGATAAATTGATACATTGATACATTGATAAAATGACAAATTCACAAATCACAAAAGACATATGACAAAAAGGGGATCGACCAGTTCTCTTTTTAATCCAATTCTTTCTTTTGTCCTCACAAAATTGGAATCAAAAACACTGAAATAAAGTTCCAAAATTCTACTCTTTTTCTCAAAGGGACATGAGCTTAATTAACCGGATCGTTCGCTTTTTCATTCATGTTTTAGACTATTATTAAACCTTTTATTTCAGTTTTTTTTAAATTTATCAGGTGTACAACTTTGCTTCCGCCGTTTTCTCCAAAATTAAAAGCTTCATTGCGAAAAAGTGCTTACAGATGTATTATTTAAAGTATTGGCCGTCGCTAGCGACAACTTTCTCCCATCTTTCCGGCAATTTTCGGATCTCGGCTCGAAAAAAGGAGACCTCTTTTGACGCTATCCATGAAGCAATCCATTTTTCCAACTCTTCGCAGGATTGAAAATGTTGATCTGCCAGGCCATGTGCCATCGAACGGAATAGGACGAAGTCAGAAGGGGCGACATCTGGGGAATAGGGCGGGTGAAGCAAGACTTCCCATTTCAGCGTTTCCAGGTACTTTTTGACCACGTGAGGCCGAGCATTATCGTGTTGGAGGATGACTTTGTCATCAGTTGTGTTCGGTAGCGATCTCCTGTGATGGTTTCACCCGGTTTTAAGAGCTCGTAATAAATCACATCGAGCTGATCCCACCAAAAACAAATCATAACCTTGGCTCCGTAAATATTCGGTTTTGCCTTCGGCGAAGTAGCATGCCCGGGCTTTCCCCATGATTTTCTGCGTTTAGGATTATCGTATCGAATCCACTTTTCATCACCGGTTACGATTCAATATGAAAACCCCTTACGATTTTGTCTTTGAAGCAGTTGCTCACATACAAATATACGGTGCTCGATGTCCCTCGGTTTCAACTTGTACAGCACCCAGTTTCCTTCTTTCTGAATCATGCCCAGGGCCTCGAGAAGTTTTGAAATGACTTGCTGACTCACTCCCAACGATTCGGCAAGCTCTTCTTAGGTTTGGCACGAATCTTCATCAAGCAATGTTTCTAGTTGTTCATCTTTGAAGGTTTTTTCTCTTCCACCACCATGTTTGTCTTCGACATCGAAATCACCATTTTTAAAACGTTGAAACTACTCCCGACACGTTCTTTTATTCAGAGCAGCATCACCGTAAGTTTCTGAGAGCATTCGATGCGCTTCAGCTGCATTTTTTCGAATTGTAACAAAAAATTAAAACTTCCCGCAAATGGCGAGAATTGCGGGCACATAAACAGACATTTTCGAGCGTGAATAATACGAAAACAAGAACAACTGTCACTGAAACGGCGATGACAATTCGTTAGGCACTGTACACACTCACTTTAAAGGTATTATCATCTATGTATTTTAACCAGCCTCAGCCGGTACAGCCACCTATCGGAAAGCGGCGAAAGCAAAGTTGTACACCTTATACATGTGTAAATCGCCTACCAAACTGAGTATTTTTTAGGGATTTCGGTCACATCTTTAATTTTGTAAATTTAAATCGATTATGCATCTATCGAGACGTAAATGAACAGGAACTTTTCGTGCTGTGCTTAGTCGATTTGGTCACTATGGGCGATTTGATCAAGTTTGCGTGGAATGATCGTGATTATTAAATTTAGGTGTCATTGGTGAGCAGTCTTAGCAGTTCAATCGGAAAAAGGAGATATGTATACTTGTATCATGATTTAAAGAAAAAGATAGTTACTAGGATAATAATCTTTTTAACATAACCAAATCGTTCTTCTATCAGTTCATAATATTAAAGACATTCTCTTCATTCCTTCATTCATGGTAAAAAGTTCTTTATCCGCGTACAACCATGCTTCCGCCATCTTTCCACCATCCTCCCAAGGTAATGCATTTTCCAACACGATCAGATCATGTCAAGCAAGATCGACACTTGCTCATCAAACTCCGGCCGTTCCGAGTACCGAGCTCACTACTGCTTTGACTACATAAATCAAAACCGAGCTTTGCGATCGCAATCAACCGGTTCGATAATTGACTTCCAACGAACCGAAGCACGATGTCCGTATCGGTTTACCTTGTCTTGTGTTCACGGTGGCGAAAGGTGGCAAGCAAAACAGAAAAAATAAACCCAGCCACACCAGAACGATTGCAAGTGCGAGTCCGCGAGCGCAGAAAGAGTGGATCAGTTGCGCCGAAAGTCCTTGAAAATCAGTGACATAATAAATAACTCAATAAACACATGCTCGAACCAACTCGCAGTTGAACTGGGATTGAACTTTGCGGCAACAGAGGGCATTGGCTGCCGCGCAGCTGATCGAGGCGTGGTCGAGATTGCGTTTCAAAACTATCGATCGCGATCGCGCGCGCAATGTCAGTGTCGAGGATTTGTCCAATGCGTGTTCACGCATAACCGGATCGATGCCAGCAACCGTAAATTCGTCTTGGTATAGCCGGTTTCTCGGGCTGTACGCGTGGAAACATAAATTCTACAAGAGGAATTTCAGGAAATGCAACAACATGCTGGTCAACGGCAAAAAAAAAATTACAAACTAGCGATCATTGTTCCAACCCAATATTTTATTCTGACTTTTGTATCACGATACATTCCGAATTCGATCCGACGGCTCCGACTGTTTGTCACTTCAAATGGATCCCGCAGCCGGTTCCAGATTGAGCTGTTGCTGGGAGATTTCGTGTCCCGGAAGTGGAGCCTCGTGAATGGCACCACGATTGGCAGCCAAATAACGAGCTTCCTTCTGCAGCAACAAAGCCGGAGCGGGTTGGTAGGCGATCGGGGCACCGTAAGCGTAGTATCCGGGATACGAGTAAGCGTAGGCCGGTGCCGAATAAGCCAGAGTTGGAAGCTCGCTGATTTTCGCCGGAGCGGCCTGGTTAGCCTGGACAATGGTAGTGTGACCGGAATAGGCCAACGGAGCACTGTAGAACAGTGGGGCATAACCGGCCCTGGCGACAACGGCAAGGGTCATCATGACTACAGCTGCAATGCACTATTAGTAAATGATAATAATAAACATTAGTTTTTTAATGTGTTTCTATCGAAAAAAACGAACAAACCTTCATGATTGTTTAAGCTGATGTTATCCTGTTGAAATTCAGAAGAACTATGAATCTTCCAAAGTTCCCGCTGTATATTTATACTCGAATCGCAACATCCTTGTCAGACTGCAATCCCGAACGAAACTGGATTTCGAAAGGGACTTCCTTATGCATCCCTGCTTCACTGTCAAGATACAAGAAGTTTCAAAATAAAAATCTAGAACTTTTTATGGATCGTTAAGAGTTGATCTAGTTTGCCGCGTTTCTTTTCACCGCGATCTGTTCAGCCTGCATGCTGCATCCGATCACTTCACATATATAACCACGCAAGATCACCTAAAGTTCGCTGAACCGATCGCTCAGATCGGGATCACAGCGGGTAATGTTTACGCTAGTCATATGAATTGTATTGACGACCGCCTGGAAAATCCGGCTCTCGAATAAGCAGCTCTCACATTATCTTTATCGGATTGTATCGTCAGATGTAAGCGTCAAAAGGTCTAGGTTCCTAGATGTACAGAAGCTCATACTCCGGATAAAGTTATCGCCGTGCTAATCCAAAAATCAATTACGCATTAAATGTCTGATGTTTCTGGACTGTTTTCAATAACGATTGACAATCAAACAAATCTAATGTTACTCGTAGTTTTACAGACATTTTTTAAATTAAAATTTGTCTTCTCGAAGGAAATGAGGTGAACTCCGGTTTGTAGTTTTTGACATCTATTTCGGAATCTCTAACCTAGTAGGGGCTGGGGTCCGCTAGGAGATTGATAGTACCTATTAGCTCTCTCCGGACAGTACCAGTCTAGATTCCGTGTGGAATCCGGCGGAAAAAAATGAACCAAGAATAGATCCACTGGGTTCCTGCTTCCATGCCGTAAAAGGCGACAATTGCAGAAGTTTTTTTTATTTTTTTTTATTAACCTTTTACTCTCCCCCCACACCAAAAGGCTCGTATTTGAGCCCCCTGGTAATGGGCACCATTTTCAGCCATTGGCAACATTGGCAATTATAAAACAAATATTGAATTACTACTATACTATATCTAAAATGGCTGAAAATATTAAATTTCTTGAAGTAACATTAATGAATAGAGAGCTATACTAAATATGACAAAAACGAAAAGTGTGCTTCTAGTGGCTTATTTGTCTTTTTAAAGAAGCACATATATTAACAAGAAATAGTTGCAATTTAGGTGATTCTAACGCGTTGAATTAATAATTACATTTAGCTGTTTGTAGACGGTTTACATATAACACGTAGGATAAAAGACACAAAATACGTCATTAGTAACTTAGATTAGTAATTGGCGTATACGAGTTCTTAAGTAGTTTTTGATGCTAGATTTGAATGAGTGACGATGTGTAGTGTTCTGTATTTCTCTGAGCAGTTTGTTATATATTGCTGAACCAATGAATGTTATTCGTTTCAGACCAAAATTTGAAAATGCACGGGATTGCGATAGAAGATTAACTTGCCTTGTGTTGTGACTTCGAGGTGTTGTTTTTATTGTTATATTGTGAAAAGTCTCCGGATTATGTATTATGTTGTGGATTAAGATTAATATTTGTTCATCGCAGATACCTAGAATGGGTAAGATTTTATGAGGAAGATCTGTATAAAGCTGAACTGTAGGAAATATAAAGGGTATTATTCTGATACAACGATTTTGCAATATTTGCAATTCTCTTCAATTTTGACTTGCAGGCTCTACCCCAAACAACAATGAAGTAACTCAAGCGAGGATGAATATGAGCGAAATAGAACAGGGTATGTGTCTTCCGTGATAGAAAATGACTTACACGTTTCAAAATTCCACACAATGATGAGATTTTTTTTCGATTTCCTTTATATGATGTTCCCAAGACAACGTAGAATCCAGATGGATTCCCAAATATTTAAAAACTTCCACTCTTTCGATAACATTTTCTTCAATAATTAAGTTGGGAAGAGTGGGAAGAACTTTCCTAGGTGATCGGAACATGACATATTAAGTTTTTTGTAGATTCAAAGAGAGCAGACTTTTAGAGAAGTATTCTTTTAAAACCAGCAAGTCGTTATTCATGTTCGTTATAATAGAACTTGTATTGGCATTCGGATAAAACAAGACCGTAATCTTGCATATATCGTTAACATATAGCAAGAACAGTAAGGGCCCGATATTACTTCCCTGTGGTACGCCAATGCTTACTAGTTTTGAAGAACTTGTTTATCCTTCGATTAAAACATATTGGATTCTGTTTTCTAAATAGCTTCGGATTATGTTATTAGCAATCCCTCTAATTCCATACTTGTCCAGTTTACGGAGCAGTATTTCATGATTCAGAGTGTCGAAGGCCTTTTTTATGTCTAAAAATAAAGCACCCACATATCTTTTGGAGTCCGTTATTTCTAGAATATTATCTATGAGCTTAGTTATAGCAACGGTTGTGCTACTTTCGCTTCGGAAACCATATTGCATGCTATAGAGTATTCTGTGATTTTCTAGGAAACAACCTATACGACTTAAGGAGTGTATCTAAAATAAGCTATCCACAAATTTATCTTTCAAATTATGATAAAAAACGATATTTCATTCAAACTAAAAATTGATCCTTTATTGTACGAGGTTAAACTTGAGCATAATGAAAACCGAATGAAATTTAAGTTATTCCTTCACGAATTTTCAAACTTTCGTTCGAATGCTCTTCATCAAGTTCCGGACAAATGTTGCATCGCATTTTTTGGACGCTTGAGCCCAAATTTTTGTGAACTTCTGTATGTTCCCAGCTGCCTTAACAGTCTTCTTGAAGCCCTTCTTCACGATTGCCCACTAACGTTCGATGGGTTGAAGCTGGGGGCAATTTGGTGGATTGATATTTTTCTCAACGAAATTTATACCCTTTTCCGCAAGCCAATTGAGAGTGGTTTTGGTATGGTGAGCCGACGCTAAATCCGGCCAAAACAGTGGGGGTGTACTATGCTTCTTATATAAAGGCAGCACTCTCTTCTGGAGACACTCAGATCGATAGATTTCTGCATTTATAGTTCCGGTTGTGTAAACAATTGTTGACTTTAAACCACAGGAACATATTTCTTGTCATACCGGTACCTTTTGATCAAATTTCTCCACTTGAACCGACCTGTTCGCATCGTTCACATTCTCCCCAACGACGACAGTAAAGTATTGTGGACCTGGAAGGGTTTTTGAGTCCTCTTTTACATAAGTCTCATCGTCCATCAAAACGCATGACACTGCAAAAACACGAATACAATTTTCGGGCCCTTGTTTCTGCTCGCTTCTTCTGTTCAACACTTTGTTTCGAGATATTCTGCTTCTTGTAGGTCTTCAGGTGATTTCACCTCGTGATTCCCTGGATCATTCCGACACTCATTCCTGCTTTTTTGGCCAAATCACGTATTGACATTGATTTGTTCTTCTTGATTAGATATACCACTTTCTGCTCCAGTTTCGGGTTGGAAGAACCGGATTTTCTGCCTCTTCCTGGTAGCTCATCCAAAGAATAGTGCTCCCTAAACTTATTAATGATGGTTTTAACACTGGCATGATGAATTCCAAACCGCTTCGCCAATTTTCACATAGTAATACCCTTCTCACTCAGCCATGTGTCCAGAACCATAATTTTCACTTCCTTTTCAATACGCGACATTTTGAACACTCAGAATTTCAACCGCACAAACAGTAAACGAACGAAAGCTGACAGCCAAACGCACAGCATGCTGTGATATGAGCATAAAAAACCATCACAAATACATGCGTACAACACAAATGTATGTGGATAGCTTATTTTCGATACACTCCTTATCAGCAATTTTTCGAAGATTTTGTTAAAAACTGAAAGTGTCGCTATAGGTCGGTAATTATCGGGTATTGCAGAGTCACCTGATTTTAAAATTGGAACAACTTTAGCATCTTTAAGGCAGTCTGGGTAGAATTCTCCTTGTATCATCAAGTTGAATGAGTCATATAAGATCCGAGAAAAGGATTCGGCATTGTTTTTTTTTATTATTTCTGCTGGAATAAGATCAGGGCCAGGACTTTTGTTCGTTTTCAGTTTATTGATGAGAAGTATAATCTCATTCACCGACGATGGTTGAAGGAAAATTGAATTTGCAATTGGATCTATGTGTTGCAGTAGATAAGACCCATTTGGGGTTATATTCTCTGCTAACTTGGAACCAACTGTAACAAAGTGCTTGTTGAATGCTTCACAAATTTTTTTCTTGTCAGTTATACAATTTCCGTTGACAATCAAAGATGGAGTTGATTTGGTTTGCTTTTTACCTAGTAATAGGTTTATGTTCTTCCACATTCTTGAGTGCGGTGTGTTGTTCAATAACCTCTCAAAATAACTCCCTTTTGCTCGCTTTTTAGCAAAGTCCAGTTTTCTAGAAATATGCTTCAGCAAACCCGCTCAGCGAACATCATTGGGGTCTCGACGACATCGTTTTAGGTAGTTGTTTTTAATTTTTATTAATGTCCACACATAAAAGTTTATCCATGGACATTGTGTGTCTTTGATGTTAGCATGCTTCGTGACTACCCTGGTGCAATCTTTTAATATATTGTTATATTTTGCTATAATGTTTTCTTTTTCCTTTCAGTTATCAGATACTTTAAATGTTTAACTTCTGATTATTCTATTTTACTAAATTATCTCTTCCTTCAACCTATCAATTTCCGTCTAGCTTCGGAGAAAAGTTTTATTTTTATTATTTTCTTCTTCCACGTTATTGATTGTCTTTCAAGAATATAAATTGAATGATAAATATCAACTATTGCGCAAATCCGTTGATACTACAAAGTTGAAAACAGAGATAACATATATTGGTATATTGAATACATAGTAAAAAAAACACTTGATATTAATTTATTTCAAACAATAAATTAATATTTTTCTCGGTAGCCGGCTGCCCAGATCAACCAGTATAACCGATTAATAATTTTAATAAATAAATGAAATAATGAAGCGAAAATAATACAGAATGAAGACGCGCGTGAAATCTGTTGACCTTTATTTGGTGATTTAAAATGATTTTATAACAACTATTTAGAATATGTCAATGCAATGAATCAACTATTTTGTCTAAATCCCATTCACTCGTTTATTTTGTAATTTTATTTATGAAAAATAGGGAAGTTTTTATTTTTTACGCGATAGTATTGAAAATTTTTCTTCAGTTTACTCGAATAAGAGCTTTCCGGGACTTCAATATAGGATTTTGTTGAAACGTTCACTCGGGAAGTCAGTGAGTTTAGTGGAGCATCCGAGCATCTTGAAACCGGAACATACTGAGTCGCGCGCGAAACCAATACTGAATTTTTTACTAACAAATATCCTTCTCCCGTGACACTTGTGGAGTGCGCAGTAGTATATACGGCCTCTAGTAACAACAAGTGTTGGACTAACATCCCTTCCCATTCCCTAGACGATCTACGTTCGGGCCTGGCTTGCGCATGTATAGGTACGCCGGACCCGACACAGTTGCTACGGTGCGAGAAGCTCGGTGAGGAATATCGTTGCCAAAGATATGAATTTTATGTCGGGTCCGGCGTACCTATACATGCGCACGCCGGCAGCTCAGTCATAACCAAAGAGCGAAAAAAAGATGGCAATGTCGGCCGAATGCGGTTTGACCTTTCGTCATTCCTGTCCAATCGGGAAGCCAACTTCCATCAACACTAGTTCTCAGTAATCACCAACTTGACAAACACAAAAGATTGGTGACGATAGAGAGACTTCATGCCCTAGTCTAATTGAATACCGCATAGATTTTGTACTTTTTCCCCTCGTATAACGCGTCTCCATAAGAAAAATAAAAATTCACTTCTGTTTAGCATTGAATCACCAAATAATTACAATCAAAAGAACTTGATTTAGTACATTTTCTACCCAAACTAGCAAAAACTATTTTCGAACAATTTTGACGGAAGCAGAATTTTTTCGCGTCCGATGCGAACGCCTACTGTGATCGTTTTTATCTTTTTAGCGTATCTCATATTTCGTTTTCGCTTGATGCCAACCCTAACCCAGTTTCCACCCTAACTGCTGTCAAACCGTTTGTTGGAAGCCAGTTTCGAATCTAGTTTCAACGTTGTTGAACCGAAAATCGATTCAGTTTCGAACCAGGTTTGCCCGAACCCCCGTTGCTAAGAGCGAAACCAACACAGTTTCGTGAAAAATGTTTGTTTGATGAAACTACCCTGGGACAGTTTTATGTCGTTTTCGTTTTTAAATTGCACTACACTGGTGTAGCGAAAGCTGCACTGAAACCGTTCGTTTTTACCAATTGCACTACACCAGTGCTACACTTTTTCTGCACCGATACCACTGGTGTAGCACTCATCAAAAGTTTGGTGTAGCCCTGCGCAATGGAATCGTTTATTGTAGTCAATGGTTACTGTTTATGTTTTCGTCATTTTTGTTCGTTTATTCATGCCTCAGTGTAGCACTGCACCGGTGTAGTGCAAATTAAAAACGAAAACGCCATTAGTTTTTTCAAACGAAAACGACAATAAACGAAAGCTATACAATCACTGTGGAAGCCGACTTTCCAACCCGGTCCCGGAAAGCCGAAAAAACATATACCATTTGATTCAGCTCGACGAACTGAGCAAATGTCTGTGTGTGTATGTGCATGTAAGAGGTAGTGACAAATATTGTCACTCAATTTTCTCGAACATAACTGAACCGCTTTTCACAAGCTTAGATTCAAATGAAAGGTCTTTTGGTGAGACGAACTATCTTAATATCATTAAAATCCAACTTCCGATTCAGGAATTGCAAGGTGATATGCACCAAACAATGGAAAAAATATCGCTTCATTTTCTCGATAATGGCTGAATCGATTTTCACCAAATTATATTGAAATAAATAGGGAGTTTTGTATGGAACGGTCCTAAAGTTCCATACAAAACTCCCTAATATTATTTGGATCCGACTTCCGGTTTCGTAATAACAGGGTGATATGCACCAAAAAGGTGAAAATAATGTCACTCAATTTTTTCAGAGATAGCTGAACCGGTTTTCAAAAGCTTAGCTTCAAATGTAAGGTTTTATGGTCCCACACAAAGTTGCTGTAAATCATTAGAATCCGACTGCTGGTTGCGGAACGATAGGGTAATATGCACCAGAAAGTGAACAGAATTTCAGTAACTTTTTTCAAAAATGCCTCAACCGATTTTCACAAACTTATAAAAGATTTTATGGTCTCACTCAAAATTCCAATATTCCATTAGAATCCAACTTCCGGTTCCGGATTTGCATGGTGATATGCACCGAAAATTCAAATAATATCTTTTCATTTTCTCGGTAATGACTGAACCGATTTCCACCAAATTATATTCAAATAAACGGTCCTAGAGTTCCACACAAAGTTCCTGAAAATAATTAGAATCCGACTTCTGATTCCAGAATTACAGGCTAATAAGCACCAAAAAACGAATGATAATGTCAGTAACTTTATTCGAAGATACCTCTACCGATTTTTACCATCTTAGATTCAATTGAGAGGTTTTCAGATACCATGATAATATCCCGATTTCTATTCAGATCAGATTTTCCCGTTCCGAGAATAGAGTGTTTAGTGCAAAAATATCGATTTCAAGAGTTTCTTTTTACCTTTCTCCCGATCCTACATTTGGGTCCGGAATTACAGGGTGATAGCATAGAAAATGAACAAAATTGTCACTCACTTTTCTCGGAGATGGTTGAACCGATTTCCACAAACTTAGATCCAAACAAAAGGTCCTCTGGTCCCATAACTTGCTATTTAATTTCATCTAGCTCCGACTTCCGGCCCCGGAATTACAAGGAAATATGTACAAATCTTTGAGAAAATGCGCATCCGTTTTTCTCGAAAATTTCTTAACCCAATTTTTCAAACTAATGTGCAATCAAAAGGTTTGAGAGCTTTTTAAAAAGTCTCTGAAAAGTTTATCCATAGCCGACTTTCGGTTCCAGTATTAGATTTCTTCCAAAAGTGATGGCGAAACGAGGGGCAAATTTTTATAAAATCAACTGGTAATATCATCTAGTTGGCAGACCTCTTTAATTAGTGGATATCTAAACCTACTTTGTGACTACTAGTCCCCAATTCCCGCTTTCGGAAGCACCGGTAATAATGAAGAAAAGTTCCATAAAGGGATCTCACTTCGATTTCTCAGAAACGATTTTCACAAATCATGATTCAAAATAAAACTCTTATTATCTATGATACTATGCAATTTCATCCAGATCTGCCTTCCGGTTCCGAAAATATAGGGCGATGAGTGTCAAAACTTTTGAACCGTCATGCAAAAACACCACCGCCTTTGCGAACGAACGTGCTTTGTTCAATCTTGTATAGCGTGCAGGGTTGCCACAATTAAATCTATATTAACTTCACATAACTGTTTTCAAATTAAGGTTATGGTGGGAAAGTTTTTGATTTTATTCACGTTTGAAAAACAAATTCTTGACAGAATCTTCCAGTAATGTTTTTAAAAACGTAAGTAACACATGGATCAATAAGTTCCGAGACTAAAGCAGAGATGGCGCTCGTAGTAAACCAGTAACCACGTCTTTGTAGAGTACTAACCTTTGCTTGAAACGGGTCAAAATTTTAAGTCGATCCGACCAGAAACAGCTGAGTTATCGAGGTTGGAGTAAAGTCGTTTTGTTGTTTGTTTAAAAAATGGAAAAAACCGAGTTTCGTGTTTTGATAAAACATTGTTTTTTAATGGGTAAAAACACCGTGCAAGCGAAACAATGGATTGAAAAATGTTATCCGGACTCTTGTCCATCAAAAGCAACGATTTGTCGGTAGTTCGCCGAGTTTAAACGTGGTCGTACCGACACAAATGACGCGGAACGCTCGGGTAGACCTGTGGAAGCCGTTAAACCGGAAAATGTGAGTGAAGTGACAAAAATTATAATGGAGGATCGTAAAGTGAAGCTTCGTGAGATTGCTGAGATGACACAGATATCATATGGAAGTGTATTTACTATCCTTCATGAAAAATTGAGCATGAAAAAAGGTTTTTTCCAAGTGGGTGCCGCGATTGCTTTCGATGGAACAAAAACTGCCTGCCACAAGTCGATAAAAACAATGGCGAAATTGAACGAATTGGGCTTTGATCTGCTTCCCCACACCCCATACTCGCCAGATTTAGCCCCCAGTGACTACTGGCTCTTTGCTGATCTTAAAAAAATGCTCCAGGGAAAAAGATTTGGCTCAAATGAGGAGTTCATCGCTGAAACTGAAGCTTATTTTGAAGCGAAAGATAATTTTTTTATAAACATGGTATTGAAAAATTGGAAAAACGTTGGAACCATTGTATCACCCTAAAAGGTGATTATGTTGATGAATAAAAAAAAATTTAGCAAAAAAAAAATGTTGTTTCCATTGTTAGTCTCGGGACTTATTGATCCATGTGTTAATATGCGAAAGGCCAAACCTTTAATGACTATTTCTCTAGCATTGGGCAAAAACTAACAAATAATATTCCAACTAATACAACCATTTATCCTATAGAGCAATTCCAGAAATGCTTAGCAGATCATCAGACTCGACCTTCTCCGATTTGGATGAAACTTTGTTCATGGCTTCAGCATGGCAAACCATCTATTTTGAACCGATGGAGAGGTCAATCCGACTCACGACTGATTTTTAAAAAGGGCGTATGTATTTTTGCATTTCACAAAAAATTGCCTTTTTTAAATCTTTGTAACTCGGAAACCGTTAATTGTACAATTGTAATTGGAGTTCTTGACCACTATTTTCAATATTTCCGAAACCTAATTTCGAGGACCGGAATAGCCGAAGTTGATTCGTATCACACGGCAATAAATATGACCTACAAATCGGAACAGTTTTGAACCTAATTGAAAAGAAATTTCCCCTCTTTTGCTTCGTCGCTTTAGGTAGCGGTAAAATTTTTTTAACGCTACCCAGTAGTTCCGGAACCAGAAATCAGATCGAGAACCCAGAATTTTATTTGGGATTATAACACCTTCTACTTACACCTAAATTCATGAACATCGGCCAAACCATGTATGAGAAAATAGTTTCATTTTGGAGTATTTATTTTCCAGAATCTGAGATCGGGAACCAGGGCAGCCGGAATTAGTTTGATTGGCCGTCCTCTCAACAATGACTATCAGTTGGAACAGTTTCGAGCCCAGTTTAGTATTTTTCCACGTTATTGGCATCGACGCCTAATGTGACGCTATACATTTTTTAATACTCTTCATTCCGTAATTCCGGAACCGAAAGTTATATTCGGATGAACCTAAGTTTGTTAAAATCGGTAATGCTCTATCTGAGGAAAGTGAATAAGTAATCGGCTTAGGTGTTGGTTTTCGTTTTCTATATAGCATGTACGAAATTGAACAAAGCCCACTGAGTACATTGTTTGTAGAGGCGAGTTGTGTTTTCTTTTTCCGTGCCAGCTCGTAACGCGGTTCGTACTGGTTTCGTTTCGTTTGATTGAAAGCTTTGACACTTATCGCCCTGTAATTGTTATTGTGAACCGGAAGTAAGATCCGGATGCAATTGAGTAAGAGCTTCAATTTTAATCAAGATTTGTGAAAAGCGGTTCAAGCTTCGCTGAGAAATCGAAGGAAGTTTTACTGTTGCAGTTTTCTTCACTACATGAAATGGGAAACTATTAGTGCCGAATCAAGTTTATATGCCAATCCCATCTAGCCTTCCCACCAGAGATAAAACAATCCCAAATCATCAAAAACTCAAAACCAACAATTACCAAATTGCATCGCTGCATGCTAACTCAAGAATGCATTCTATAAAAAACAAATTAAGCGGCTGATGGAAATACATCGTTACAATTCAATCATCCACCGCAAAACAAAAACACAACCCGCAGTGTCGGTGTCCTGCCGTAAAAGGTTTGCCTGATCCGAATCAATCAAATAACCATTTTAACGCTCCAAATTAAATCAGAAGGCGCACCACATCGTAGGCGTTATGACCGTGTCTTGCTCTGTGGCAATCTTTCTTTTGATTGAAATACCGTTTAATCGCTTCTTGTCTTGCCTCATTCCGTCTCCGGTGGTGGATATTTTCTTTCTTGATGTACTGACTTTTACAAAGAACTAAACTTCCGCGGCTGTATGTAGGAAGATCAGGCAGGCATCACTGGAATATCATATGATCACGGACCTGGGGCGGAGGACGGAAAAGGCAAAACAAACTGCCACCATACGTGGCACGACCCCCATTCTTGGATCCGGGATGTGCGTCCACAGCTGGCGGGAATCGTTGGCCTATCGTCCATATAAAAGCCATCCAGCGGGTCTTTCGGGCATCAGAATCTAACAGTTTGCGGTAAGAAAATCATCTCGGTCTCATTACGTAGTAGAAAAGCAATCATGAAGGTAATAAATCTGAACTCACCATTAGACAAGTGGTTCTTATTCACGCCATAATCATAAAATCTTTAAAAAAAACAGTGCATCGCAGCTGTAGTCATGGTGCTTTTTGTCGCAGTCACCCGAGCCGGACTCATCTACAGTGCCCCGTGGGCCTACACTTTGCCCCACACGACGGTGGTCCAGAGCAACTCGGTGCCCAAGCTGGTATCGGCCCCGGCACCTTTCAACGGATGGACTTTTGCGCCAACCGCCGCCACTGCCTGGCCCTTCCATGGTGCTCCGTATTACAGTTACAGTGTCCCGTTTACCTACACTGCTCCGACACTGTTGCTTCAGAAGGAAGCTCGCTATCTGGCCGCCAATCGTGGTGCCATCCACGAGGCTCCCCTTCCTGGACACGCCATCTCTCAGCAGCAGCTCAACCTGGAACCAGCTGCGGGAACCGTTTGAACTGTGGACTACGAATTTACGACTGTACGACTGCTGGTGTAATGTGAAAACAATTGTGTCTGATTGAAAGTGTTTTGGATTTTTTTTTAGTAAATTCTAGTTCAAATAAATAACGTGAACTCACAGTTTAACAATAATCCACTTAGTGGTGTGAAATTGCCTTTCTCTAACCATTGAAATATTCTTTCAAAACTCATTTAAACATTGCTTTTCATAGAGCTGATCTTTGACACAAATGTGGATAGATCACAGAATTTCCTGATTGATTCAGGCCATTCACAAACACTAACGCCGCTCTTTCGGAGCCGAAAGCATCGATAATAGGGCATCCGACCTTCGCGTTGAACCCTTTGAAGCTTTTAAACGGACCGGCAGAGGTCGAGTTCATGTTATCATTCGTGTTGCTGTTGGCAATGGATTTTTATCCGTGTAGTAAATGAAAAATCAGGTCAAGAGCAATAGCGGCCCTTACACGTGACAATATTATTGTCAATCCAAAGTATTGTCAATACCGTCAATCCAATTGACTTGGTAACTTGAGTCTGCATATTTCGAAAAAATCAAGCGTTTGAAGCTTCAAATAAGGCAACTGAACATTGAAACATTGAGAGAAGAGTTCATTGCACATATTTGACATTTTCCTCTCTGGAGAGAAAGTATTGTCGGATTGATGAGCAGTTTTGATTTTTGAAAATATTTTCGTCAATCCCTAAGACAAGACCTGACATCTGGGGGGGGCTGCTTTTGGTCCAAAATGGACCAGTTTCTGATTGGCTGATTTTGATGTTGCTACCCGCACATTGTGAAAAGAAAAAAAAACTTTTGCAGGGTACGCGAGCAATGATGCCAAGTATAAAGAAAATCGTAAAACAAGTTAAATAAGATGTATAATTTTAGCTCACCAATGAAAATAAAATTTTTTAGAGAATGTTTCACTGTTTTTTTTTGTCAACCTTATCTTAATAAATATTTATAGTGGCAACACTGTGTAATTAAAATCAACATCAAGTCATTTTTCTTTTTAGTGAATCAAAGTGTAACCAAAAAAGATTTTTTAAATTGGTGTTAATTCGAAGTTGGGTTTACTTTTTCAAGGAGAATGAAGTGTTGCGTTGTACACTGTGGTCGCACTAAGCATTTTTATCCAAATTTGCCTTTTTCCGGTTTTCAAAAGATCCGGTAATACGTCAACAATGGGTTCGATTTTGCGTTACACATGAAAGTGATATTTCGTGTTTTGTCATCAAAGCAGGAATGATAATTTGTGGCGTAAGTCAAATTGTAGGAATATTTATGAATTATAATAACTAGATATTTTTTAAAGCTACATTTTCCAAATGAAAAAAAAATGTCAGACCCAAGTAGCAATCCGCAACTAGTTCTGATACGACAAAGTCCAAACTATGTTGCAACAAGAGCACGAACATGTTTTTTATGTTATACTGGTTAAAACAAGGTGACAGCAGTGTTTCTTTATAACGTAAACATTGAACTAACTATCATTTGTAAGTTATCGTTACTTGATTCTAACATATCTTTAATCACAGCTATGCTTTTAGCTACTAGTTGAAAAAAGGTTCATTTTCCGTTGCGAAATCATTATAAATACGTAAGCGTATATGTAAATCGTTACTGTGAATTGATGTAGTAATAACTTAGATATTACTAAGATTATAACATATAATTTCTTCATTGATTCAGATAGTTATCGGTAGGTTTTCCCAACGTTATGATAACGAAAATGCAAACAAAACAACTTTTGTTGGCTCGAATATGGCGAACACAATATGGAGTCTCAAGAAGTGTATGAAACATAAATAAAACCATGATAATACTTGTTTCAAAACTACTTTTTGCCGAAAATAGTGAAAGGCAGAATAGTCATTTTTGTTCTATGCACTGTCATAAACACGAAGAAAATAATATTGGGATTGAACATCGATTGTGATAATATTATAATTCTTATGATATATGATTTAAAAATGATGAGAAATCACTCTACTTGGAATAATTTTGAGCATTCTGAACATAGTGTTATTTTCCTGTTTTTTTGTTATATCTTTATAAACAGATTGATTGAAGGCGCATAAAAAACAGTTAAGTAAAATTTAATACCGCTCGACAGTTTGAAAATCGTTGTGAAATTTGTACCTTGTATCAAGTTTGTGATTTAAAGTACTCTTCTGTTTTTTTATTGATGATAGAAAAGTGTTCTGTATTCATTCAATGTTTATAATGTCGATGGTGACTAAGTTTCAACTAGTTTAATTGAAAACAAGTTATTTTCAAGTTATGAAAAAATAAGTTCTTTCAGTATGACATTACAACGTAACGACAACTTATTTTTAGCCGACCTAACAACTAGTAGAAACTGCGCTTTTTGAGTCATGCAAGTGGTTAGATATTAGTAACAATCACTCAAATATCTGGTTGCAAACTAGTCACAAACAAGCTAGCGTAACAAAAATTGTTACTTGGGGATGGTTTTACCAATGTTCCATCGTTAAAAGTGCCATATGGCGGTGAGACTGAGGTGGAAAATGTTGAGAACAATCGCGCAAATAATGAATCTGGCTTTGAAAACCAAAATATTGGTCCAAAAATCCATTGGTATCTCTTCAATTCAATTCCAAACTACCTTTATAACATTCATTATTTACAGCAACGCAAAGTATTGGAAAAAAATATGAGAAACTTAAAGCATCTATTTCGACTCATACTCAAACGCTGCCCGAGCGCAAAATTTTTCGCGAGGATCAGCTGAAATTGTTGTCAGGAGAAGTTCGACGAGTTAAACAATGGTCCGATGAGACAATAATTGACTGTCTGCAAATCAGATTTGCATGTCTCGGAGGTTATGAAACATTAATAAAACGTGGTTATCCCTATCCATCGACGAGAACTTTATTGAGGCAGATCGAAGGAATTCAATTTAAAACAGGCAGATCGAAGGAATTCAATTTAAAACATTTATGCAAATGAATTAATGTTTGTTCGAAATCACATACTTTAGAATTGTACTTGATATTCTTGGCATCTGTTTTTTGTTTGGAATCGCAACAGTCTTCAAAGCAAGTAAATTTGCTATTGTTGCAATGAAACAAATATATCGTGTATCAATTTCTACTAGAACTTTTTTCGACTCAATATCTTTCTGTTACTTGTTTTAATGAACACGACCGTTTCCTTAATGAAAATAAGTTCTTAAGAAATAAACTATTCTCGTTTTTAAGGACTGCATGGAGATATCTGTGGTCGATCAAGTTAAATACGTCGGGGTTATTCTTGACTCAAAACTGAATTGGTCTGCTCACATTGACTTCAGGATTAAGAGAGCTTGTATGGCTTTCGGCCAATGCAGACGAGCTTTTGGAAAATCATGGGGACTCAAACCCAGATATATTCATTGGATCTACACAACTATTGTTAGACCAATTTTAGCATATGGTTGTCTTGTATGGTGGCAGAAAGGAGAAGTCGCGACAGTTCAGTCAAAGCTAAATCATCTCCAAAGGATGGTCCTAATGGCGATGACAGGAGCATTCACGACAACTCCTACTGCTGCTCTAGAGGCGCTACTGTGCATTAAACCACTACATGTGTTCCTAAAACAAGAAGCATTATCTTGTGCATACCGTCTTAAGGTTACAGAGCTTTGGAACAGTAACCCTTTAGATTATGCTACTAGCTACACTCGCTTGTGATCTCAAATGGTTACGTGGGATGAGTATTTACTCGCTCCTAGTGACCTAACTCTCACATGCAGTTTTCCTTTCAAAACATTCAATGTGAGCTATCCTCTTCGTGAGGAATTGTTTACTGGTTATTTGGAACGACAACTTGATGAACACATAGTTTGTTATACGGACGGTTCTCTGTTGAATGGTCGTGCTGGTGCTGGTGTCTACTGTCGTGAAATGAGGCTGGAGCAGTCTCATTCACTTGGTCAATACTGTACTGTGTTCCAAGCAGAAATCTACGCGATTCTGTGTGGAGTACAATCGGCACTTCAGCAGAGGATCTGTGGTAAACGAATTTATTTTTGTTCCGACAGTCAGGCAGCCTTAAAAGCACTCAGTTCGAATGACTCACGGTCGAATCTAGTGATCGCATGTCGAACTCAAATTGAAGACCTCAGCATTTCAAATGCTGTTTACTTCTTATGGGTACCCGGCCATTCTGGTATTACTGGAAATGAATGGGCTGATGAGTTGGCTAGAGCTGGTGCAACGAATGATTTCGTTGGTCCTGAACCAGCTTTACCACTTTCAACTAGTTGGATAAAGCACAAGATTCGTTCTTGGGCTGCATCCAAACATGCCAGCTACTGGCGCAGCTTACAAACTTGCGCTCAGACAAAAGCATTTCTACCAGATTTAAATCTGAAAATGTCAAAGTGTCTACTGCATTTCTCCAAGCAACATTGCAGTATTCTGGTCAGAGCTCTGACTGGACATTGCAAACTCAATTATCACATGGCTACTATTCAACGTGCTGAGTATTATTCGTGTGATTTGTGTGAATGCGATTATGGTACTTCATATCATCTGATATGTAACTGTCCCGCATTGACGCAGCTACGTATCCGGGTTTTTGGTTCTCCATACATGGTTGAGTCTGTGTATGCGGAGCTAAAATTGAAGGATATTCTCTCGTTTCTCACCCGAAGTGGTAAGGAGCTATAGTCAGAAGGGTTCATCGTTCTTCCTGGAGTGAATGAATCCCTTCTGTATTCACCTTAAATAGGGTTTAGCAGATTGTTTGGCATCCTTTAGGGGGTGCCGAATTTACTTCTGCTCGTACATACTGCGAATCGTTCTGCATTCTTCCGGGAGTGCAGAATGGTGTCGCTTTTGTAAGATCTCTAAATCCTCTCGGGGGTTGGAGGTTTTATTAACAGCAGACTGTTCGGGACCTCGTAGAGGTTCAGAATTTACTTCTGCTTCCACTAAATGTGATCCTCAGCAGATTGTTCGGTATCCCTTAGGGGTGCAGAATTTACTTCTGCTTTTATGTGTTTTTGTGTCGTCAATTTTTCCCATCCTCCTAGTCCAACCCTTACAATTTCCTTTCAATCCTTCCCTCTTATATATCGGGAAAATGATGCTAAAAACAAATTGATGGCAAGGCACAAATCTCCAAATGTCAAGAGGAACGTGCCATTTGAGCCAATTTGTTCTGATTCCTGATTCCTGATACATCTAATGAAGTACAAGCCGTGATGGGAGAATTACATATTACATATAGTGCGATTACGAGTTCATTCTTGAACAAGCAAAACGGGCCTTAGAAACAACGGAAAAAAATTCGCCCTACCATATTGCCGGTTATTTAATCGGAAAAATGTCCAAATCACGTACAACTTGCCGTGCTTGCTTGAATAAATTTTCAGAATATGCTCCCTCTACCTCGGTCGCTAAAAGATTCTCGAGCTTCAAAGCGAAGTGTGCAAAAAAAGAATATTCTTTTGTAACCGATGAACTATTTCAGTTTTTTGAAGCCATGGAAATACTGTACCGTAATTTTAGAGAAGGTCTTACACTTGAGGAATCGAACTTACAAATGAGGTTTGAGCGTGAAATGAAGCTTTTACCAGGAACGATTTTTCACTGCGAACAATTTAAACACTCTTTAATAAAGCGATTTGTTGCTTTTCGTTTGAAGACAGGAGAGGATAAAAAACAACGCAAAAAAAATTCAACAGCAGAAGTATGCTGAATTAATTGTTTTTATGTTTTAATAATTATTAAACAAAAATTTATTCAACACAACATTTTCCACGTTTATTTCAAATCAAAGACCGAGCCCTAAAATTTCAAATGAAATAATATTTTTTCTCCGCTTAATTTTTATTAAATCTGTGCATATGGCAACACTGTAGCCGATACGTAAACAGGCAGTTGATATTTATTCAACAGGGCGAAAATAACGAGAAGAATGACTCGGAAGGAAGAATAAGAAGCCAGTTGTCAGGTATTGTCTTACACGCTTAAAAATAGTTACTCAAAAATGAGTAAGATCTCACTCATCTACAGAAAAAGTGGAACAACTCTAATTTAGAGTAACTCCGAAGTTACTCAAATTTGAGTTCTTCCACTGGAAACGATATTTGGGTAAAATCTACTTATTTACTGAGTAATACTTTATTTGTACATGTACCAAAAATAGAGTAACTATCACTCAAATTTTGAGTGAAATTTCATTTCACATATACCAAATTTGCAAAAAAAATGCTCCTTTTCTGAGTGTATTGTATTAAAATATTAAGTAATTGAACTCAATACTATATCAAGTGGTGGTTGCTTGGAGTAGTGTGTCAATCGCAAATTAACATACATGTCAGTTATGCTCAGGCACCAATCATACACTTATTCCTCAGAAATGACATTTGAGCATATTCGGTTTCATTCTAAAGCACAACACGGTCATTCAGTAATAGCCGTTCAACCGAGAAGGTTGTGTATAGAAGCGTACAGTTTAATAACGCTGGTTGGTTTACACGCGTTAAATACGACAACGGTTGAACTACAGGTAGAGACCTGTTGGCAGCAGCCGTTAAAACGTAAAATCGTGCTGCATAAGAGAGCCCTAGTGCTGGGCCAAGCTGGTGAAGGAAACAACAAAGGGCGTTTCCCAAACTCTACCCAGGTCGCAATATACAGCCACAAGTGCTGAGCAGGAGAGTGCAAAGACACATCGAAGAGGAAGAGTGCAAAGGCACATAGAAGCAGGAGAGTGCAAAGGCACACCGGTGCGAAGGCACTTCGGTGCAGAAGCATATCGGTGCGGAGCACTAGGAAGAAGGAGACAAGACAACTCGGTCTTTCCACTGCCATACAACACGCAGGTATACACCGGTGACCTGCGCTGGTTGCAGCTGGCGAAGACAAAAGTAAATCGGAAATCGAGTGGTGCTGGATGACAGGTAGCAGTAGCATCACATCCAACAATCAGCATCCAACAAGAACATCTAGAGCAACGAGGATCTACACGGCAGTGCAACGGAGATAGACAACAATTTCAAGGTAGAAGTTTTTTTCTTTTCCTTTTGATTGAGTACTGTGTAGTGTTGGTTTCAAATTTTATTTTAAAGTTTAGTTAAAAATTTTAATGTAATGGATGAATCCATGGACGTAAATCCTAGCATGAATCCGATACCCCCACGAACGAAAAAATATCAGGAGGGCTCTTCTGGGCCTTGGATAGTCTTTTTTAGACGTATATCAAAGCCATTAAACATTTTTCAAATTAATAAAGGTTTGACATCACGATACTCTTCAATCAAAGAGATCATAAAAGTAAATAACGATAAAATTCGTGTTGTGGTAAATAATTTGAAACACGCGAATGATATTGTCTCTTCGGAACATTTCAATAAAGAGTATAAAGTTTACATACCCTCCAAAGATGTCGAAATTGACGGTGTTGTTACCGAAGCGAGTCTTTCGGTAGATGATTTACTCAAGCATGGTGTTGGTCGTTTCAAGAACTCTATGCTTGAGGGTGTGAAAATACTGGAGTGCAAACAACTGTACTCAGTAGTTCATGAAGAGGGAAAGAAAGTTTATCGCCCATCAGACTCGTTTCGAGTGACATTTGCCGGGTCTGCGTTGCCGTCCCATGTCTATGTCGATAAAATTCGCCTCCCTGTTCGGCTTTTTGTTCCAAATGTAATGAATTGTACGAACTGCAAAAAATTCGGACACACAGCTACTTACTGTAGCAATAAACCAAAATGTATTAAGTGTGAAGGACCTCATAAAGATAATGATTGCAACAAGGAAATTGAAAAATGTATTTATTGTGGGGAAAGTCCTCATGAGGATATTTCAGTATGCACTGCATTTAAAGTGCACAAAGACAAAATTAAGCTTTCTTTAAAAGCACGGTCTAAGCGCACATATGCAGAAATGCTTAAAACGGTCATTGATGTCCCCCCTTTGGAAACCGAAAACGGGTTTTCAAATCTAGAGGAACCAGAGGACTCTGACTCTGACGAAAATAGTGAAGGTAATTCGTTTATCACTACCCAAGGGTCAGTTAAGAGAAAGAAGTCTTCCTCCAAATTACCAAAAAAGACACCTAAAATTTCATCTTCAAAAAAAGATCCCCGTGTTAAACAAAAAAAGTCAAAACCAAAGACTGTGCCTCCTGGTTTGTCAAATTCACAAACCAATCCAGGATCTAGTACAGAAAAAGATAATAATCCAGTGGGCTCCATTTCACAGACACCAACAGGATTACTGAAGTTTTCGGAAATTGTTGAATGGATTTTCTCAGCATTCAATATATCTGAACCCTTAAAGACCCTCATAATGGCATTCCTTCCAATAGCTAGAACCTTTTTGAAGCAGTTATCAGCTCAATGGCCAATTGTCTCAGGTTTTGTATCTTTTGATGGATAATTTATCACCCGTCGCAAATGATACAATCACTGTCCTGCAGTGGAATTGTCGAAGCATCATGCCAAAACTTGATTCATTTAAAATATTATTGCATAGTCAAAAATGTGATGTATTTGCTTTATGCGAAACATGGCTTACTTCAAACATAGCTTTAAATTTTAATGATTTTAACATTATACGTCTCGATAGAGACTCTCCGTATGGTGGAGTGCTTTTGGGAATTAAGAAATGCTATTTCTTTTATAGATTAAACATCCCTTCAACTTCTAGTATAGAAGTTGTTGCTTGCCAAATAAACATTAAAGGCAAAGATATTTGCATAGCTTCGGTTTATATTCCTCCAAAAGCACAAGTTGGACAGCGACAGCTTAATGAAATGGTTGAAGCCCTTCCTGCTCCACGATTGATTCTGGGGGATTTAAATTCGCACGGAATGATGTGGGGTTCCGTTTACAATGATAGCAGATCATCTTTAATACAAAACATTTGTGACAATTTTAGCATGACGGTATTAAATATGAGTAGCATGACACGGATCCCAAGACCTCCGGCACGCCCAAGTGCATTAGATCTATCTCTTTGCTCAACATCAATTCGACTAGATTGCACCTGGAAAATACTGCCTGATTTACACGGTAGCGATCATTTACCAATCATCATCTCAATTAGCAGTAGCAATTGCATTGCTACTTCCGCTAGTATTCAATATGATTTGACAAAAAATATCGACTGAATTAAATACCAAAGTAGTATCTCTAGTATTTTGAATTCAATGGAAGAGCTCCCTCCACTTGAAGAATATGACTTCCTCATTTGTTCGATTCTGGAGGCAGCAGAACAATCCCAAACTAAACGCTTTCCTGGGCCAACGACTAACAGAAGGCCTCCCAACCCCTGGTGGGACAAAGAGTGCTCAGAGGCTAAACTCGCAAAACAAAATGCTTGCAAGACGTTTCTAAAACGGGAAGGAGGAACTCCTCAGAACTTTGAAAAACTTATGGTTTTAGAAACCAAGTACAAGAGCATACTTCGAGCCAAAAAATGTAGCTATTGGAGACATTTTGTCGAAGGTTTGTCAAGAGATACCTCAATGAGCACTCTTTGGAACACGGCCAGACGAATGAGGAATCGTAACGTGGGCAATGAGAGTGATGAATACTCGAACCGATGGATATTTGACTTTGCTAGGAAAGTTTGCCCAGATTCTGTTCCTACGCAGAGCATTATACGGGAATCTCCTCCAAATAATGGTTTTATTAATAACCCATTTTCAATGATGGAATTTTCTATAGCACTCTTGTCTTGTAACAATAACGCTCCAGGGTTGGACAGAATTAAATTCAACTTGGTGAAGAATCTGCCCAACCTCGCAAAAAGACGTTTGTTGGAATTGTTCAACAAGTTTCTTGAGCAAAATATTGTTCCACCTGACTGGAGACAAGTGAAAGTTATCGCCATTCAAAAACCGGGGAAACCAGCTTCCAATCACAACTCATATAGACCCATTGCGATGTTGTCCTGCATCAGAAAATTGTTCGAAAAAATTATTCTACGACGTCTCGACACTTGGGTCGAGACGAACGGTTTGTTGTCAGATACTCAGTTTGGCTTCCGTAGAAATAAAGGGACGAATGATTGCCTTGCATTACTTTCGTCTGACATCCAAATTGCCTTCGCTCAAAAGCAACAAATGGCATCTGTATTTTTAGACATTAAAGGAGCATTTGATTCAGTTTCCATTGATGTTCTTTCAGACAAGCTTCACCAAAATGGACTCCCAGCGGTTATAAATAATTATTTGCACAACCTTTTGTCAGAGAAACACATGCATTTTTCACATGGCGATTTGGCAACAATCAGAAATAGTTACATGGGTCTCCCGCAAGGCTCATGCCTTAGTCCGCTCCTCTATAATTTTTACGTAAATGACATTGACAGCTGTCTAGTAACCCCATGTACACTAAGACAATTGGCAGATGATGGCGTGGTTTCAGTTACTGGACCCAAAGCTATTGATCTGCATAAACCATTGCAAGATACCTTAGATAACTTGCCCGATTGGGCTGTTCATCTTGGTATCGAATTCTCTGCGGAGAAAACAGAGTTAGTCGTCTTTTCAAGAAAGCATGATCCCGCGCAGCTTCAGCTCCATATGATGGGAAGAATGATCCAACAGGTTTTAACTTTTAAATACCTCGGGGTGTGGTTCGATTCCAAATGCACGTGGGGAGGACACATTAGGTTTCTGATAACAAAATGCCAACAAAGAGTAAATTTTCTATGAACAATAACAGGATCTTGGTGGGGTGCTCATCCGAAAGATCTAATAAAACTGTATCAGACAACGATACTTTCAGTGATGGAATATGGATGCGTTTGCTTTCGTTCCGCTGCAAACTCTCATATTATCAAACTGGAGCGAATTCAGTATCGTTGTTTGCGAATTGCTTTAGGGTGCATGCATTCGACACATACAATGAGTCTTGAAGTTCTGGCGGGAGTTCTTCCATTAAAAGATCGATTTTGGGAGCTTTCATCACGCCTGCTAATAAGATGTGAGGTGCTGAATCCCATGGTAATTAATAATTTCGAACGACTAGTCGAGCTTCGATCTCAAACAAAATTCATGACAGTATATTTTAACCATATGTCACAGGAAATCAACCCTTCAAGATATATTCCTATCCGTGTCAGCCTCCTAAATGTCCCTGACTCAACTTTATTTTTCGATACATCCATGCAGCGCGAAGTGCGTGGAATCCCGGATCATCTACGTTCGACGGAAATCCCAAAAATATTTTCAAGTAAGTTCAGGCATATTGACTCTGAGAAAATGTTTTACACGGACGGATCGCGAATTGAAGAAGCGACAGGGTTTGGTATGTTCAACAATAATGTTTCGGCCTCATTTAGGCTTCAAGAACCTGCATCTGTTTATATAGCAGAGCTAGCAGCAGTTCATTATAGTTTGAGTGTAATCGTCACATTATCTCCAAACCATTATTTCCTCTTCACAGATAGTCTGAGTGCAATTGAAGCCATTCGCTCAAACATGACTGGCAAGACTGAACCGTTTTTCCTGGGCAAAATAAAACAGTGCCTGAACGACATATTGAACAATAATTATCTAATCACTATAGTCTGGGTCCCGGCTCATTGCTCCATTCCTGGCAATGAAAGAGCCGATATTTTAGCCAAACGTGGTGCTATTGAGGGTGAAATTTATGAGAGACCAATTGCTTTCAACGAATTCTATAGCTCGTCTCGCCAAAGAACACTTGCCAGCTGGCAAGCTTCTTGGGATAAAGATGATCTGGGTCGGTGGATGCACTCAATTATTCCGAAAATATCGACAAAGGCATGGTTCAGGGGACTGGATATGAGTAGAGATTTCATTCGTGTGATGTCCAGACTCATGTCCAATCACTACACGTTAGATGCACATCTCCTTCGAATTGGGCTCTCCGAGACTAATCATTGTGCTTGTGGCGAAGGTTATCGAGATATTGATCATGTCGTTTGGACATGCGTGGAGTATCGTGATGTCAGATCTCAACTAATAAATTCTTTGCGTACCCAAGGTAGACTATCCAATATCCCAGTTCGAGACATTCTTGCTTGTCGTGACCTTTCATACATGAAACTTATTTATCATTTCATAAAGAAAACTGGAGTTTCAATTTAATAAAGGCCCCTTTCAAGACTTAGTTCTGATCCCAGCTGCGTCCATGAGTTCAACCAATAGCTAAATTAGAATAAAAATTATGTAATGATACAAACAAACTCGAAACAGTTTATGAAATTATCAATAAAATGTATGAAAATAACAGCTTATTTTATAATTTATAGAAGTTAATCGTTTGGTTCAAATAATATTTCCGAGTAGATTTCATAATTAATGACGAGTTACCTAAGATGATATTTAAGTAATAAGAGAATATGTTTTAATAAATGCAAAACGTTGTGACTATGTTAGAATTAAATTAGGATAAGAATATTATGTAAAAGTGATGCTACGGCGACGAAAAACTTATGTAAACTGCCTTAAGAAATAAACGTATTTTTGAAAAAAAAAAAGCACAACACGGAGTTTATCATTCCGGTTTTTGCAGACACAACACCGTTTGTGTTGAGCGACTCACCCTCGAAATACGCGATCTCACTAACAAAATATACAACCTGTTGTTACAAATGGTTATTACAACTTTTAGACTGATCTTGCGAATAGTAACAAAAAAAAACGAGTTAATGCGTTAAACTCAAATTTAGAGTAGGAGTTACTCAATATCATTGATGATAACTACTCAATTTTTGACGTTTCCATGTATCATTTGAAAATGAGTAACTTGTACTCAAACTTTGAGTAACTTTTTCTAAGCGTGTAGGTCAATCCAATGAAGTTTCCATTACACGATCAAAAGTATTGTCAATACTCCTTGTATTGACAATAATATTGTCTCGTGTAAGGGCCGCTAATGACGCTCGATTGATCTTTCGGAAATAAAACATCAGATTTATAACCAACACTCCGAAGATTTCATTGAATATTTTAACTACAACTTTGAAATCATCCCAGCGCTATGACAATTTTTGGTTAATTTCGGTAGAAACATTGAACTAGACGATACAATTTAACGTATTGCAATAAGTGCTGCCATATCTCATCGAGCAACCCTCGTTACATTTGTTGCAGCTCCGCTCAAAAACCGTTAGGATAAAAGTTTACAAGAAAAATTTGACACACCCATCTCTTAGATTTAACGCCATCCGATTGCTACTTAAAAATTAATTCGTTCCGTTCTTTTTGTTGTCAAAAAAGCAATTATTTCAAAATAAAAAAGAATTTACAGAATAATTGAAATATCGTTAGTCACTACTTTTTCCCACCTCTCAGGCAATTTTTGAATTCCATCTCGAAAAAATACCTTGTCTTTTTAGGTGATACAAGTTTGAAGCTGTAGTGGAATAATCCTGCAATAAGCAAAACATTTAATAAAAACATATTTTATGACATAGGGTAAGGGCCGCCTATTTCATCTCAGCTCCAATTTCCATCTCATTCCTTCACTTCATAACTTTGAACATTAATCATATCTTTAAACGTACCTAAACAAAACTGTGGAACGTTTTAAAACATTTATTCTAGGTTTTGCCACACTTTCCAATTGAAAAAAAAAATAGTTAAAAAAAACCTTCAACGATCGCTTTTTTCATTTAAAATAAACTCACTTTTTGATTTAGAAACCACTTTCGTCTAAAGTTTTACAATTCATCATGTTTCTGAATATTCACTAATCGATTCGTCTCAAAACATGATCACTATATCACATAATTACACCACTATTCAATGTTGGATGACTTTATAGTTAGCAATGTTTACTTTCCACTTGTTTATTCAACGATTAAAGACTTCTGAAATTACCTGATAAGCAATAAAAGCAATGAAAAATATGAGATGAATATTGGCACCTAATTCACTTGATTGCGCTTTGTTTTCATCTCATTTCGTATCGCAAGGTTGCCAAGTTTTCTCATAATGTTAAATAAAAAAAAATATTTTTTCTTCTTCAAAATATCATCAACAAGTATTTTTTGGTATTGATATTTATATATATATATATATATATATATATATATATATATATATATATATATATATATATATATATATATATATATATATATATATATATATATATATATATATATATAAGTAAAACTGTTTCGGAACCGTTTGAAACGAAAGGTAATAAATCCAAAAAATATTAAACGTCGAAATGATTCCTAACTGTTATTTAAAATATCGTGTGTTGTGTCATAGTTGGCATTATGCCCTTTTTAACGAAAATTCTGACATTTTGAACCTGAGAGTGTAATAGTGCAATATTTCGGTTTTGATTGCTGTCGCCATTGCTAATTTATGGGATGAATAAAGGACCAACGATAGGATGAATATAAAACCTTTGAGATGGAATTAGGAGCACAGTAGTGAACATATCAGAAGTGTTTTTAGCTGATTTTTCAATTATTATTTTAATTTCCAAGGAATGTGAATCAATTCCCAATGTGGAGCAAGGCGAATTAAGCAGAAATATGAAAAAATCGTAGTGATTTTGGTGACTGAATCAGGTAACGTCCTTACAAATGAGATGAAATAGGGAGTCCTTACCCTATTTACCTAATTGTTTTCAACTCAAATCATGAACTATGAGAGCTGTTGCGGTTGTCAAAATACGACAAAATAGCAAGGGGTTAAACAATTGCTAAGCGTGTGCAGTAAAGCGTTAGTGACTAACGCTTATGTTGAAAGCAAGACGATGTAACTGAGGAACTTGTTTGGAATATGTACACCGAAAAATATTAACTTGTAATGGTGTGGGTGATGCATGCACCAACCGGAAACGAATTCCAGGTGTATGTGTAATCAGAGCTGCACATAGGTGTTTTGTGTTGGTTGTAGGCAGTGATGCCACTTTCCCTGAGGTCAAATCCGTAGATTTGGCTTCATGTCTACTTATGCTCGTATATGATCTATTGAGACGAACTTTCCGTGCGGAAGTCTTTCGACTGACAAAACATCCTTCCCAATAAAGACAAAACAACTCACTAAACACGTCAACATGTTTAAAATGAAAACTAGTAAACACCAAATACAAAAATAAAATCAAAAGGTACGTAAAATTAACAGTTTGGAATTCAAAGCGATATAAACAGACTGACTAATCGGTGACGATAGATGTTTGATAATTAGACATGAGGAAAAAATATCTCTAATAACGATGTGACAATATTCAATTATTTTTCTTTGGTATCTAGAGAAAATAAAAAATGAATAGACAATAATTTTTTGAAGATATTATGTCAAATCCGTAGATTTTGAGTGGTCTATCCGTACTTCCGTAGAAAAGACAGAAATCCGTAGATCTACGGATAAATCCGTAGCGTTGGCATCACTGGTTGTAGGTTTACATTGAAAAGAGAAAATTTGAGCAAATATTCACTTGACTAACTTCGCGGCGTACGAATGTGCAGAGGTTTGCAAGCTAATTTGATGTTGTAAGATGGCGGATCAGCGTGAAAATAAAAAATACGACAGAAGCCAATTTTTGGTTTCTGCGAAAAAAGTAAACCGTCAGACCTGTCACATCGTGCTGCATTCGTCGGAACAACCAGTAATCAGAAGGAGCCCTGTCAGGGGAGTACGACGGGTGTTGTAAAATGTCCCACTTGAGCCAAATCTGGCCAAAACAATACGGTATGGTCGTGGGATCGAATGAACGGCAAAATTCGTTTTTGGAGACACTCTTTTTGGTATAGTTCCGATGTCATTATCTTATTTGTAACGAAAACTTTCGTTTTTTTGCCACAGCTGCAAGTGCCCTGCCAAATCATAAATTTTCTTGCAAATTTGTCGGCAAAAACAAATTTAAATTTGGCTGGAACATCCCCCCGAGCCGTTGCCAAGTAAAATTTTTGACCTGGGATTTGCCCGAAGTCAGCCTTGACATAGGTTTCATCGTCCATCAGAAGAGACCCGTCGAACTTGGTCAGCACCTGGTCATATAGTTTCCGAGCACAAATTTTGAACACACTATTCTGTTTTGTCGTGAATACGACTTACTTTACTATGGGGTGCCTTTCCAAAATTAGCCATATGGAAGAATGGGCAGAACTTAATCGTGAATATCTCGACTTGTATCAAAGGCAGCAACATAATTCTTTCACCATTTCATCAAAAATATGATCAGGAATTTAGGATAATATTTTGAGCAGTGTGAGATAACTACAATTAACTAAAATATTAAGTTTTCTCAAATTCTCAAACTTTGAAAACAGAGCGGAAAACTCTTTACTTTTGCTTGGCTTTTTCGTGCAAGGACGATCATTTCTTCTTGTGCGTTGGATGCAAGCAGACGTCGTGGGACCAGCAGCTTCGGAGAGTGCACCTTCTGCGTGGTTAAAACCTCAAACGCTCAGGTCATGCTCTCATTTGGACTTCAGTCGTCAGGTGGAGCAGTCGTCAATGAAAGCAGACCTTTTGCGTGGTATAAAGCCTAAAACGCTCAGGTCGTGCTTTCATTTGGACTAGTTCTTGAACTCAGGTCCAGTTCCTTATTCTAGAATTCTTCTATTCGGTTCTGTTTAGAACCATAATAATACTCTCAAAGATTTTTGCGAAATTTTGCTTTACTCTATACAACCCATTTGATGGTCGTGGCGAAAAATCGTCTTCAACTTTCAGAGCTTAGTTCCGGAATATGGGTTTAGAATTCAGACCCTGTATGCTGAACTGGATTCTGGAAAAAGATTCCGGAACTGATTTCAGTTTCGAAATTGTAGTTCTAGAACTAAAATCCAACTGAATACTGAGTCTGTTCTAAGTTCTTGAACTCAGGTCCAGTTCCTAATTCCAGGATTCTTCAAATAGGTTCTTTTTATCGTGAATACGACTTACTTTACTATGGGCGCTTTTTTTAAAATTAGCCATATGGAAGAATGGGCAGAGCTTAATCGTGAATATCTCGACATGTACTGATGGCAGCAACATAATTCTTTCACTATTTCATCAAAAATATGATCAGGAAGTTAGGATAATATTTTGAAGTGTGAGTTAACCACAAACAAATCAAAAATTAAGTTTTCTGAAAATTTTAAAACAACGCGGAAAACTCTTTATTTTTGCTTGGCTTTTTCGTGCAAGAACGACGATTTTGAGTTAGTCAGGCACATATCTTCACACAATCGATCAACTATCAATTCGAATTCGAAAGTGTAAAGAAATCGTGTCAGTTTTATTCGTATTCACGACATCCAGTTATGTCTCTGACATTACACTCCCGTACTTTTTATGGTCCGATTTGGCTGTTTGCTAGCTCGATACGACTTGATTCCTTCCCGGAGTCGAGTTCTCCTCACGGTACCATGGGCAGCACCGAATTTTCTTGCCAAATCACGGTCCGACAGATTAGGATTCCTCTTAATCGTCTTGAAAATCTTACCACGTAGTTTCCGGTCGACAGTTCCACTCCGACGATTGGCTTGAGGATTCCGAATCGTCGTCAATGTTTTCTTATACCGTTTGATAACGCGCCATACGGTATTTCTTGGCAATTTCAGCTGTTTAGCTTGCCTAGATGCAGATCACAATGGATTTTCCAAATAACTTTGCACAATTTCCCTTCTTTCGGCTTCCATGTTGATTGTTTACAAAGTACATTCGATTTGCGGAATGTCAAAATCCTACGTTAACTTCTAAATCCATCCACCAGGAGCGCCAAATTATGAGCAAAAGTTTGTTCCAATTCTAAATGAAGGAAGCTTTATGAACTGTATCGAATGACAGATGACTGAATATTAATAACAGACGTCTAACCTCTTGAAACTATCAACATCAGCTGTTACTATTCAATATTCCAAATATCCGAAGACATCTTCTGAAAACGAACCGAACTAATCTATGCTCCCAAGATTTTTGAATGCAAACACCGGATGAAAACATTGAATGCAGGAACCGGACGCGAATTTGGGAACACAAAAATTGTTAAAATTCATATCTTTTTTGCAAGATCCGAACAATAAAATTTGTACTCAAACACCCGGATAAAAACGTAACCGATTCTTCTAAAATAAATGTTTTTGTAAAAAAAAAGTATGTTTATAAATAATTTTTATATTACAAAATTCATGTCATGAACTTCTCGTAACTTTACTTTTGCCGGTTCGGACAGTAAATGGCAAACGACCTTTGCCTTTACTTTCTGACATATCAGAGACTCGAATGACTCGTATCGCTAATATGCCTAAGTTCGACTCCTCTGGTAGAAGGTAAAAGTTTAGATACAAGAAGCCTTCTGCTTACTTAAATGACCCTTGTCAGGTCTCACTTTTCCGCACTTTATCCTTCACATCCTTGCTCTTCCTTGAGTACTATGGCTCTATAATTTCATATTCTTTCTCCTCTTATAATCTCTAGTTAGTTTGATATCGTTAAAAAACCGAAAAAATTCAAAAATACTTACAGGGAGCTTTCGAACAAATTTGTATTAGTCCACGATTTGTTAGACGATTCGATATTAGCCACCGGTATAATCGAAATCATCCTTTCCAAAATCCAATTCAATTTTTCGGATACGGTGCAAATTGCGAACTGGAATCACCAATCAATAATTAATGCCCGAAAAGTGATCCATTTCCTGGTAAACGCAATTATAAAAGCTAGCCCCAATTCACACGAGAAGTCAGTACGCAAGTCACCAGCAAAAGCAACTAAACGAAAATGAAGGTATTCTGCGATATAGCTTCCTAAATTGAAACCACAAATAATTAACGATCTCTTTTTTTTCCTATAGGTCATCATTACCCTGCTCGTCACGATTGCCGCCGTTTCCGCTGTACCCTGGAACGGTTGGAACAATGGCCTCCACAGCTGGAATGGCTGGAACGGTTGGAACGACTGGAATACTGAGTCAATTTATGCCAAATCCTGGGCCAGTGCCGGCTGGCCAGTTTCGTCCGGATTGTACGGACCGAAAACCGTAGTTCAGGCAAACGTTGGTGCACTCAACTCGTGGGGATTGCCGTGGGGAACCTACGGAGCGGGTGCATACGGTTGGGGTAATAATGGTTACTGGGGAGGCGCCCCAGTGGTCAGCAAGTACATTAGCAAAACTCCACTGATTGCCGCTAATGTCATTTAGAAATGGTTGAAACAAAATTTGAGCTCCAAAAAGATGTTTATGTTGATTGTAAAAATTCAGAAATAAAATTTTATTGTAGTTTTCAGAAAAAAAATAAAATTTTGCCAGTCTTGCCAATCATTTCCAGTATTGCCAGTCTTGCCAATTATTGCCAGTCATTGTCATTCAAATCTTGTAGATTATTTATTTTTGAGATATTTGCGATTTTTTTTTGCACATAATACCGAATTCATGCTTGGAGAACTACCGACTAGCCTGTTCAGACGAGTGTTTTGATATCCTCGTATTTTGAATTTGACCGATACAGTCTCAACCTGTTACGTCAAATGAATCACGTTCAAAATGAGAATGGCAGAATACTCGACCTCTGCTTCTCGAGCCAATCCGATTGTGCACCCAGAATTATCGCAGCACCCTTTCCTTTGGTGAAATCCGTTAGACACCACCCTCCGCTCCACATTGTACTCGAATCAGATGGATCGTCGCACGACCGATATAATTCTCGCATCGTCAGCTACAATTTCAAAAAATCCGACTACAATAGTATCATTGTTTTTCTTTCTAACTTGACCTGGAGTGAAATTCGTGACAACGACGATGTTACTCTTGCGACTCAAACCTTTTCTAACGTTATGACGTATGCAATCGATCAATACGTTCCTAAGCGAATTATCCAGCCCTCTTGTTGCAATAGTGGGGTTTCGGCAGATTGATCGACTCGCGTTTAGTGATAAAAGGTACATTTAATAACGACTTAAAATTGACGGTACAAAAACACGTGTAGCTCTGCTAATATTGTAGTTTATTCTCTTCGATGACAAACTCGGTACATTCGGTCGCCGATGACCTCGACGGCATCTGTCATGCTGACACCTGTCAGCTGATGAGCCCATGTGGTGAATCGTGACCGGGGGTCTCCCAACACCTCCCCCTTTTTAGAGTTGATACGGCTCATACCTCGTGGGTGGTCTTCGAATCCGTGAAGACTTACGAAGCATCGGTTGTTGCTCTTGAGGATTGCTCTGGGGTTGACCTTGAGTCGGCATCTGTTTATTTGGTAGTTCTGGTGACAAAACTTCAGCCCCAACGTCCGCCTGTGACACTGCACCTGGTAGGTTGCAGCTTTCTAGGAGAATGTTGAGCGGAATCTGGACCTCCACTGCTTCCGTGCCCTGATGCTCTGGTTGATGACGACTTCGCATTTGATTACAGTGAGACCGGATCAAGGACTTCTTCTCCGGTAACCAGATGTTATACATCACCTTCCCAAGACGGTCGATCACAGTACCGGCTTCCCAGTACCACTTGTTGTTCCGGAACACCTTGGCCCACACGGAGTCCTGAGGATGATAGCGCCTTTCCTTTGTTCCGTGTTTGCGGTTGAACTGTTCTTCTTGGATGGTGTTTTCGGATATGTTTATCGGTGTAGGTGGACGAAGCAGCTCTAGTGATGGGCGAACTGTTCGGCCAAGCAGAACCTCGGCAGGAAATTTCCCATCAGGAGCGTTGCGACAGGGCGTTGACCTGTAGCACAGCAGGAACGTGTCGATAGCTTCATCTGCGGTTCCTCCCCCTGCAGAGCCTCTCTGCAAGCCCGTTGCTTTGCGGATGAAACAGTGCTGCTCTCAGATGAATGAAGGCATTGCTGCAACAGAAGGACTCGAATTGCTCGCTGGTAAATTGAGTCCCATTATCCGTGACCAGTGTTTCCGGGTATCCAAATCTGGCGAAAATACCCCGAAGCATGCGTAAGGTAACTGCAGTGGTGATGTCCTTCGTCTGGATAACCTCGGGCCACTTTGAGAAAGCGTCCACCAGGATGAGATAGTATTGCCCTCCAACAGGACCGGCGTAATTCAGATGTACTCGCTGCCATGACTTTTCCGGAGATGGCCAGGATTCCAGGTTAGTCTTCCGGTCGGTCTTCGCTACGCTGGCACAATCGTTACACTTCCCAACAGTTTTGGCAACGTCGTCGTCGATGTTGGGCCAAAAGACATACTGGCGTGCAATCGATCGCATACGTTCCACACCAGGGTGCCCCTTGTGCAGCTGCTGCAACACTCGTTTACGGTAAGCTTGCGGAATCACCACTCGTTCTCCATACATCAAGCATTCTTCGACAACTGACAGGGCATCACGGCGCAGGTACAACTGCTGAATTTGCGAGTCCGAAATGCACGTCTTCTTCGTAGGCCATCCGTTGTGACGTGACGGATAACTTGCTGCAATGTGCCATCGACTCCAGTTTCTGTAGTGATTTGCTTGAATGAGAGCGGTAAGCCATCTAGCGCTTGGTTGACAACGCTTTTGACTGTTCGTCCTAACTCCATGGTTGCAATCACGAACTCCTCCTCTGGCCGAATGTTGCTGTTAATGAGACGTGACAGTACATCGGCATGTCCAAAGCTGTCCGTGGAAATGTAGCGAATGTCGAAGTCGTACAGGCGTATCCGAATTTCTGCGTCGTCCTTTGACTTGAGGCCACTGACCAAGATGAAGCACTTGAATTGTTCCTCAGTCAATTCCGACAGCCTAAAATCAACACAAGCTTTGTTAACCTTGCACGAGTATGCCAGATAATCATCACTATCTTCTTTGGTTGCCTGGAAGCAATGATATCTGCGTCGGAAGATGGATACGGCAGCTCCAAACAGCAACTTGAGCTTCTCGACGGTCTGCACAAAAATAAAATCCCTTGCGAAACTTGGCAAAATGAAGCTGTTGTATCGCTCGTGATCCAGTGGGCTCAGTTTTCGTAGTAGAAGCTTACTTTGGCGGCGTCATCCATTCTGGCGGCATCTCTATCAAAGAGATCGGCATAGCGAGAAAACCACGCGTCGAAAGTGTGCCCATTGTCTTTCCACCATGTTGCTTGATAGGGAATCCAGCACAGTTTCATTGCGAGACAAACCTTGGACGGCATTTTGTGTTTCCACCAGCTGCCGGGACATCTGCTGCATGAGCGATTGTTGATTAGCGAGTATCTGCAACACCGCCTCCGATACATCTCGAGGTTGTCCCGGATTTCTCTCCGCCATCGCTGATTTTCTTGCACTTTACCGCACTGACCAAAAATGCTGTTTTTTTCTCAAAAAACGCGCCCGAAACAGCAAAACTTCTACAGCGTCGTCGCCACTGTTGCAATAGTGGGGGTTCGGCAGATTGATCGACTCGCGTTTAGTGATAAAAGGTACATTTAATAACGACTTAAAATTGACGGTACAAAAACGCGTGTAGCTCTGCTAATATTGTAGTTTATTCTCTTCGATGACAAACTCGGTACATCCGGTCGCCGATGACCTCGACGGCATTTGTCATGCTGACACCTGTCAGCTGATGAGCCCATGTGGTGAATCGTGACCGGGGGTCTCCCAACACCTCCAATCAGGCTCCGTGGTAAACCGCAGAGCTAATACGTTTAGAAATTTCAAAAAGGACTGCATTGAAAAAATTCTCGAAGAATGGCGGCTTAGTGTTTCGACAAAACTACACGCAAATAAACAAAGTATATAAAAAGACAGCCAAGCGTTGCTACTTGAACTATTTGTGCAAGGTGCAGAGGAGGCCAAATTCCGATCCAAAATCATTTTGGAAACATGTTAACGAGCTAAGAAAGTAATCGGATCTACCCTCGACCATGTTTTACGAGCAACAAACTGGTTCCTGCACGCAAGAGATAAGCGATATGTTTATAAAAAAAATTTCGAGCGTTTTTTCTAGAGAGACCTTAAGCCCGTACCAAATCTCTCAGGCGGCTCTTAATGTTCCCATATCGAGCCAGTCTTTGAATTTAATCAATATCGACATCGACGCTGTACTAACGGCAATCGTAAAACTTAAACCTTCACACTCTGCTGGACCCGGCGGTATCCCGGCAGTTGTCTTGAAGAGATGTTCAAGTGCAATAGTAACTCCCTTATGCCAACTGTTTCAACTATCACTCACGACCGGAGTCTTTCCCGTTATGTGGAAATCTTCCTACATGTTTCCAGTTCACAAAAAAGGAGACAAAAAGAACATTGACAATTATCGTGGAATTACTGCCCTAAGCACCATATCTAAATTGTTCGAATTAGTAGTCCTTCAGCCAATTTTCGACCACTGTGAACAATACATCGCGGAAACTCAACACGGATTCATGCCGAAACGCTCCACTGCTACTAATCTCTTATCTTTTACGACGTACGTAATGGATGCTATGTCTAATGGCTTCCAAACGGATGCTATTCACACGGATCTCTCCGCAGCGTTTGATAAAATCAATCACGCTATCACGATCGCCAAACTGGATAGGTTGGGTTTCGGTTCCAGTATTCTTCGATGGATGCAATCGTATCTCTGCAATCGACGGCTGGCGGATAAAATCAATGACAGTCTATGGCAGGAATTCTTTGCTTTTTCCGGAATACCTCAAGGAAGCCATCTCGGTCCACTGATTTTCCTCCTTTATTTCAACGATGTAAATTATTCGCTGGAAGGCCCACGACTATCTTTTGCTGATGACTTAAAGTTATACCAAATAATCAAGAGATGCTTCATACTTTCAGCGTCAACTGACCATTTTTTCAAGGTGGTGCGAGATCAACCGAATGACTTTAAACATTAGTAAATGCTCTGTTATCACATTCACTCGTAAAAAAAACCCTTTGCAGTTTGATTATTGCCTCCATGATGCAACGATTAAAAGAGTCACTGAATTACAAGCAGCATATTGGTTACATAGTTACGAAGGCTTCTCGTTGCTTGGGATTTGTTATGAGAACTGCTAAGCGCTTCACAGATATATACTGTTTGAAGTCGCTCTACTGCTCACTTGTTCGCTCAACACTCGAATACTGCTCGGTGATATGAAACCCTCACTATGTTAACGGTGTTCTCAGAATTGAGTCAATCCCACGACGTTTCGTTCGTTTCGCTCTTCGCAAATTGCCCTGGAACAAATGTAAAAAAATGTTCGTCGACGACAATATCAACGTTCTCGTGATCCTGCTATGAAAAACATAGTGAAGGATTTACAAAAAATATTAAACATAGATTTACTCGTTTGCGAAATGAAAATATTGCTAAAGAAGTTGAACAAATTAAACCTTATTCTAAACCTTTCTGGAAACTTTCTAAGGTTCTTAAGAAACCTCAGAAACCAATTCCTGCTCTCAAGGAAGGAAATCAAATACTTCTTACAAATGGCGAAAAAGCTCAAAAACTTGCTCAGCAGTTCGAGAGTGTCCACAATTTTAACGTTTGAACGTTGTGAGTCCTATTGAAAATGAAGTCTCACTGAAATATGATCATATTTCAACCCAAGTGTTATCACAAGATGACTTTATTGAGACGAATTTTGATGAAATTAAATCAATTATTAGGAAACTCAAAAACATGAAGGCTCCTAATAATGGTAATGATGGAATTTTTAATATTCTTATTAAAAATCTTCCCGATGTTGCCTTGAGACTTCTGGTTAAAATTTTCAACAAGTGTTTTTCATTAGCTTACTTCCCAAAAAGATGGAAAAACGCTAAAGTAATTCCTATCCTCAAACCTGATAAAAACCCAGCAGAAACATCAAGTTATCGACCAATTAGCTTACTTTCTTCTATCAGTAAACTTTTTGAAAAAATTATCTTGTTGAGAATGATGTCTCATATAAATGAGAATTCAATTTTTCTACCAGAGCAGTTTGGATTACGTCATGAACATTCAACTACTCATCAACTTGTCAGAGTCACGAACATGATAAAAGCAAATAAATCTTCAGGAGTTGCTCTTCTAGACATAGAAAAAGCATTCGACAGTGTTTGGCACAAAGGTTTAATAGCAAAAATGTCTGATTTCCAGTTTCCTATTTATTTGATCAAAATGATTCAAAATTATTTAATTGATCGCACTCTTCAGGTTAGCTATCAGAATTGTAAATCTGAATTGCTACCCGTACGAGCCGGTGTTCCGCAGGGTTCGAGCGTAGCTCCAATCTTGTATAATATTTTCACTTCTGATCTTCCAAATCTACCTCATCTACCTTCTGATCTTCATAATCTATTCACAGGTAGAAATATAAGAGTGATCTGCAGTCGCCTACAAAGAAGTTTAAATATTTTCGGTGATTATCTGTCAAAATGGAAAATTAAACCGAAACGCAATTAATTATCTTTCCTCATAAGCCAAGAGCTTCTTTTTTTAAAGCAAACAATAATCACATTCTCAAATTGAATGGCTTGGAATTGACATGGTCTGATCAAGCTAAATACTGAAAGGTTTAACGTATGACAAAAAACTCACTTTCAAGGATCACATTGAAAGAATCCAGGTAAAGTGTAATAAATATATTAAATGTTTATATCCTCTTATAAACAGAAATTCTAAGCTCTGTCTAAAAAACAAATTGTTAATTTATAAACAAATTTTCAGACCAGCCATGCTTTATGCAGTACCAATTTGGTCAAGTTGTTGTTCCACCAGGATGAAAACGCTTCAAAGGATTCAGAATAAAATTCTGAAAATGATTTTGAAGCGTCCTCCCTGGTTTAGTACAAATGAGTTACACAGACTCACAAATATAGAACCATTAGATGTAATGTCACATAGAATTATAAGCAAATTCCGAAAAAAATCGATGCAATATTCAATTGAATCGATTCGCTCTCTGTATTAGTGAGTAAGTTAGTATATAAGTTCCTTTTCTCCATTACACAATACAAGTAGGTTTAGAATTTTCCCTACACAAAAATCTCAGAATTGCGGAAGCAAATGATGTCCTCATGGTATCAACCAAATCATATATATATATATATATATATATATATATATATATATATATATATATATATATATATATATATATATATATATATATATATATAATAGGGCTGAAAAGTCACCACTTGTGACTGAACACCCAATTTAAATCCTAATAATTTAATTTTAACTCATATTCCAATAAATAGTTATTTAAAAAAACGGTGCCGTCATTGGATTGCAACGAACCTTCAACGGTGTTTCTACGGGCCTCGATTTTCATTTTTCCCGCAGCCGAATAAGAGAATTTTTTTTAATATTCTTAGAAACAGTCATTAGGGCTTAAATTTGTTTGTTGATTAAATAAATAAATAAACAAATAAATAAATAAATAAATAAATAAATAAATAAATAAATAAATAAATAAATAAATGATTGATCTCTGTTATCTATCTATCTATCTATCTATCTATCTATATATATAAAAATGCAGAGATCATTCTTTGTAATCGCATCACGTAAGAACGGATGGACGGATTGAGATGCTTTTTTCTTTTGTTTGATCAGTTTTTACCCCCACCGGGTTCGTACATCAAAAAAATTAGGAAAACTTACCGGAAAAGTGGGAAAAACCAATAAAGTTATTTTGTATGGACAATGGAATTTTCCACTGCAAAAGTCGCCAATGATTGCTAGATCTACAATTGATGTTTGGCGCTCAATGAGATGCTCAGTATTTCGCCGTTGAAGAAAAGAATACTAGATCTTTGGAAAATCGTTTGGCGCGCAACGAGTAGATTTGGGTGGAGATTTTACATGCATGATTGATTCGTCATTTGGAAACACGTGCTTAATAGGGTATCAAAATCATTACTTGCCAAATGACTGTTTTAGCTATAACGTAAACAGAAGCACAAGTTCTAATGTCATTTAACAGTAGATGTAGTTAGATGAATTATGTTGGCCATCGTGGCCGTGAGTTGAACAAATCAAATTATGTAACGATTTTTTTACGTATCAATGATAGATTCTGCTGTTGAAATAATGAGTTCAGATGAAAATATTTTTTTATCATGACATTTGTAAGCTGCTTAAGCCAAATCATTTAATTTTCCGAACTTTGGTTTACTTGACGAATTACCATATGCGAATCGTGAATATCATATCTGAAGGAGAAATCGTGGCATGTAAGAACCATTAGTTGTGAGATCTGCTGTTTTATACATTGGCTTTAACGATAAGAATAATCACTCCTCATGTTCACTCCGCTAGAACAGAATATTGATTCTCAGGACTGAATACTAAGCAAAACGACGTGGTGGCTCGACGAATGAGAAGCCTTTTGATGTCATGTCAAAGTTAATGGACACAATATTTTATAAAAGGGTAATATGAACTTTCGAATGTCCAAGTATTTTTCATTTTATCGCTAATTCGTTAATCGAAAATTGATCCTGTCATTATCCTGCTACGAACATTCATCAAACACGACTAAGTAATATCAGTAGCGGTGAAGTAGGTTATGGACAACCGTTCAAAATTAGTTTATTACTTTCGATAATCCCTAAGGATTTGCTATTAAGTACAAATACTAGTACTATTCAGTACAAATAAGTCTTAATATTCAATGATAAACAACAATCCCCGAGGGCTGCTTTTGGAAATTTGTGGGGTCAATTTAAAGTATTTATCTTGGTCATCTCTTTTTCATCCATCTGTTAATTTATTTGTTTGTTTATTTAGGAGCAAGGGAAAAGCCTGTTGGAGCTGAGATTTTGGTTCTCCTTCTCCAGCAGGCATAAAACATTCTCATCTTTTGTATCAACAAATAACATTTGACCAAATGATACATAACGAAATCTTTAATTACCCTTATTTAAACTACAAAGCTAACTAACAACTATTCATATTGACTAATTATCCTAATAAAACTAGCGGGAAAAGATTTGGAGAAAACGGGTTTTAATGGCGTTACGAGATAAATCGAAATTGAATCCAGAGCAAGTATTGAATACGCGACATATACTAGAAAACGGTTCAATGAACCCTTAGTTAGTTCTAGTACGAGGAATTCTGAGAAAGGGATTAAACCGCAAATTACGCCGAAGAATGTCAAAACTTAGCTGTTGTAGGAGATCTGCACTATCAATTCGAGATTGGATGAGGTCCGCGACGAAAACAGCTTTTTGTGTATCACAGCGGACAGATAGCAAATCGAAGTGTATGTCTACAACGATTTTCGTAGCTTGGAAGATTAAATGGATCTCTCCAGGCGACGCAAAGCAAAACGAATGAACTTGCACTGAACAGTTTCAATGCGTAGCTTATCTGTTTGATAATATGGTGCCCAAACAACAACAGCATACTCGCGAACTAGAGCGCAATATAACGATTTCAGGCAGTATATGTTATTGAAATTTGTTGAGATGCGAAAGATGAAACCTAGCATCTTTAATGCCTTAGATAGGGTATATTCTATGTGATCTTTGAGACTAAGCTTTGAATCCAATAACACTCCTAGATCCTTAATTGATGTCTCCCGTTTTAGTACAGCTTGCGAAATAGTGTAATCATACATGATCGTGGTTCGTTTACGAGAGAAGGAGATAACGAAACATTTGAAGGCGTTTATAACCATTCTGTTGACGTTGCACCAGTTAAAAAATACATCCAACTGTGACTGCAAGAAGTTTGAGTCTTTCAGATATTTGATGAGATGAAACAGCTTGAAATCGTAGGCGAATGATAGCTTCATGCATTGCATGCGAAATTTAGATCATTTAGATATAGCAGAAATATGAATAGTCCTAGATGGCTTCCCTGAGGAATGCCAGAGCTCACGATGAATGATGGAGTAACGCAGCCGCCAATTTTCACGGTCATACTACGACCAGTCAGATATGATTCAATCAAATCTATCATCCCACATGTCAAATCTTTAGTTTGAGAGAGATATACAATCTCTGTTCAATACACTGACTCGAAGGATGAGATGGCAAACGGTGCATTTGTTTAGTTTTTGCGTAACAAAAGCATTGAACATATCCACAATAATTCTTGATGATATTTCTTCTTCGAGACGAAGTTATTGTGTTGGATATGAATTTGTCGTAATTCGTTTATTGTAAGCCAAGTAATCAGTAAAATAATGGAAAGAAACATAAACGTTTGGCAACTCTGCTGTTCGAAAACACAAATTTAAAAAAAATAATTTCAGGCGAGACGAAGTTCGACGGGTCAGCTAGTATATATATAACAATGCAGAAGTCATTCTTTGTAATCGCATCACGTAAGAACGGATGGGCGGATTTACAAGATTATTTTTTTGTTTGATCAGTTTTTACCCCCACCGGGTTCGTACATAAAAAATAGGAAAACTTGCCGGAAAAGTGAGAAAAACCAATAAAGTTATTTTGTATGGACAATGGAATTTTCCACTAAAAAAGTCGCCAATGATTGCTAGATCATCGATAGGTGTTTGGCGCATAACGAGTTGAATAAGTGTTTGGCCGTCGAAGAAAGGAAGGAATACTAGATCGTTGAAAGAATCTTTTGGCGCGCAACGAGTTGATTTGTGTGAAGTTTTCACATGCATACTTGATTCATGTGGTTCGTCATTCCGAGCCACGTGCTTAATTGGACATCAAAAATATTTCTTGCAAATGACTCATTAACGGAATGCATATGAATGTTATAGAAAACCCCTGTAGGCAGTAGAAAAAGTTCTGATATCGTTTACCAGTTGATGGATTGTGTGTAATGGAGTTCGATAAATAATTCTGGTCATTGTGAGCGCGAGTTTAACACATCAGAAACTTTTTAAATGAATCAATGAAAAGATTGTTCTGTAGAAGCACTAAATTGTTCAATATGATTATCATTATGGATTTATACTGCCATTTTAATTTCCTATTCTGAGAAGAATGTTCAAATTGGTAAGATCAATACCTGAACAAAATCCACTTTATTAGAGCCCTAAAGTACGCGTGGCACTTTTTGGCAACTTGAATATACAGAACAAGTTCTGAGAAAACTTTCTCGCTGCTTAAAAACTGTACAAGGAACTGCTTCAAAGTTTATTCTGTTGCGTCGGGTGAACATTGAAGTATGAGTGTTTCCTTAAAACGGACTGTTCAGAATGATTTGTATGCTTTGTATGTATGTGTTAAGTTTATCAAAACAAAATTCTGGTTAGTGAGCTTTTTAATCCATTACCGAAAGCGAGAATCACATCTGGAAGAGAAAGCGTGACACCTTATATCTATTATGTCGAAGCCATTAGAAAGAGATTCTTTTTTGACTCAAAGGATAGGATGACAATCTGTGCATTTGCTCAATTTTTCTTAACAGAAGTATTTCACATTAATTTTCGGTGATATTGCTTTTTTGAGCTAAAGCGAATGTGTGTCGAATTCCGTTGGTTGTAGGTTAAGTAATCAGAAGAATAATGGAGATAAACGTTAACTACTTAGTCGTTTACCAATTCGGCTGTCTGAAAACATTAATTCGGACAAATAATTTTTGGGAGAGACGAAGTTCGACGGGTCAGCTAGTTAATCATGAAGACAAAACATTTAATTTACAATTTTACTACTGAATGATATTGAAAACAAAAAATTACAAGAACTTCAGCTGATTTTCGCTTCAGTTTTTATTGAGCATCGCAATATGTCCTCTCCAAAGTGTTCTCTGGAATTCGTCAGCTGGACCCCAATCATAAGGGGCGAGCATTTGCTTCATTCTCTAGAAAAAAAAGGTTTTTTTTTCACCGTCATATTATTGACAGAAATCCAATAACTTACCTCAACAAAGGATCCCTTAGCTGAAGCCAGCCCGTATATCGCGTATCCTGGAATACAAACCATCGATAGTGAACAGCTGACCCAGCCTAGCACAACTGCCCAACGCGGATACGACACACCATTGTAGGAGATCTCTGTGTTGTACACAATAGTTGTGAAAAAAATAAACTTGGATTGAAATGGAATACAGATCTTGTTCAATGAATCAAATGAATGAACACCACCTACTGTCAATATTAGCGGAGTTATGTACTTCCAAGAGACCACCCAGTAATACTCGATGCGTTTCCCGATCATGAACTCGATATCTCGCACGAATTCCCGTACACCGTAGATCCATGCCACGGCTACGATTTCCATGATGCACACCAAAATGACGGAGATGGAGGCCGCATACCAATCGAACAGTTGAAGCAAATACATTCCACCCTAGGAATACGAAACGAAAATTACTGATGTTAACGGAACTTCGTTAACCAACCTGTGTCGTGAAAAGAATCGAAATCAAAAACATTGAGAAACAAGTTCCGAGAGTAATCCAACGCTTGCGGGCCCTCAGTTCCGGATAGACATCAACAACTGATGATAAAATTGCTTCTATTTGAACAAACTTTGAACAAAAGAAAGTGAAAATTAGTATTGTTGAAAAAAAACGATTTCAGCTTACCATGCTATCGACACCGAGTAGAAACAACATCACAAAAAATAGACAAGCCCAAAGCTGTGGAAAAGGTAGCATTCCGATTGCTTCCGGATAGGTAACGAATGCCAAGCCAGGTCCTCCGGTGGCCACAGTTGACACCGGAAGTCCCGTGCGATCTGAAACGTTTTTGCATCGGTTTTTTCGAGCAGCATTGTGAGCAACACATCTTCAAGCTTACGTGACAAATATCCCAGCACCGAGAATACCACAAACCCGGCAAAGATGCTGGTCCCACAGTTCACGATCGGTACGAGGATCGCATCAAATCTGGTATTATTTTTGAACTGGTTGTAACTGGCCATGTTAATGATTCCACCCCATCCGGGTCCAAGTGAGAAGAATATTTGCACGGCCGCATCAGCCCAAACCTTTAAATTCGTCAACTCGGCCCAGTTGGGCATGATGTAGAACCGAACGCCGTCCATCGCTCCCGGTAGTGTCATTCCGCGAACGAACAGAATGGCAAGGATCACAAACGGAAAGGTGGCCGTAAAATAGACCACCTTGCCGACGGATTTCACTCCATTGATCAGGCAAGCATAGATCACCAACCAGGCGATCAAGTCACAGGCCTGCAACGGCCACACGATGCCACCCGGTGAATCGATTCCGTCCGAAATGCGAAGAATTTCATTGCTGCACAACGAGATGAGATACAAATTTTTAATTCGGCAGGAATAAAATTATCTACTGATGCCAGTAACGGCAATTGGTACTATTTAACCAAATTTCTTCCAAGTGAAACTGAGGAGAAAATAATAAGCTATGTGGAATCGCGAACAAATTGTAATCGCCGGTTTTATTCAGTGTTTCAAACTCGTTAAACAGTATCAGGAGAGACCACTTTCTTGTATCTCCTTCAAACTAAGTATCCCTTCAGGCTTCGAGCAACTAATAACGTCATCAAATTTCTGGCCCAGCGGTGTGACGATCGCCGCTTTTTTAGAACGCAACCCAGTTCTGAAGTCACATATACATGTGCCCCAAGCCCAACGCAGATCGAATCCATCGCTACCCTTGTCTCAACGAATGCAAATTATACGCAACAGCAACACGCAAGCTCTATCTCCTCGTTCGTTCATGACCACCCCTCAGCCCAACCGTTTACAAATTGCCCCTCTCGTTCCAACAAGATACCCATCTCTGCCAATATCACACCAAACAAGCGGAGAGATAGTAACTACTCTGGTATAGAAATTTATTATCAAAATACTGGAGCTCTCTCGTTGATTATCATCTTGCTTGCTCCGAATGCTGCCTATAATATTTATATACTTACTGAAACCTGGTTGAACGAGAACACTCTGTCTCATCAAATATTTGATAGCAGTAATACTGTCTTTAGACAGGATCGAAATGATCAAAACAATAACAAAAAAATTAGAGGGTTGTATGCAAGACACGACCGAGCACAATAACATTAAAAATGAAACGTTTCTAGGGATTCCATAATAAATACAAAACTAAAGATGATAATGATGATGATACACTGAACTAAAAATTTATTCAATTGACTAATTACAAACTTGCTCTAGTTTAAGCGCTTAGATTGTTAGCGAATGATGAAATTGACAATTAGATTCTTTGTTGATAATTGATTCTGTTCAATTTTGATCCCTTTCCACAAAATTTTAAATTGTTAAGTTTTTGAATAACGTCCTTTAACTAGAAGTCAATTATGATGAATTCAAAGTTGTAAGTTTGTATGTTTGTAACGCGATAACATCGGAACTACTGAACGGATTGTCACCAAACTTGGCACAGGTACTTCTTGTATTTCAGAGATGGTTTAGGGAGTATATTTATATGGGAGGGAGCGTAGCAAGTGTCATAAACAAGGGGGGGGGGGGGTCATGGAAAAATTCATATAACTTGACAAGAATCGATACGTTTTGAAGACCGTAGAACCATTTTGCATACCTTAGATATGACTATATGGAGGGTGGATGTAGCAAGTGCCTTTAAATAGGGGGTGTAATGTTTAAAACGGCATAATTCCGAAACTACTGAACGGATTGCCACCAAACTTGGCACAGATACTTCTTGCTCTTCTGAGATAGTCATGAGCGTATTTCTATGGGGGGAGGGAGCGTAGTAAGTGTTCTTAACAGGGGGAGCTCATGAAAAAATTGATCTAATTTGACGAGAATCGATACTTTTTTAAGACCATAGAAACATTTTGCATATATTAGATATGATTATATGGGGGGTGGATGTAGCAAGTGCCTTTGAAAAGGGGGGTGTAATGTTTGTAATGGCATAACTCCGGAATTACTGAACGGATTGCTATCAAACTTGGAACATGTACTTCTTGCTATTCAGAGATGGTCATATTTTTATGGGGGGAGGGAGCGTAGCAAGTGTCATAACCAAGGACGGGTCATGAAAAAATTCATATAACTTGATGAAAACCGATATTTTTTGAAGATCTTAGAAACATTTTGCATACCGTAGATATAATTTAATGGGGGATGGATGCAGCAAGTGCCTTTAAAAGGGGGTGTAATGTTTGTAATGGCATAACTTCAAAACTACTTAACGAATTGCTATTAAAACTGGTACATGTACTTCTTGCTCTTCAGATATGGTTATAAGAATATTTCCATGGGGGGAGGGAGCGTAACAAGTGTCCTTAACAAAGGTGGTCATTAAAAATATTATCTAATTTGACGAGAATCGGTATTTTTTGAAGACACATTTTGCAAAACTTAGATAAGATTATAAGGATATTCTGTTAGGAGAGGGTGTAGTAAGTGCCTCTACAAAAGGAGTGCAATGTTTGTAACGGCATAACTCCGGAACTATTGCACGAATTGCTATAAAATTTGGTACAGTTATTTCTTGCTGTTCATAAATAGCCATAAAGGTATTTTTATAGCGGAGGAAGCGTAGCAAGTATCATTAACAGGAGGAGCCAAGAAAAAAAATTCATAAAATTTGACAAGAATCGATAATTTTTGAAGATCATGTAAACATTTTCCATACATTAGATATGATAGATATGGGGAGTGAATGTAGCAAGTGCATTAAAAAAGGGGGATGTAACGGCATAACTGCTTTTTGCTCTTCAGAGATAATTGTAAGGGTATTTTAATGGGGGAAAGAGCGTAGCAACTATCATTAACAGGGGTAATGAAAAAATTTATTTAATTTGACGAGAATCGATACTTTTTGGAGACCATAGATACTTTTTGTGCAACTTAGGGTATTCGTGTGGGGTGGATGTAGTACATCCCTCTAAAAAGGGGATGTAATGTTTGTAACGGCGCAACCCCGGAACTACTGAACGGATTGCTATCAAATTTGGCACAGATACTTCTTGCTCTTTAGAAATTTCTTCAGGACATTTTCGGGGAGGAAAGTGTCCTTAACGTGGGGGGAGAGGATCAATGACGAAATTTGAATAGAATCGACATTTAGACTAGACAATTTGTCGAGAATACCAGGAAAATTATGATTATTGTGAGATCTGAGATGGGACACTGATCATTCGCAGTCAGAACATGAACGGAGTATTGTTCGATCGGGTTTCCGTCTAAGTTATGTTTCACTACAAGAGTATTTCACTAAGCAAGACAACTTCGAGAATTTTTTTCGGCCTTCCCTTCACGAAACATTTCCGAGCAACGCCGGGTAATTCAGCTAGTTTTAGATACAAACAACCTAAAGATTTAAACCTGGACAAATGAAACGTTTTTATTTTATGATGATAATTCTCGAAAAACTTACAAACTTATTAATTTTATAAACAGTTGATCGATCCGAGGAAGAAAATATGTGAAACAGTTTGCATAAAATAGTTACTTGCTTACATTGATTCTCGATTGAAGCAAATAATAATTGAACTGAAACTGGCGGTTAACCAAATTCTACGAGGGTTCCTATTCAAACGATACATGTAAAATCGCAGGTAAACTTACCTTGAGTTTGTCTTTGAAACTATACGATATTGCATCTAATTGTTCTGTATATGTAAGCCTGTGGAACTCATTTATACTACTAAACCGAGAAGGCCGCTTTTAGATAAGTTTCTGAATTTAATTTTGAATCTTTTGAAGCGTTTAATTCCTGGTGGGACAAAACTTGTTCAGCAACATTCAATGAATACAACTTTATACTGAATCCATTTGCGCTCCACCGTTTTGTTCGTATGGGAATGGAGATTTAAGTATACAAACCGATCCGTTGCCAAATTAAAACATTTTGAAGATTTCGAGTTACTTAAATGAGGAAAATCCATCAATAAATCATCGAGGAACAAGCGCTGCAAATTAGATCCGAAAAATCTATTGCCGATAATTATAAATTGGTCCGATAGTTACCAGAGAACCATAATAAAATACTCAATTCAAACCAATTTTTCAATGGTATGCAATTGAAATATTCAAATGACGTTGTCTCATAAGTTTAAGTAAATTCCGATTCGATTTTTTGTTGAATTATATAAATCCATCAACAAATGACTGAGTTATAAGCGTTCAAAATTATGACAGGAAAATGTTACGCGATTAGTTTTGCATGTTTTAAATTGACACCCAGCCTCGGGAAGCGAAGTGTAAGGCAATTTTAATGGCAAAATCGACCAAAAATTTGCTAAATACATGGGATATTGCAAAAGAATCGGTAACCACGCTGATTCGGTTCTTCAATAGCTAGATGATAAATAAGATACTCAAGCGAACACATAATGCAAAAGCGACAATCTAGCAAGTGAACGCATATACAATCCAATCATCAGCTCACTGGACAAGCTACTTGTTTCATTCACAGTCAAACATCAACTAGGCAAAGAAATATTGTGCAGCCTATATTTATAGATTTCACTTCATACTACGCATAACGATGCGGTGTTTTTGATGCATGACGCAAAGCCTCCTATGCCGAACAAGAAGTTGACGTCATTTTGTACAACAGGGATTGGTGGATGAAAACATAGGTCGATTCCAACTATTTTTTCAATAGTATGCTATTGAAATATTGAAACGACGTCGTCATACATGTTTAAGTTAAAAGTTTCCGAATCGATTGGTTGTTAAATTATAACAATCCATCAACAAATGGTCGAGTTATTAACGTTAGAAATTATGACACAAAAAGGTTACGCGACTATTTTTGAAACTTTTAATTGACACCCGGCCCCATATAGTGAAGAGTAAGGCATTTTTAATGCCAAAAAACTCCCACATGCTGTTAGTGTAGAACAAATTTGGATAGCTCTCTCTTTCACGCATTATACTCTTTATTTGTGCGTTCTTTACTTCCCGCCAGATCGCGTGAATGATATTGATATGATAGAACGACATTTGTCTTCTCTTCCAATAATTATGGATCAAATGGGCTTGAATTGTTTTTCCTGGTGATTACAACTTTCCTGGCATTAAATGGATTTATTGCTCATCCAGATATTTGTATCCGGATGCTACATGCGCTCATCGAAAACGATCACAACATCACGACTCTTGGACGACTACAGTACCGCAGGTTTAGTGCAACTAAATGGAATTCACAATAGCAACAATCGTCTTCTCGACTTGTGTTTTGTCAGTCAGGACTTAGTCAGTACCTGTACCGTATTTACTGTTCCTTCTGCTCTCGTTAAATCATGCCACCATCATCCGCCGCTTCACGTTAGTCTGGTGGACTGTAAACCAGTCTTTTATGAAAACATTGCTGAGACTAACTATTACGATTTCAAGAATGGTAACTTCAATGCTTGCGATAGTAACTCAGCGGCCACATTATGGACGAATGTAGTTTTATATTCCATTGGTCAGTTCGTACCAAAAAGACAACACCGCAAACCAGCTTATCCCCCTTGGTCCAATCGTACTTTGAAGCAATATAAGTGCGCCAAAAGATCTGCTTTGAAAAAACTCTCTACAGGGTCCGGCACTCGAAGTGTAACCAATTAAAAAGGCCATAAATTCAGTTTGGAAAATTACTTTTACTTAATTCAAAGTACAAAATGTGTAAAAATAATACAAAATTCAGAATCAATTCACTTTTGCTCGATATGACCACCTTTTGCCTTGACTATGGCCTTGAGACGGTCAAAAAACGAATCGCAAGCTGCCCGAATGTGACTTGCAGGTGTATTTTGGCCCACTCGCGGAAAATAACTTTTTTCAGCGCCTCGAGACTGGTGTATCTTTTAGTTCGGACTTTGCTCTCCAAAATGGCCCAAAGAGAATAATCCATTGGAGTCGCATCTGGTGAATTCGAGAGCCATTGTGTGGACGTGATGAAGTTCGGAACGTTTTTTTTTCAGCCATTCTTGGTTCACTCGAGCTTTGTGAGACGGTGCCGAGTCCTGCTGAAACGTCCATGGTCTGCCACCGAAATGTTTGTCTGCCCACGGCTTCAAAGCAACCTCCAGAATACTTTCCCGATAATATGTCGCATTTACCTTGACGCCAGGCTCGATGAAAACGATTGGAGAGCGCCCATCTGCGGTTACAGCGGCCCAAACCATTATCTGTTGCGGGTGCTGCCTCCTGGTGGCCAATCGATGACTCAAATTCTCGTATGAACGGTCGGTCAAGTAAACCCTATCGTTTTGATAGTTTACGAATTGCTCAATTGGAAAAATTTTCTCGTCAGAAAATACAATGTTCGGAAATTGACCGCTTTCGGCCAAACGAAGCAACTCCTTCGCTCTCTCAAGTCTAACTTGTTGCTGCTTCGGTGTGAGATCATGCGCCTTTTGGATCTTGCAAGACTTGACCTTCAGATCATTTTTCAGTATGCGGCGGATGCTACGGTCGGATATTTTCAGTTCTTTTGCCATTTGATTGGCACTTCGTCGAGGATTTCGTTCAAGTCGCTTCTTCACTTTTTGAACCATCTCACGTGACGTTGCAGTCTTTTGATGACCACCTCCATGACATTTTGCGATTCACTTTATTCACTTTAAGGTGTTTGAGCTCACGAACAATCGCTGGTTGTGATTTTCCATCTAAATATAAAACAATCACTCTATTACGTTTTAAATCCATCACTGATTTTTTTTTCGCGTTCACTTTTGGCAAAATGCTTTCTTGCGCTTGTGAACAATACAACTCCGAACTGTCATTTAGCAAATTTCTAGAGAGCTGATGCCCGTGCGTCAGCTGCGCGAGCGGTCTGAAGTTGGTTACACTTCGAGTGCCGGACCCTGTAAACGGCCATCGCTCCAGCTGAGATCTTATTATATGTATCTTAATAGTCGCTATAAACGACTAAACAAAATTTTGCATCACGCTTATTTACTTCGTGTGCAACGAAATTTAAAAAATAACCCTAAAAGCTTTTGGATTCACGTTAACGAACAGCGTAAGGAAATATAATACCAAGCCTCAAAAAAAGTTGGAACGGTAACTTTGAGCTATCATAGCTCAGTTGTTACTTGACCAATTTCGATAAATTTTACACCCTCGAATTTTGTGAAGTTTGTAGATTATTTTAAGTATATCATTATCGACGATCGTTCAGGAAAAACTAATGAAAATCTGATTTTTCCCGTTCCAAGTTTTTTTTCAAGCTCAAAATGTGCCCTATCTGCATTTATGCGGCACCTGCATCGCGAATCGGATATTAAGAACCTCAAATTTACCGAGTCATAACTTTGTTGTTAGTCAACCGATCTTCAAAATTTGTTCACCATTGGAAAGGTACTACTTCTAGAAATAAAATGCACTGAAAAAAAACGAAAAATAGGGTTGTCTACCCAAAGTTATAATGAAAACTGTAGATAGATGACCTAAGAAAAGGTGAGACTTTTTACAATGATCGTAAATATTTCGAAATTCAAAGCGATGACCTATATATTTTCACACATCATTCGATTGCTAGTGATACCAGCTACAATTTTCGCTCAACTACCATTCCTGCACAATCAAAAGAAAACATTAAGAAATTAATGAATTTATAAATATATATGATTTTTTCATTTTTTTTCACATGTTTGTATATAACTCAAAAATTAAAGCGATGACATGTACATTTTTTTGATTCAAAATATTGGAATCATTACCAGAAACAATGTACTGATGATCAAAATTATATATCCGTTCAAAGAATCTCAAGAAATTTGGTACAAATACAGATAATTTCTATTAAAGGGAAAATTTTGCAAACAAATTAAAACTTTGAAATTTTATGATATATATTTTTTTATTATTTTAGTTTATTATGAACAAAATTTACAAAAAAAACTGAAACTTGGATTTCATTGAAAATCTCAAAAATTTTGGTAAATATACCCTAAACTCAAAAAATAATTATATTTTTGTATTGGACAAAAGATCTAGACAATTTTTATGCACAACACAAACGGAATTGATAACTTCTAAAATTAGTTTATTTTTGTTTCAGGTTTTCCGTAAAATCTCAAAAAATCGGTAGAAGATCGGAAATTTCAGAATTTCTGATATATATTGCGTTCCAACGTTTCGGCAAATCAAAGTGAAAATATTGGTATCCGCTTTGATTTCATCTGTTTCAAAGAGACGTAGAATTTGTTTTTTATTAATAAAATAAATTTTTTGACAACACAATAATATTAAATTATTTCAGTGGCTTTGTACAGTAAGAAAGAGAACGTAAAATTATATGAATTTCATATACTAACCCATGGTCAAAGAAACCAACTACAATTAAAAAAAAATTATTGCTTGATGTTTGTTTTACGAGCAATTAAGAACAAAAACATATATCTTAAATTTTTCGCTATCCTAAACGACATCAATTATAATCGATAGAATATTAAAATTTAAATATCACAAACTTAGAATTATTTCGGAATGTATAGAATTCGAAAATTATTTGAATTTTCTATTAATAAACAATTCAGAAAAAGTAGAATTCCAAATTTAGCACAAATTTAGCACAAAAAATTACACGAAATTAAGTAAAACTTGTCTGTCTCTGTCTTGTAAGTCTCATATCTCTCTTATTCTCATATAAAAAATGTATTCTTCAAACAGTTTCGTTTGATTTTTGAAAAACATGAAAGCTAGTGCATGAACTAGTGTAACCTACAAAATGAAACAGTTCTCAAATCGGTTAGGCCATTTTTCTCAGTGAAGTGAGTTCCACTATTTTTGGTACTTATGAAACTAGAATCGCCCCAAATATTGGCTTTGCAGCAGCCTTTGCGATTAGCACCAACCAACCAATCTATTTGCAGCTTACAGTTGTCTTCGTCTCGAAAAACAACCTCTTCGTTCTAATGCTTTTTACTGAATGAAACCCTGCACCTATGTTATCAGAACTAATTGGCTCAAGTGGCATGTTCCCCTAGTTATTTGGAGATTTGTGCCGTGCCGTAGCTTCTCATTAACTTCCTGATGGGAAGGGAAGGATAAAAGGAACATGAAAGGGAATTGGGAATTAGGTGAGGTGGGAAAACAGCACAAAACATAAAGAAATAGATCGTCCTGCATCCCCGAAAGGATGCTGAACGATCTGCAGGTGCCAAAATGCACGGTCGATAAAACCTGCAACCACCGAGAGGCCTTAGAAATTTTACAAAAGCGACATCATTCCGCATTCTCAGAAGAATGCAGAACGATTTCTTCCCGAATATGCACTTGAATTAATTTAACACATTAGAAGACGAAAATACCTTATTTTCATATATAGCTAATAAATGACTTACATGATACGAATATTTTTCAATAAAAAAACCCAATGTTTGAACATAATTTAAATTTTTTTTAAAGAATATCTCCTCCGCCTTTTTTTACAAACGTGCTCGAAAAAATTTTCTGTCAAATACAAGAAACGGATTTTTTCGTTTACCTCAATGGTAAACATAGCAGTTTAAAAATAACCTGTTTTGGACTAGTTTTGCTCATAACTTCGGTTCAGAAAACGCTACCTGAATGTGCCAGTCATTAAAAAATTGGTTTTAACAAACTCTAAAAGATGTTCAAAGATACCTAATACGAAAAGAGAAAAATATAAATGCTAGAGCAAAAAATCTGATTTTTTGAGGAACACCCTGAGTTGCTATTTAAAAATAGCTGTAACACTAAAACCGTCGCAGAGACTACTATGGTGTCCTCAGCAAAGCTGCTCGATATAAGTTTATCTACAATTTTGCCGAAGAGTGCAGTCCTCTATCTCAATACATCCGGAAAATAAGTTTTGAATCACCTTAATAATAAGAGCCACCCTGATACCATGAACATCGACATATGGCTTATCTTCACTGATCATTTGTTTTGAAGACATCATAGCTCTAAAATATAAAGGTTAAACCACAAATGTCTTTGTCCCCCTAAACTGTGGATCCGGACCACTGTGCAATGCAATTTAACTCGGAAATTTTGAAATTTCCGATCTTTTACCTATTTTTTGAAATTCTACGGCAAACCTACAACAAAATCAGAATTTTAGTAGTTATCAATTGCGTTTGGGTTGTGCATAAAAATTGTTTAGATCGTTTGTCCAATACAAAAATATAACTATTTTTAGAGTTTTAGGTTATTTACTAAAATTTTTAAAATTTTCAGTGGAATCCAAGTTTCAATTTTTTTTTGTAAATTTTGTTTATAATAAATTTCCAACTAAAATAATAAAAAAATATATATCATAAAATTTCAAAGTTTTAATTTGTTTATTTTTTTTGGCAAAATTTTCCCAAAAATAGAAATTCTCTGTATTTGTACCAAATTTCTTGAGATTCTTTGAACGGATATATAATTTTGATCATCAATACATTGTTTCTGGTAATGATTCCAATATTTTGAATCAAAAAAATGTACAAGTCATCGCTTTAATTTTTTAGTTATATACAAACATGTAACAAAGATGAAAAATTCATATATATTTATAAATTCATCGATTTCTTAATGTTTTCTTTTGATTGTGCAGGAATGGTAGTTGAGCGAAAATTGTAGCTGGTATCATTAGCAATCGAATTATGTGTAGAAATATATAGATCATCGCTTTGAATTTCGAGATATTTACGATCATTGTAAAAAGTCTCACCTTATTTTAGGTCATCTATCTACAGTTTTCATTATAGCTTTGGGTAGACAACCCTATTTTTCGATTTTTTAAGTGTATTTTATTTGTGGAAGTAGTACCTTTCCAATGGTGAACACATTTTGAAGATCGGTTGACTAACAACAAAGTTATGACTCGGTAAATTTGAGGTTCTTAATATCCGATTCGCGATGCAGGTGCCGCATAAATGCAGATAGGGCACATTTTGAGCTTAAATAAAAAACTTGGAACGGTAACAATCAGATTTTCATTAGTTTTTACTAAACGATCGTCAATAGTGATATACTTGAAATAATCTACAAACTTCACAAAATTCGAGAGTGTAAAATTTATCGAAATTGGTCAAGTAATAACTGAGCTTTTCTCCTTTTCTCCTGAGCTGCTCTCCTGTGCTTTTCTCCTTTTCTCCTCTCCCTTACCTTTTTAGCAAGAGCACTATTACTAATCTGTTATGCGTGGTGTCTTCAACTAGTTATAGTGTTATAAATTTTGGTTTAACTGTTAGTTTAAATTCTAGTGTTAAGTCTAATGTATCTGTTGGATCATTGTAATCTGTTGATATAAATAATGAGGAGGTTTTATGCCTGCTGGAGAGAGAGAAAGAGATTGCCAAATTTCATCTCCACCGGGCTTTTCCCTGCTCACCAATAAATAAATAAATAAATAAAATTAACTCAACTGAAAAAATTCATCTGCCGGAGTCCGTAGCCGCTCGGACGTATTCTGCAAAACTTCAACCCGATCGTCACCGTTGTTTATCTCCAAACAACTCGGCGTATTCCACGGATTGTCACAGTTCTCCCACGGAAGCTGAACCCGCAGGGTTTTCCACAGAAACAAGATCGGGTAGGCAATGATCACGTTGTAGTACGAAGTGCAAATAAAATTTATCACCACAATCGCCAGACCGGCTCCCTTCAACAACGGAGCAATATTGAACACCGTCACGCAACCCGTTCCCGAAAATTGTCCCAAACACACTTCCAGGAAAAACAACGGAATTCCGCACAGAAACAGCATCAGTAGGTATGGCACTAGAAATGCTCCGCCGCCACTTCGATAGCAAAGATACGGAAATCTCCAAACGTTCCCGATGCCGATTGCGTAACCCATGCAGGACAAAATAAATTCCGTTTTAGAGCCCCAGTTCCCTCGTTGCTCTACGGATGCCATGCTAGCGGAATGAAGTGAACCCGTCTACTGAGGAATGAATGGCCCCCCGGAGTCGACTAGCTCGAGGCCCGCTTTATCTTCTTTAATAGGATAATTCGTTCGGGGAATAAGAATTCCACTAAAACAATGTGCCCTGCATTTCACTTACGTTTATTGATGCTATGCGGAATCACTTGTACAGAAAATACACCGCTTCGGTTACTGTATGAAGTTATTTATAATATCCACGAGAGCCGGATTGTCCAGCATCGTGGTGTGGCTGCCCTCAATTGTATGCAAAATTACCGGTCCGGTCGTACACTTGGACAGCCCGTAATCGCTATCGCTGTTCGCGACGGTTACCTCCGTCGGTCGAACCAAGGTTATCGGCAAATCCAGCGACTGATCCTCTTCCACACAGATCTGTGCGGTCATTCGTATCCTCTGCAGCACTGCCTTCGCTATCCTACGGATGTAGTTCGCCGAGTACAGATTTCTCTCCTTGGACAGTTCGACCAGTTTCTCGATGCCATCGTCAAACGAGGGAGCCTGCACTATCGGCAGTATTCTCTCAGTCGGTTGATTCGGAATCACAAACGAAATCAAAATGAATAGGAATCTTCTCTTGAACTCTTCCGAATCATCGCCCAGTTGCTGTAGGGCTAGTTGTTTCATAAATTTTGGAGCTCCGTCCACCAGAAGAAGCTTTCCGCTCATACCCTTTGCTTGCAGGCGTTTGGCGATCTCCGTCGATAATAATGATCCATATGAATAGGCCACAATTGTATAACTTTCGTACCCGTGGAACACTTTGCACACGTCGTCGAACACACAATCGACAATGGCCGGGACACTTTCACAGTCCACCGTGCCCATCAATTGTAGGATGAATGTCGACCGAACGAGTCTATCGGCGATCGTGCTCCATATATTACCGGCAACTCCCTCCAGTCCCGGAATAATCAAAATTGGACATTCTTCGGTTTTGGACGACAACCGCAGGATTGTCTTGTCACTGTTTGCTTCGTTACCCAAATTCCGTAGTATCATATGCATATTGACGAGTTCCGCATTGCTCTTCACCTTGCTGTCCTTTTCGGAATCGTTTTGTTTCTTTTCTTCATCCAGTTTCAACAACTTCGAAAGGGTCAACGTCCTCAGTTCTTGTGGAGACAGCACCAGTTCGAAGTCTCTCTCCAGCACCTGCCTGATTTCCACAGCCATCAACGAATCCATTCCCACATCCGCCAAGGTACTCTCCATCGAGATGGATTTCAATTCTCGAATGCTCATTATGTTCATCACAGCCTCGATAATATTCTTCGAACCTGCTCCGGACCGTTTCTCCGCTACAACCATACTTGCCACGATCGGTTGCTCGCATGTCAGCAAGGGATCTAGCTCATGCAGACAGGATGCGATTCTCTGCTGTAGTGTTCCCCCAATCTCCATGTCCAGCTTGTCCTCTGCCATGTCGGCAACTAGACCAACCTCTCCGATGGCTCCCCACTGAATTGCCTTTGCCGGCAGACCCTGCTCGTATCGTCGTTCGATTATTCGCTCCATGACAGAGTTCGCCATGCCATAGTTGCTCTGTCCGGCATTGCCTCTACCACAGGAAACACTGGAGAACACTACAAACTGCTTCAGTTGGGGACACAGCTCCCTACTGACCACATCCAAATGCGTGGTAGCAATCGCCTTCGGGGCAAGACATTCACCGAACATCTGCGCCGTCTGATTGTCTAGTATTGCATCCCTTAATCGAACTGCCAGATTGTATATGGCCGCTACGGTGCCAAGTTCGGAAGCCTCCTGCAGAAGCGTCCGGCAGCCTTCCATAGTAGTAATGTCAGCGGTGCACACTAGAACTTGAACGCCGTAACTTTTCCAGATCCTAATAAAAAAAAAACAAGATTGATCACATAAAGTCGCCAGTAGGTCGGTCAACTTGTTTCCACTTACTGAATTCTATAGTCCTGATAAGATTTGGTGATTCCTCTGCTAGAGCTGAGTACGATCCTGCGACAACCTCTCAAAATCAGCCAGTCAGCTAGTTCCAATCCGAATCCTCCCAGTCCCCCAATGACTACATACACGTGGTCAGAGTTGCAGTAAACCCTTGGAACATACTGAATCGGCATCGTGTCCAGGTCGGTTTCATTCCGTCGTATTTTTAGTAAAACCTTCCCGATGTGTTTTCCACCGGCCAGGAATCGCATTGCCTGTTCCACTTCAACAGCCTCGAAAACGGTTCTGTTCAACGGTTTGGCCATACCGGAGCTCATGAAACGGTTCATTACTTGACAGAATTGCTGCAAAAAATCATAATGTTCAAGCTTCGACGGATCAAAATATTCTATAACGATAGCCTACCATTTTTTTCTCGCGAGACTCTTTGAACATCAGATCAAGCATTACACTGGTGAAGGTTAACCCTTTCTGCATGAGACTCATCGCTATCTTGGAGTTCCTTGCCATGTCGTACTTTCCTATTTCCAGGAAATGGCCACCCTGCCGTAGACAACGAACCGAGGCCTGCAGTTTCTCCTCGGCCAACGAATTCAGCACGTAGTCCACGCCTTTCCCGTTGGTTCTGAGCTTGATCATCTGCTCGAAGGAAATATCACGGGAGTTGCCAATATTCTCCTGCTTCAACCCAGGGAACTGTTCCAGCAGAAATTCTCGCTTCTCCTTCGTACTCACCGTGGTGAACACATCCAAACCTTCAGCGAGAGCTACGTGGATGGCGGCTTGTCCAACACCTCCGCTGCCAGCGTGGATCAAAATCGATTTACCCTTCTGAATGTGTGTGCACATATAGAATGCAATACAAACCGTTCCATACACAACCGGAACCGTACAGGCTTCCTCCAACGACCAGTGATCCGGCACTGGCCAAGTTAACAATGGATCCGCGTTTACCATTGTGGCCATACCACCACTGGAAATGACTCCCATCACACGTTTACCGTCCTCGGTAACCCCAACGAACTCAAAGCCAATATCGCATTCTTCATCCAATCGGTCGGAATTGAGAACATCCGACGACAGTCTGCCCGTGGCGACCATCACGTCCCGGAAATTCAACGCACTGTACACCACACGAATCCGGTTCGGTACGACGGAACACTCATTCAACGGCCCCGTGAACCACATCATTGACGATATATCGCCTCTGGTCAAACTGTTCGCATAGCAATGGTTCCTAACAGGTTCAGTTTTCCGAACCTGCGGCAATAGTTCATGACGGTAAGAGCCCCACTTCCCATTTTTGAACACGTTCACTGCAAGACCCAAGCTCAGCTGGCTCTGGTAGAAGCGATCGTTCAGAGCGAATGGTGGCGCTACCGGATCATCTATGAAAACACAACAAACATTTTGAAGTTTGGGTTCTTTCCGTATGCAGTTGACAAGTCCAACGATGCCCGATATTGAATCATTCTGGGAGTACAAAATCACCGGTCCAAACTTGCACGATCTCTTCAATTCTGCCAACCAGTTGAAATCGTTCGTTTGTACTTCTATTACTGTGGGTGTTTCGTTGAACTTCCGTTGATTTTTGCTCTGAAGAAGTAGGAATGTTTCCTCCTGGTCTACGTAGAACGAAGCGATCAGATTGAAATCGTTCGGTGGATTAAAACTGTCTTGGTCAAAGTTGGGCGCCTCACGTATCAGAAGAAACCCACCGTCCACTAGACAGGACTTTGCGTCCTTTAGGAAGTTCACATCATTCAACCTGTTGTCCGCGATCAAAAACAGACAGTTCGTTTGATCGGCAATTTTCTCGTTTTTCAGCACGACCGTACCGACCTCTTGATGCTTAGCAGTTAATAAAGTCAGATTGGCTTGTACCAACGGAAGATCGGCAATAGCCATTCCGAACATGTCACTAACGATCGGAAGTTTGCTATTGTGAACCTCAGTTACCGCTACCGACAGCGTCGGTACATTTTCCAGAGCCAATTGAACACACATCCTGATAGCTTCCAAGGTAGACACCTGCTGATCGGATCGATACGGGATAAATTTATACGCTTCCAATATCGGCACACCGGGAGGGTTCCTGCGTCCGATTGTGCTCACACGGGGATTCGCAATAACAATTCCGCCACAAATCGAAACGTTGGTCGCCCTACAACATCTCACCTCGCAGTACTCCCGCCCTTGGTCGTCTTTCTTCAGAGCCTTCAAATGATCTAAGGGAGAAATTGAAGCCTTCTCGATAGCCGTCGGTACCATCAATGAGCGAGAGTCTACGGCAACGATGCCGATCTGTAGCATGCAATCCATCAAAGCCACCCAGTTTCCCTTCCACTCAATTTTAGCCTCGGATCCATCGATCTTGGTTTCTAGGACCGATCGGAACATTTCCGCGTAGTGATAACCCCGAAGGCGAAGCTCTTTGTAGAAATCTCTGGTCTGCAGTAGTTTGGCCGAAGATTTCATTTCCATGATCGATTCCTTGGCTGACGGATCCAAAACTCGCGTATATCCGATCACTACCGCAGTGTTTCCTTCCAATATCTGAATCCAGAAGAATCGGAAGATAAAACCTACATTAGTATCGAAACTAGAAGTAACACCACCCGAATCATACCTCGAAAAATCCCGATGCGCTCTGATACATCACGATCAGATTGACCGTCTGCCCTTTGGTGATCGTGGTGGCTCGCAGAAACTGCACATCCTCAAACTCAATCGCAAAGTGAAACAACTCACAGTGGGCGAGATATGCCAACAGGTTCCACACCAACTGCAGATATCCGGTAGCCGGAAACAAGACACGCCCATCGATACAGTGACCCAGAACGTACTTGTTGTCTTCGCTGGTTAACGAAATTTTAAAATGCATCATATTGGTCTTGACAGTCAAGTCCCAACCATAGCGGACGACATAGGAATCCTCGCGGTGATCCCAGCGGATCAGTGGTGCGATCATGGCCGTTCCACGCGAAACTGGAAACTGAACTGCTGGATAGAGTTCGAATATCCGAAGGTTCTTATTGGTGAGATACAAGCTGAAAAGGGATCAATATTGAGATACGAAACGTTTACCGTTAGCAACTATCTTACTGGCCAATTTTACTAAGCAGCCCAGTGACGCTATCGGAGGAGTTCGGAGCAAGTGACGAACCGTTGGGGTTGAAATGCAATATCTTAAGCACCTTACTACATGATTGGCCACTACCGATTTCCAAAATGTGAGCGTTCCTGGGTATCCGATCCAGCAGGTTAACGATGGAATCTGAACTATGCAACTTCATCGAGTGGAACAGGGATGATGTTTGCGTCAGTTCAGCGTTGAACCATTTCGAAGTCGAAGCAACCATCTTTGGTAGTACAGTTTTCAACGCATGGCTCAGTTTGTCACCGAGTATTTCTTCCCTGGAAGATTCACACGTAAGGCTTACGTAGTCTAGCACTTCTGCTACATAACCGGACGATTTGAGTTGTCCAATTCCTTCAAGCGTACTCTGCCTTGAACCAACGAAGATACCAAAGCTGGACGAATCATTCTCTATGACCTCCTTCAGAGGTAAACGATCTGATTTAGAGTTCAATTTCACGAAGGCGCTGTATTCGTCGATCGCTTTCGCTTCCGTGTACACCAGACCATGCCAGAAAGCAAGCTGGACAACCTGTTCCACGCTGAGACTGCCGTCCAAGTAAGCGCACGTAAACTGGCCGATGGAGTGTCCTCCATACGAATCAAACTCCACTCCAATGGAGGTTAGCAGTTCAACGACTGTTAGCTGAAGCACAACCGTTCCAACCATCGAATTCAACAACGGTTCTCGTCCGGAGCATTTCCTGAACAAGTCAAATTTTAACGCTTTTAAAATATTACAACATTTGGCTAATGTTTCCTCAACTTGAGCGAATTTTCTCAACTCGCCAAGCTCCAGTCGCCATCGTGAATTTATCCCTCCGAACACCGCTGCCAACGGTAGCGACTCCAGTGGAATCCGAGAGATGTTCATCTCCAGCCGAAAGGCAGGCTTATCGCCATTTTTCCGGTAAATGCCATAACCTCGATAGCGATGGCCAGGAATCGATTGTTCTTGGATGTTGTACAACAAAGCAATAAACTCGGTGTCCAGAGGACGCTCTTCAATATCTCGAATCATTACTTCCAACGCTTCCTTGGTTCGTCCCGACCAAACCACCAACCTCGGAAGGTCGTCCACGGGTAGCCCATGCTGTTTCTTCTCCTTCTGGTTTCGTAACAGCAAAGCATGCGAATTCGCTCCACCGAACCCAAACGAATTGATGCCAATGTAAGAACCAGATAACGGAGTCACTTCATTTACCACTTTCAGCCTACCTTCCACCAACGGAGCGATCGATGGTTTATTTTCCTGAAAGTTGATATTGGGCGGAATGAAACCCGTCTCCATCGCAATGATACACTTGGAGATCGAGCAAACTCCGGCGGCCGCTTCCGAGTGCCCGATGCTCGATTTCACCGAACCCACCAGCAGCGGTTCCTTCCGTCCGGTGCAGTAAACCTTGTCCAGTGCATCGCACTCTTCCGGATCACCGACCATCGTACCGGTGCTGTGAGCTTCCACATAGTTAATTTCCGTCGGTTTTATACCCACCTCACTGTAGAACTCGGTTAGCAATTGTTGTTGCATGATCCTCGACGGATAGGTGATCCCTTCGGATTTGAACCCATCACAGTTGGTTTTCGAGTGCACCAAATGTGCGTAGATGCGTTTAGCGTCCTTAGCTTTCTGCAGAAACACAGAACAAACTGCCTCCGATCGCGTATAACCGGAACCGTTTTTGTCGAATGGTCTGCAGTAACCATCCTTCGCCAACACCCCCAGCAACGCAAATTGATACGTGATGTACGGATGGAGCGTAAGGTTACTTCCCATGACGATGGCCGCATCACAGACCCCATTCCGAATACTTCGGTACGCAACATCCAGGGCATACATCGAACTGCTACATGCCGTATCCATTACCAAGGACGGTCCTCGGAAATCCATCGAGTAGGATATTCGATTCGCAAGCTGGGATTTGGCACACCTGGAATTGAAATTCGTTTTAACGTTTTTCGTTAGCCAACAACAACCGCCCTTTCTTCTCACCCTAACACCCCAAGCCCATCCGGTGGACATGCCATGTAATACATCCGAACTTCGGTCTCCGAGAAGCATAACCCACAGAAGACACCGGTTCGCGAACCACGCATACTCTCCGGATTAACGCCGGCATCTAGTATCGCTTCGTACGTATGTTCGAGCAGCATCCGCTGTTGCGGATCCATCGTGTGACATCGCCGTCGATCGTACCCGAAAAACTGCCCATCGAACTTGGACAAATTGTTAACTTTACCCGCCCGCTTCGGTATGCCCGGTACATACTTAAACCGTATCTCCGAGTCATCCACCAGATCTCGCTTTTCGAACAGATTACGGGCGAAATCGCGCAGGTTGTCCGTTTGGGGAAACCGTCCGGAGATTCCCGATATCACAATGCTTTCGTCGGAGTCGGTCGGTAGCACTTTCAGTGACGGCATTTTTTCACACAACACACCACACGATTCGGTACGATCGCAGCGAACTAATTGGTTAAGTGAGGCGATTAATTCACCACCGGCCAATTTATAGTGAAGTACGAAAACACGTGATGATCCCTGTCAGTGACCCAGCGGTGAACACGAAAAAATTTAAATTTTTAATTTCTCACGTTTCTGCTATCGGGTAGGGATGCGATAAAGCGAAAGCTGCTTAAATTGTCAGAACCCATATCGCTTCCGTACAATTCAAATGATTTCACTATAGCACGGCAACTAGGTCAATTGATACTTCGGAGACAATGTTCGGAAAAGTCATTAATCCATCGTTTTCGAGCACTTTTTCTCATTTCCGAATAGCTTCTCGAACAGTTCTACAAAGTTTTCGTTTTCAAGCAGTTATCGTTTTCGAGCCATTTCCAAGCATGTTTATTAGTTCGATTGACAATATCAAGTGCTTTCTTATCGTTTTCGAACAGTTTTTCGAGCCGTACAGTTTTGGTAAGTTTAAGGGGCAAAGGGTTTTTACTCCCTAATTGCTTAGGATGCTTAGAAATTGCTCCAAAACTGTTCGAAACTTGCTCTAAAAACGTGCTTACCCTGTAATGTCGAAACTGCAAATCGGATCGAATTTTAATCTAAACGTGTGATAATCGATGGAACTTTCCATGAGATGTCGAAATAAGTTTTACTTTAGAGTTTATGGTTATTTACGGTACTACCAGAACCGGTATGGTCGTCAAATGGTGAGATAACTAAGTCCTCACAAGTCCCTATCTCATGCCTCCCCGAGCGTCTATGATGACATTTGGTCAATAGAACGGCGTCGACTGGGTGCTATCGCCTTCTGCGTTAGTAGCAGAATGAGAGGGTGCGAAATGGCATGTAGGTTGAAGCCCATCCTAAAGTGCAGTGTTTATCATAGTATATTACAACATATAATTCTGTTGTTTATTACATCATGTATTATTATTATTATTATTATTATTATTATTATTATTATTATTATTATTATTATTATTATTATTATTATTATTATTATTATTATTATTACTATTATTATTATTATTATTATTATTATTATTATTATTATTAGAAGAGCGTAACTTACACTGCGACATTAACTGTTATATTGTATCATAGCATATTATTTCACATATTATCGTCTTACACTATTTTATGTTATTATATACTATGTTGTATGGTATTATACTGCATTGCATTATATCATATTATATGGTATTATATTATATATATTATATTATATTGTATTCTATTATATTATGTTATATTGTTTTGCATTATGTTGTATTATATTATATTATATTATATTATATTATATTATAGGGTTTATTATGAGTAGTACTACGTTCCTCTGCGCAAAATATAAATTTGTTTTCCTTATAAGTTATCATTTTTAAAGTAAATTTTAACTAAATATCAAGGTCGTCACAAGGTGAGCTTGGTCCTCACTGGTTCCTGTTTTATGCCTACACGTATATCTGTGGTGACAATTGGTCGATGGAATGCGTTGATGGCAGAATGAGAGGATGAGAAATGACATATAAATTGAAGTAATATAATATCATAGCATATCGCAACATATCATTTTATTCATTCTATTATTTATTATATAATTCATTGTACTATATTATGTTGTTTTTTATTATTATTTTCATTATTATATTTATTGTTAGTATTATTAATTTGTCATCAATAATAATAACATATATTATTTTTATAGCTGTGGATATTACTATTGTTATTAGAAGAGAAATATTTTACTTCCTGCAGTATTGCGAAGATAGAAGAGCATAACTGACACTCTACATTAACTGTTATTTTATATATTGATTTATAATATATTATATTGTATGACATTGTATTATATTATATTAAATTAAAATATATTATACTATATTATGTTATATTATATTATTTTGTAGTATTTAAGTATTATTATTATTATTACTATTATTATTATTATTATTATTATTATTATTATTATTATTATTATTATTATTATTATTTTTATGATTATTATTATTATTATTACTATTGTTACCATTATTATAATCTTTATCATTATCAGCTAAATTTACATTTCCATACTAAACATTTCACTTTACACATATATTATTAAATTGTATCATATTATATTACGTCATATTTTGTGGTATTATATTATATTACATTGTACTATATTATACTACATTATGGGACAATGTTTGGTATTGTTTTATATAGTATTGTAAGGTATTTTTTTAATACACAATTAAAAGTGTATTATATTGCATTGTGATGTATTACATTTTTATATTTTATGCATAATAATATTTTATTATATTCAGTGTCGTATAGTGAACAAACTATATTATAATATATTATGGTATATTTTACTATATTATGTCACATAACATTATGATACTATTATATTCATCATTAAATATTATAGTAGACTATAATACACTGTACCATACGATTTTGCACCGTTTTATACTATATTGTATTTTATTGTATTATACTGCCGGAAATTATATTAAAGTGTATTATGTTACATTATATATAATACTATGCTCAAGTACATTGTAAGGGAAGAGGGATGGGAGTGCATCAGGGTATCTTACAAGTGAATGACTGGATGAAGGAGTGAAATGTCAACCCGATTCACAGGGGAAAGCTGTGTGTTTTCCCCAGAAGGTCTGAAATGAGTAAGACGCACCCTTCTAACAAACAAACCATCAGGCAGGTTTAAGCTGGTACAGCGAATTCTTTTATTATATGGCCGGATGTTATTGCTGGAAGGCGCCCATTTTGGCCTTCTTAACAGCAGTAATATGAAAGTTATCTGATAATCAAATTCGGATCTACTGTAAGTCTACCTGCATCCACTGGTAATGCCTTGAACTGATGGTGGCTTCACACATACATACATACATACATACATACATTTACGGTACTACCAGAACCGGTATTCGTATGGCCATAAATTAATATGACAAATAAATTGCAATTGTTTTGAGTCCAAATTGGAAGCTTTTTTGAATTGTCATCTTCTCTATCGATATGAATTTTAAAAACTCATCACCCTGTAATTCCAGACTCGGATAGAATTTATTAATTTTGTATGGGACCATAAATCCTTTAGTTTTAATTTTTGTTTTTAAAATTCGATTTGGGCTTTTTTGAGAGAACGATTGAGCTTTGAGAAACGATTCGATACTGGAACCGGAATTCTAAAACCGGTGTAGCCGAAGTCAGGTAAATCCTCCTCAGGAGCTGTATAGTTTACATTTGATTCAAAATGTTGGAAAATCAGTGTAGTCTTTGAAAAATCGTAGTGCATATTACATTTTTGGGTACCTTCCGAATCGAAAACTGATTACCGCTAAAACTGAAATAAGTTTATTTGGTTATCGACAATCCAAATCTACATACCCGATATACCTGAAAAATTTATGTGAAATGGACATTTTTATACTAATCACCCCAAACCGGAAGTTGGATCTGACTAAAAAGCGAGATGTTTTATAGGATCTTAAGACCTTTCATTTTAATATTTTATGGTTCCTAGATATCGTTTGAATCTTAGATCGGTTTAGCCATCTACGAGAAAAATGAGTTACACAGTTTTAATTTCGTTTCACATATCCTGTAGTTCCGGAACCAGAAGTCGGATCCAAACATAATTCAGGCATTTTATTTGGGAGCGTACGACTTTTCATATGGATCTGAGTTTGTAGAAAACGGTTGAGTCATCTCCGAGAAAATTGAGTGAAATTATTTGTCACACACGCATTTGCTGATCTCGACGAACTGATTCTAATGGTATATGGCTGTAATGTTCTTCCAGCATTGATTGCTGTAAGTAGTTTGAATCAATATAATTATGGAGTTGCTTTCAACTCGAAAATGCTGCCATTATCTGCCAGTTGTTTAATTGTTTGCGAGCGATTTTTATTGTTTTCGAGCGTATTGTTATCGTTTTAATGTGGAACACATTTTTGTTTTCTATATAGGGGTGCAAACTAGAAACCCAAGAAAAATACACGTAGAAATGTGGTCAGGTTTTGAACAATTACAGCTCAATCAATTTTGTATCAATTATTAATATCATGTCACCATTTGATTGGAAATATTTCTACGTATTGATTTGAATGTTCATAGCCATGAATTTTTAATTATATATCATTGAAATGTTGGTTAATAACTAGAAGTGTCTTATTTTGTCAGCAAAAAATCTCCGGCATACCAGATTTCCCTGCCATAGTCAACGGTTTTGAAGGAGTAAGCGATATATCAAAGGGAAAGCATCGTTCTGATTGGTCAAACGATGCAAAAGCGAAGCTGTTAGAAGCAGGGTTGCCACATATACAGATTAATCTGCATTTTACAGATTTTTCAGATAAATTTGTGACCAAGATTCTGTATATGCAGATTACAGATTTTTGGCAAAAAATACAGATTTGTACAGATTTTTGATAGCGTGGATTGAAAATTGAATAAAGATCAAGTTAAAATATATTAAATGATGGTATTGATTATTATTTCAAAGTGAAAACTTTATCCTGATTGTGTGTTAATTCTAAAATGAGGATAAAACTAAATATAAAAGAGTATGTTAAGGACAGTAAACACAGATGTTCTATCAGCCAATAAAGATTTGTTCATGCTTACATTTATTTACAACTAGTGTAGCGTAATTGCTTATGCTTTCAAAAATTGCTTCTGATACGATGAAAAGATGATGACCTCGGCCATAACGTAAGGTAGTAAAGAAGAAAGATTACCAATTGATCAATCAGATTAAGTTTCACTTTCAGATTGGATTTTGAAAGTTTTTCGTCAAATCATTATTTCGAAAGGCTCCAACGCAAAAACAACTTCCAGCGTTTTTTCAACTACAAAAATCATAAAATTCAGACTAAGAAAAGTTTTGGTTTCTTTAAATTTGGGTTCTAAAGACTTTTTTATTCCGTTGTGCTTCGATTTCTTATAACTTTTACATACAGATTTTCAATAAGGTTTATGAGCTCCCGATACAGATTTACAGATTTTTCTTCTGAAAAATGCAGATTTAAATGTGGCAACCCTGGTTAGAAGCACGCGAAGCTATAAATAGAAGCAAAATTATAGCTAACGTTTCAGTCTAGAGGCGTGCAAAACAGCTCATTTTGGTGAACAGCTCCGAACCGATCAGCTCACCAAAGTGAATCGATTCGATGTATCAGCTCATCAGCCATTTTAGTTTGAACTTAAGTTTCATTTTGTGCGCCGTTTTTCTTATGCACCGGTTTTCTTTCATATGCATGATCGAAATTGACTCATTGATTTGCAATGATGCAATGAATGCAATGCGAATTAATTTATCTTTGATTGATGTCGACTAAATTGAATCTCTTAAAGAGCCGAAATCCGATCAGCTCGTAGCGTGTTCCTTTCGTCATAATGCAGTGAACTGGGTAGCAAATGAGTGAGCTGGTGAGCTGCGGTTCTTTTGAAAAGAGCTGTGAGCTGTCAGCTCACTTCAATGATTCGATTCACTGGAACAGCTCAGGAGCGAATTGCCCATCTCTATTTCAGTCCTACACGTAGCTTGCTAGAGGTAGGTTGTTGCTAGACAGCAAGACAAAAAGTGCCATAAAACGATTTGAAGCTTTAATTACTATGCCCTGATCTTGTGTCATGAAAGATTGGATGAAATCCCATGTTATGTCGTTTCGCCTGAGAAATTGACAACTACCCCAGGGTAAATTTTGAGTGCATAAGACTAACTTCTTATTTATATAAGATGAACTCGATTGATAATGAGAAAAAGTTTATCGCTTCAACCGAAATCGCAGAATGGTAGTAATGGTAGAGAAACGCTATAAAAATAACTACTTGGATACAAAACTTGAACACAAGCTTGGCGAAAAGAAGCTTAAATATCGATATCTGTATCACAATCATATACAAACATATAATTTCATACATTTGGGCTATTGATGTAATTTCGTCGGCTAAAAAACAAATACAAATCATGACAAATATAGTATATATTCTGGGTTCGCGTGTTCGGTGTTGGTTCATAATAAAGACTAAGCAGACTCTCGTGCATTTGCGGATTCAAAAGTGTGACGATTAATTGAAAATGTCGATCATTAGAAATTTTGGTTGCCTTGTTCCACATCAATGGCTCGAACAACCCCTTGGGGCTGATCCTTGTAGTTTTTGAGTTGTTTTTCATCGTGTTTTATAAGTACTTGTTGCCGCGGAGACAACACGATTGGCAACACGGCTGAGCGAGGAAAAGAACACTGACATTTCGGACAGCAACCCGCTTGTGAGGAATTCTGGCAACCGTCAGAAGGCTGGCTGCATTCCGGCTGCTGTCAAAATTGTCCAGGCGAAATTGCGTCATTATCTCACCGTACGTGTCTTGTTTATTTCCTTCCTCTTTCTTTTTTCTGGCAGAATTCCGGCAAAAATGGCTGGCAGACATAGCCAGCCGTCTGGGGGGAAATCTGCCCGCCGCGTACAAGTGGAAAGGAGGAAGTGACTTCGAGCAAGCAGTGATCGTAGTCTGATATAATAAGAATATAATAGATTTTTTGTACAATTAGATGGTAAGAAAATGTTTGATACAGTTTGTTTGCATTAACGATTTAACGAGTGTAATAACAGGGTTATTGGATTCTTTATGCCACTCTCGCCGTCAGTTTGATTTAATTACACTATTTTGTAAGTACTGTTTGAAGTAATTATTTTGGCATATTATAATAAAAATGAAATATTCCAGTTTGAAGCGTAAATATATGTACAGCTATCAAAAATAGTGTTTCATTCGGTTCTGTAGGAACAGTACTCAAGCAGTTTTTTGAGCAGATCCTATTTTAGACTTTGAGCAGTTTCATCGTTTTCAAGCAATTTTTCATGGTTCATTTTTCTAATTGTTTTCTAGCAGTTTTCCACCGTTTTCAAGCAGTTGTATTTTATTATTTTTGAACTGTTTTCGAGATATTTTTTATCGATACTGACCAGAAATAACCTACTTAAAAAAATTGCTCGAAATGGATATAATAAATTTTCAAGCAATTTTTTTTACCGTTTTCGAGCAGTTTTTATATTTTGAGCTATTTTGGCATCGTTCAATTTTCGAGAATTTTTGAGCAATTTGATGATGATGATGATGATGATGATGATGGTCCCACCTCATACCCCTACAAAGGTGTGAGCAGAACGAGTTATCTAAATGATAATTAATATTTTTGCACATATCTTAACCAGTAAACAAAAGAAAACGATCTGATTAATCCAGCAGGTATTGATTCTTCTTCAAAAGAACGACTGACCACAAAATAACATTCAAATATCTCGGATTTACTATCCAGGGTTAATCAAGAAAATTTCCAACCCGGGAAGATCCTTGATCACATCAGGAATCGAACCCGATATCTTTACCAGTATCAGACAGTAATTCACCTGGCCCTTCCCGCCGGACCAGTTCATCGCTACACACATCAGCTACGATGGAGTAACGAGACTGCGGATGAGCAGAGCCAAGCCCAATTCCATCAACAACTGTCGATCCCAATTAATCTCCCGAATCAATTCCTTAAATTATTAATCAAACCTTGCGATCAAGGCCAAGAGCAAACTTAACACACTGAATGCTAAGGCTCTTCGGCCAGTCCTGTTCGCTTTCCAAATAGTCACTACCTGCTTCGCGCGCGAGGCTCAAACGTTTGTAGATTGCTCATTATTTTTAACTCTCAAACAAACTAAAAATCCATCATCATCATACCGAACATAGTAACCTAATACGTCTCACAATAATATATATAAACAAAAAAAAATACAATCTTCGTAATACGTAAAAAAATAAAAAATCTAAAAAAATTGAACTAACTAACTAAATATTTGCTGACAAAGCGGACTTTATGTGTGAAATACATAACTTTTTGAACTCCACCAATGAGGCCGCGCGTTTGATCTCTCTTGGCATCGAATTGAAAAAACTTATTCCCTTGTACAACAATGAGTTTTGCGATCTGGCTAACAAAAAGCTTGGTGTTCTAGCATCAGACGCGTTTCTAGTATTGTACCTATGCAAATCAGTTCCTCTTTCAATTCGATCACACAAATATCGAGGCAGCATGCCGTTCAATATCTTGAAAATAAATACCATGGTTAAGTAGTAAATTCTCTGTTTCACTGAAAGCCATTGTAATGCGTTCAGTAGAAAACCTGACGAGGTATATCTACTACATTTTAGAATTAATCGCATGATTTTATTTTGCAGTCGCTGTAATCTCAAGATTTGTGTGTTATTAGCAAGAAATAGAATGGATGGGCAAAAGTCAATGTGTGGTGAAATGACTGTTTTATATAAAAGAATCTTACTATGGGTCGTTAAGTCATTTTTCAAACGACATAATACACCATACTTTTTGGCAATCTTCTTGATGACGTTATTGATATGAGATTTGAATGTTAACCTTTAATCAATTATGACTCCAAGATACTTCATTTCTCTAACGCGATCAATAGTTTCACCATCAATTTCCACATTGGCGTCATGACCGGTGCTAACAGAAGAAATAACCATATATTTAGTTTTCGCGACGTTTAGTTTCAGTTGCTTAAATTTTAACCATCGAACCAGCGAACTTAGATCCTCGTTTAAGTGTGCAACAGCTTCATTGAAATCTTTAGCCGTAATGAACAGAACAGTATCATCAGCAAACAAATTTATATCACAGAAACGTAAAACTCGCTTCATATCATTAATATACATAATAAATAGAATAGGACCTAACACACTTCCCTGAGGCACACCAAGTGAATTACCGAGGGAACTAGACACTACATCGTTAAAAACAGTCTTTTGAGATCTACCACATAAATAGTTTTCAAACCATTCATGTGCCATTCCCCCGATGCCAAAACGCCGTAATGTCTGAAACAATAAAGGTCTTGAAATTGTTTCAAAGGCCTTCTTCAGATCCAAGAACACAGCAAAGATACTCTCTTTGGCTTCGATTTTCTCCTTCCATTTTGCCAATACTAGGTTCAAAGCGGTTTCACAAGAGTGACCCTTACGATATCCCGATTGTTCCGGTATCAGCAAACTGTTAGAGTTCAAATAGTTAATCAGCTGATCTTTAACAACAAGTTCCAAAATTTTTTCCAGCGTGTGCAGCATGTTAATGGGACGGTACTCCTCGGCTTTATCCGTTCCAGTAACCTTGGGGATAGGAACAACCAGAGATTCTTTCCACAATTTTGGCACGTGCCCCGTGTACAACGATTCATTTACCAAATCCAGTAGGTCGTGTCCGATAACATGAAAGCAATCCTGTATCACTTTTGAGTTTACATTGTCAATACCCGTCGATTTTCCCAAATTAAAACAAATATTTTTCAATTGTTCAAAAGTGATTGGTTGAAATTCATCAAGTCTACAATAGTTATTCATCGGCTGTGTTATTTCAACAGGTTCACCTACCAATTCAATACTTTGATTGATCTGCTGAACACTATTTATGAAATAACTGTTGAACTTTTCAGATACAATTTGTTCTGTGTGCTCTTCTATACCGTTAAAAGTTATGGTTTTCGATGCACTATGTGTAGGCTTGATCAACTGTTTGAGAATTTTCCATAACTCTCTACTGTTTTGTTGATTTTGATCGATTCTCCTCTGTATGTATTCACATCTAGTCTTCTTCAGGGCCCGTGAATAAATATTTCGTGCTTGTGTATATCTACTCCAGTGACTATCATTGTTAGTTCTACAGAATCTTTTATACTGTTTATCCCTCTCCCGTTTTAACCGTAAGAGGTCTATTGAGTACCAACTACTCGAGCTGTTCAAACTAACATACTTTTCAGTTACTAATACATTAGTACACTTTTTTAATATGTCAGTAAGAATAGATGTCCTGTGATCCAAATTTCCAGTCAACTGTGTACAACCCAAGCTTCTTGATACAAGTCGAGATAGGGTTTGCTTTGAATAGTTTTTCCAACACTTGATTTTCACCGTATCTTCCTCATTTCTAGAGCTACTCATTACGGAAATTGCAATTGTTTCATGATCTGAAATCTTGCAATCGGATTCCACATTTGAATAAACACCGTCGAAATTGGAATACACGTGATCTATCAATGTTTTACTGTATCTCAAAATTCTTGCAAATTCATTCACAGTTTGCTTCAAATTGAAGAATTCTGCTAACTGTTTCAATTGAGTCGAACCTTGATCACTGAGCCAATCGATATTAAAATCTCCAGTAATAATATTTAGTTTACCAAAATCTACGAAATTCTCCCACCAGTTTTCTAGAATTTCCAGAAACTAGCGATCGGTTGAACTTGGAGAGTGGTAAACAACTCCATAATTTCCCATCTGCATGCCTCTTTCAACTGATATACCCAAGAACCAATTATTTCCAACTGCTTCGTTTGATTGAATGCTGAATTTAATTGATTCTCTGGCGTAAATTGCAACTCCACCCGTGTGCCTGGAATGGGACAAACAAAAAGCAACAGTGTAACCCGGAACACTGAACTGATCAACAATATGTGTCTCTGAGAGCAAAACTAATGAAAGATGTCTATCCTCTATAAGATGACGCATTGCGACATAATTAGAAGACAAACCGGCTATGTTCAAATACAAAATATCTGAATGCCTCCCATCGATTAGTTGCTATTCCATTGACATAATGTTGTTCTTTTTCGTTTCAAGCAATCTCAGATATACAGGACACTGCTTACTAAATGCTGGATGGTGAATGTCTAAATTCAATTTCCTTTCTTTGTTCATTTTCAGACAATTAACGCATTTGAATTCAGTTGAAGAACACTCAGATGTTCTATGTGCGGAATTACATTTGGAACAATTTTCACTGTTTAAACATTCGGTGCTCTTGTGACCAAACTCACCACACCTGAAACAGCGCAATACGTTAAACGACTCGAAAACCGAACACCTATCCCAGCCGACGCAAACCTTGCCGGCTGCCATCAAGCTGGAATAAGTATTTTTATTAACCTCAATTATAACACTATATTTGTTATATTTGAAGCGTGGATTCTCAAAGTCAGCAACAACTTTTACATCTTCAATCGAAATTTCCTGATTTTGACTTTTCAATAGGTCAATAAATACATCAGAGGAATATCGATCACTCATCCCCACTATTTTCAGTTTTGGTTTCCCGGGCTTGGGTATAACAGCATTGTATTCAGTTCCTAAATTACTTTCAATGTTTTCTTTCACTGATTGAATGTCCTCTCCTGCTGCGCACTCAACAATAATCGAGCCATCTTTACCATTTTTAAAATTACTAATTTTATGTGTTCTTGGATCTAACTTACCCTTCAAAACCTTTCTCGTGTCATCGCTCGTTTGCGAAGACTCGGCAGGTTTGATCATAATAACCGAGCGAGTCTTACTATTTCTATTGCTTTTCGTTCTTTTTCTAGAAAATTTCCCAGATAGAACGTCCGCGTATGACTTTTTGTTGTTTCTATCAAATACTTCGTCGTTACCTTCATTAACAATATTATTATCAAGCGGTTCATCATCAGTATTTGAAATAACTTTTCTCTTTCGTCTGGGATTTCCATCCGACTCCGAATGAGTCTTCCTATTTGCAACAATTTTCTTTCTATTCATTACAACCAAATCATTATTATTTTGCTGATTATTCAAAATCAACAAACTTTTCAAATCGTCCAACTTTCTGGCCACACTGTTTTCTAAGCAGGCCATTTTGCTCTCCAGAGCATCATTGGAAGATCTGATCAGTCTATCGATTCCCCTTTCTATCGCAATATTAATGTGTGCCTCGATGCTATCCCGCACACCAGCAAACGAATCAGTGATGGATTTGAATTTTTATATCATTATCGAAGAAGTAAAAAATTTTAATTGTTTTCGAGCAGTTTTTCACCGTTTTCGAGTAGTTTTTTATTGTTTTTCAACAGTTTTCCATCGTTATCGAGCAGTTGTTTTTATAATTGTTAGCTATTGTATTTTATCGGGTTTTCTCGAAATCGATGAAAAATTGTTTCGAAAAACTACTTGAAAACTAGAGTAGTTTTTCGAGACATTTTTCCATCGATTTTGAGAAAAATTAACTCAAAGACAGTTGAAAAAACTGCTCGAAAACGGTGCAAAAAATACTAGATAACGATATAAAAAGTTTTCGTTTTTTATCGTTTTTAGCTATTTTTGCATCGTTCAATTTTCGATCGATTTTTCGAGCAATTATATTTATTATTTTCGAGAAGTTATTGAGCAGTTTTTCATCTCTTGTGAGCAGCTTTTCCGATAGTTTCATCAATTGTTTTCGAGCAGTTTTTCATCGTTCTCGAGCAATTTTTCATGGTTTTTTAGCAGTTTTTCAGCTGTTTTTATCGTTTTCGAACAGTTCTACGAAACATTTTTACTTTCTTCATGTAGCTTTTCGAGCAGCTGTTGAATGGTTTTCAATTTTTTTTTTGTTATTTTTTAGCAGTATTTTTGTTTACTTTTCGAGCAGTTATTTCATCGTTATCAATCGGTTTGTTATGGCTTTCGTACAGATTTTATCACTTTCGAGTAAATTTTCCAACATTTCGGTATCACTTTTGAACTGTTTTGTCGTGAATACGACTTACTTTACTATGGGGTGCCTTTTCAAAATTAGCCATATGGAAGAATGGGCAGAACTTAATCGTGAATATCTCGACTTGTATTAATGGCAGCAACATAATTCTTTCACCATTTCATCAAAAATATGATCAGGAATTTAGGATAATATTTTGAACAGTGTGAGATAACCACAAACAACTCAAAAATTAAGTTTTCTCAAAATTTCAAAATAATGCGGAAAACTCTTTACTTTCGCTTGGGTTTTTCGCGCAAGGACGACGATTTTGAGGTAGTCAGGCACATATCTTCAACTGAATGCGTATAAAAGGGAAACCGTGATCGAAAATCGATCATTTCTTTTCGTGCGTTCGATGGGAGCAGACGTCGTGGGAGTTAAACCTTCAACCAGCAGCGACGGAGAGAGCGCCTTCTGCGTGGTTAAAACCTCAAACGCTCAGGTAGCAACTTTCATTCGCTTGCTGGCCTTCAAGGCGAGCAGACTGCCATCGCGGGAGTTAAACCAGCAGCGACGGAGAGAGCACCTGCCATCATTTGGTTTTCGGTAGTCGTAACGAGAAGTTCAATTTTTAGATTTTTGTTCCGCAATATAGGTTTAGAATTCAGAGCCTGCGTGCTGAAACTGGATTCTGGAACTGTATTCCGGAACTAATTTGAGTTTCGAAATTGCAATTCTAGAATTAATTCTGGATTCTGAGTCTGTTATTGGTTCTAAATTTAGTTCTTGAACTCAGGATCCAGTTCTTTATTCCAGACTTCTTCTATTCGGTTCTTTTTAGAACCATAATAATACTCCTAAAGAATTATGCGGAAATTTACTTTACTGTACTCTATAAAACCCATTCTGGTAGTCATGGCGCAAAATCGTCTTCATGTTTTAGAGCTTAGTTCTGGAATATCGGTTTAGAATTCAGAGTCTGCGTGCTGAACTAACTCAAATCGTCACCATTTTTTTATTATAAAGAACTATACTGCTTATTTCATAATATTTAATTGCGTTTCAGAATGTTTAATGTAACTAATCTGTAATTTAGTCTAGGCGCATCGTTTAAATTTCTAGTAATGAATAAGGGGAAAGTTCCACAATTCAAACAATCGATGAACTACCAATTCGAATTCGGAAGCATAAATAAAGCGTGTCATATTCGTATTCACGACATCCAGTTATGTCTCTGACATTACACACCCGTACTTTTTTGCAGTGTTTATTATCGTTTTCGAGCATTTTTTTGTCGCCTTCGGACACTTTTTCTCGTTTTCGGGCAGTTTCTCAAACAATTTTGTAATTTTTTCGTACAGTTTTTCGAGCAATTTCGTTTCCGATCCGTTTCTCATCGGTCCCAAGCAGTCTTATATCGTTAAATTGAGCACATCTAGTACTTCTCTTCCTTTAAAAAAAAAATTATTTTGGACATTTCGTTTTTATTATCGTTTTCGAACAGTTTTTTACCGCTTTCGAGTAGTTTTTAGAGACATTTTTAATAGATTTCAAGCAGAATAAACTCAACAACGATAAAAACTGCTCGAAAACGGTGACAAAACCGTTTGATACCAGTTTTCTATGGTTTTAAGCTAATTTTTAAATATGCAATTGTTTTATCATTTTCGTGCAGTTATCGGGCAGTTTTTCATCTCTTATGAGCCGTTTTTCCAACGGTTTCTTCAATTGGTTTCCAGCAGTTTTCGTTTTTTGCTTTCTCTATAGAAAGGTATTAGAATTGCTGGAAAAACCGACTATCGAACGGAGCCTCGGAGATCCATAGTGTTACATACCAATCGACTCAGCTCGACGAGATCGGAAAATGTCTGTGTGTGTGTGCGTGTGTGTGTGCACTTTTCGAAGATATTTTTACCGCTCAATTTTTTCAGAGATGACTTTACCGATTTCAACAAGCTTATGCCATTGATCAATTTCGAAGATTAAATGGCTACGACTTCTGGTTCCGGAGATATGATGGTATAAGTGACGGAACCGACAAAACGCGGTGCTTTTTTATCGCGCAAGATTCTCGGAGATGGCTGAACCGATTTCAACAAACTTAGGCTCGTTGCTTCTATTAGTTTATTCAACAAATTTCATGTTCAAATGGCTGTCACTTACAATTCCTGTGATATGATCGCATAAGTGACGTAAACGTCCAACAATTTTAGGCACGTTCGAGACTAAAGTCTCGGTCTGTAGGTCCGTGACGTTACCCATCTACTATTTGTACGCGGAACTTCGGAGTCCGGAGTTACGGTTTTCCTGTTTTGTCTTTGAAATGTACAAAGCGTCGAGAGCTGGTGTTATCCCGGAACTTTTTGTAATTTAGAAAATTTTCGATTTTTTCAAAAGAATATATTTGAGATAACACTCGATTTTGTCGTGAATACGACTTACTTTACTATGGGGTGCCTTTTCAAAATTTACCCTCTGAGAGAGTGATAAGTTTTTGATCGTGAATATCTCTTGTTGCATCTAACGAACCAAGATAATTTTTGCTACATGCCATCGGGAATATGATCACAATTTTATGATAAAATTTTCAGTTGTGTGACAAAATCTCAAATAATTCAAAATTAAACTTTTCTGAAATGTTTGGTATAAACGAGTATCAAAGAGGATAATCCATAAGGCTCGTTTGCTTTCCTCGTATTTTTAAAGCTCATAGCTCAGTGATCTGTGAAGGGATTTATATAATCTAACTACCAATAGAATCGAAATTTTTCAACTTAAACGTGTATAGCAAAGGTTTGAAGTATTTCAATAGTACACTATTGAAAAACCTGTCTCATTTGACCCATGTCAACGCAAGCCAATCAGAATGCGTTCTGAGAAAGAGAACAAAATATCTGCTGCTGTACAACAAATCGTTCGAGAAAAATGTTCCGAAAAGTGGTGAATATCGTAGTGAGTTCCTTAATTTGGTCATTCTGAATGCTAGAAATGAATCCCCACAGCATAATGATAGTTTCTTTCAATAAATTATGCAAATCCGAAATGAAATTTTCGACATTAAAATTCTGTATGTGGCTATTTTTATAGCCGTTAGGACCGTTCATTAGTGAAAAAACTACAAACGAAATCAGGTAAAAACAAGCCTCTCAACAAAAATTGAATCAGTTTGGATTCTATCGCCACTGCGAGCAGATGTGTTTTGTGTCGTTTGCAAAGCTAGTTTCGCTTTCGACAAGAACGGCGGATCTGGGGATCAGCATCCTGCTCTCGAGGGATCGACCAGTTGGATGACGAGGTCGGTCCAGTGATGCCGGTTGGAGGGTAACTTCCGGTTCACTGGCGCCTCGACGACCAAGAACTGATGCTACGTCGCGGAACTACTCGACTAGCCTCCGCCAAAAGATCTAGTCTACACCGACGGAGGGTTCCCCGACGAGGGAAGTTCTCCCGAACCGACGCTTACGGTACGCGTCTACGACCCGACCGAAAGGATGCATAAGTCGATCCAATGATTCCGGTTGGAGCGTGACTTCCGGTTCACTGGCGCTCAGACGATCCTAGCGGTACCACGCGACGATCTACTCATCTAGTCCCCGACAAAGGATCTAGACTACTCCGACGGATAGTCCCCCGGCAAAGGAGATTCTCCCGACACCAAGTCCAAGTGGTTATTCGCTGATCCCGCTTGAGCCTACTACGGTTGCACGCGGCTAGCGGTCGCGGCTGCCTGTTGTTGTTCCGCACTCCATTTCCGCTGCAATATGCCCGCAATTTGGGATGCCGCGGTCGACACTGCGTTCCAGTTCTCTACGTAGCGGCACATTCTCTGGATCAAATTCTCCGGCGTGGTGTCAATGCCGCATGCCGCCAGTAGCTCACTCCTTTGAGCCGCGAAACGGGAACATGCGAACAAGACGTGTTCTGCCGTCTCGATCTCGTCTGGGCAGCCAGGACATACAGGGGATGTCGCATGGCGGAACCTGTGGAGGTACCATCTGAAGCACCCGTGACCTGTGAGGAATTGCTTCAGGCCGAAGTTCATTTCTCCGTGAGGTCTATCTAACCAACTCGAGACCCTAGGTATGAGCCGATGTGTCCACCTACCCTTGGTTGAGCTGTCCCACTCTTGTTGCCATCTGCGTAGAGAAGCGGCTTTGGAGGCCCTACGGGCGTTCCTGTTTCCTCGCATGCTGTAGCACGCCACGTCGTTCTTCACTGGAGCCGATAGGCATCATACTTGCAACCACGCAGGCCGCATCCCTCGATACAGTGCGTTATGCACTGATCACGCGAAGACACATCAGTCTATGCGTACTCTCCAGCATCTGTGCGTTGCGTTCCACACCAAGTGCCGACGCTCATACCGGGCTGCCGTACCTGAGGATCGAAACTGCCACTCCTGTCAGTAACCTACGTTTATTGGAGCGCACAGGCGAGCTGTTGGCCATCAATCGTGAGAGCGCCGCGATCGCTATTGATGCGCGCTTGCAGGCGTATTCAACGTGCTTACTGAAGCTGAGTTTGTCGTCAAGCATCACACAATATTGCTTCAGTGATCTCTTGGAGGGGATCACGCAGTCTCCGGCATGTACCAACGCCTCCTGTTCCGATTTGCGGTTGTTTACCATAATCACCTCTGTTTTGTGGTGCGCGAGTTGCAGTTTCCTGCTACGCAGCCAGTCCTCCACCAAGCAGATTGAGTGTGATGCACTCAGTTCGACCTCTTCGATGGATTCGCCGTAGACTGTCAGTGTGACGTCGTCCACGAACCCGACTATCTTGACACCCGGAGGGAGCCTCAGCCTCAGTACTCCATCGTACATTATATTCCACAGGATCGGGCCCAAGATAGATCCCTGTGGTACTCCAGCCGTGATTGGAGTGGTACGTGTGCCTTCGTCGGTCTCGTAGAGCAATACTCGGTTCTGGAAGTAGCTTTCCAGAATCTTGTACAGCCCTTCCGGTACTCCCAGTCAAAGTAGGGAATCAGCAATGTCTGCCCAACAAGCACTATTGAACGCGTTATTAACTTACTACCGCACAATTGTGGATTCCTCGTCGTTTGCGCTGGATAGCTACCTCCGCCGTGGTTACCACCGCTGTTATGGCATCCGCCGTCGACCTGCCTCTGCGAAACCCGTAATGCTGGCTGGACAGTCCTCCTGCCTCCTCTATGAAGGGGGATAGCCTGTCGAGGATGATTTTCTCAGTGTCAGTGTCAGAATGTTTGATGTAACTCATCCGCAATTTAGTGTAGGTGCATCGTTTCAAATTCTAGTAGTGAAGAAGAGGAATGCTTACACAATTCACATAATCGATCAACTAACTGATATTCGGAAGTGTGAAGGAGGCGTGTCAGTTTTAATTGTATTCACGACAGCCAGTTATGCTTCTGACATTATCCGCCCCCCTTTTTTATCGCTCAATCTTCTCAGAGACAACTAAGATTTCAACAAACTTAGGCTCATTTCAATACGACTATTAGTTTATTGAACAGGTTTTAAGTTCAAATAGCTGTCACCTTCGATTCCGGTGATATGATGGAATAAGTGACGTAAGCGTCAAAACTCATCACGGATCAATTTTCCCGGATATGGATGAATCGGTACAAATAATTTTTGACTCGTTTGAGACTAAAATTGGCGTATAGGTCTCTGACATTATCCACCTATCACTTTTTACGCGGATTTCCGGAATTACCGGTTTTATGAGAGTTTTCAAAGTTATGCGGTTTTCTTGTTTTGCACAAAACGCCGTTAGGTTCGTTTGCTTCGAGTGTCACTACAACAGCAGTGTTACACAATTTTCAAACAATTTTTTCTTCAGTATTGTTACCTAGAGCCGAAACACGACACGACACACACGACTATCCAGCGAGCGACTAGATCAATTCAGTTTTGTACGTATATTCAGAACAGAGCAATAATTGTTCATGCATGATGTGTACCCTCCCTAGACCGATCGAAGTGGAACTGCTATTGAATGAAATCATAAAGATGACATCATTATGGCACGTTGTGATTGACTCGTGAAAACATAGGACGTTTCAAACCAATTTTCAATGGTATACTATTGAAATATTGAAGCGACGTTACAATACATGTTACAGTTAAATGTTTTCGAATCGATTGGTGGTCAAATTATATCAATCCATTAACGAATCACTGAGCTATTGTCGTTCAAAATTATGATAGAAATAGGGTACGCGACTGGTTTTGCAAAATATTTTGGCTTTCCACCATTTTATTCAACAACAATATAATAATTACACAATTTAAAATTTCAATCAGAAATCAATGACTGAAAAAAAATCTAAAATGAACTCCTACAAAACTTTACAAAATATTTTGGCTTGCCACCATTTTATTTAATAACTGCTAATTACATTATTTAAAATTTCAATCAGAACCTTATTCTCCAACATTGTCAGGTGACTGCCTTCGACTACTTTCAACGTAAACGAAGCGCTCGATAGACTCTCCACTCCATAATCTTCATCAATATCAGGCACAGATCCCTCGGATGCCCGTATCAACATTATTGGAACTCGCAGTAACTTTTCACACTCTTCATTCATTGTGAGAGCTATTTTAACACGATTGTACAGCATAGTCGAAATCTTACGAAAATATTCTGGGGAGTAAACCCTGTAGTCCTTACCAATTTCTAACAACATCTCGATTTGATCGCTATACGATAACGATTCCATCAGGGAGTATATTTCTTCTATCGATTGATTTGGAAACACATGCGAAATTATTGCCGATATCATACCTCTCTGGATCATCGCGTCCGAGTGATTCTCTCCAATCAGCAACTTCGATATCCTCACTAGAAACATCGGAGCCCCATCTATCAGAATCAGATTCCCTGGACGATTTCTATTCTGCAATCTATGAGCGATCTCAAGAGCAATCGATGTCCCGAATGAATAGGCCACGATCAGATAGTCGGTGAAGCCGTTGAACACTTTGTCGTCAAGTTCGTCCATTATGTGATCCACGATCATAGCAATACTGGTCATGTCGGAAGTGTTCAAAGTTTGCAAGATAAACACTGGAGCGTTCAGTTCTGCCGCCATTGTGCGCCACACGTTTCCGGCCACTCCCTCTAGCCCAGGAATGAGCAAAATCGGACGGCCTTCCGTTGATTTTGAAGGCAGCCTAAGAACTGTTTCACCACTGTATGTCTCATCTCCCAAATTTCTAAATAATAACTCCAAACCGACGACGATCATTTGTGGAGAGTCTTCGCCTGCTGAGATGCTTTTCTCGTCAGCCATTTTCTGAAGCTTCGAAAACGTTAACGTACGCAATTCTTGCGGTGACAGCACTAAATCAAAATCATGTTCCAACACCTGTTTGATTTCAACTACCATTAACGAATCCATTCCGATATCCGACAATGTGCTCTCCACAGAAACCGACTTCAGGTCCCGGATATTCATAATATTCATTACCGTTTCGACCAGATTTTTACTGCCACCCGCAGTGCGTTTTTCCGCTACCACCATGCTGGCCACAATTGGATCCTCACACGCCAGAAGTCTATCCATCTCCCGCAGACAGGAGGAAATCCGTTGTTGCAATGTTCCTCCAATTTCCATATCAAGCTTATCATCAGCCATATCTGCCACCAAGCCAACCTCTCCTATGGCGCCCCATTGAATGGCTTTTCCGGGGAATCCTTCAATCCATCGTTTTTCCACGATTTGTTCCATGATGGAATTTGCCATTCCATAATTGCTCTGACCTGCATTTCCTCGTCCACACGATACACTCGAAAACACCACAAAATAATCCAATTCCGGACAAAGCTTCCGGCTCACCTCATCTAAAAACTGCGTAGCTTTTGCTTTAGGAGCAAAGCATTCAACAAATTTGTCGACCGTTTGTTTTTCGATCAAACCATCTCGCAACTGTACCGCTAAATTAAATATCGCTGCCACAGGACCCAGTTCCGAAGCAACCTGGAGAAGCTCCCGACAGCCTTCCAACGAAGTAACGTCAGCTTTATTTACGATAGTTTCAACGCCATAGCTGCGCCATAACCTGAAAACGATAATCACTGATAGTCGATTTCGCTATCCGCATATACGAAGATCTAACCTGATTCTGTAGTCTTGGTAGGACTTCGAGATACCTCGGCTAGAGCTCAGAACCAACTTTCGGCAACCACGAAGTACAAGCCAATCTGCCAACTCTAAACCAAAGCCTCCAAGACCACCGACGATCACATACGAGTTCAAAGGATTACAATACAGTCTCGGAGTGCTGCATATCGGCAATGTCTGGATGTCAGTTTCATTCTTTCGTATGCGCAGTAGAACCTTCCCGATGTGTTTTCCACTTGCCAAGAAACGAAACGCTTTTTCTATTTCCAATGCTGCGAAAACGGTTGTAGGTAAAGGTTGAACGATTCCACGGCTGATATCTGACTGTAAAAACTCCCAAGTTTTCTGAAACGGAACTCATAACTTTACAAAAATGGGAAACAAATTATTCTGGATTGAGTTACCTGTTTTTCATGAGCAGCTTCTTCCTGCATACCGTGTAGCATAACTGACGTAAATGACAGCCCCTTTTGGAACAAATGCATGGCCAGTTTTGAATCCTTTGCTATGTCGTACCTACCGATCTCGAGAAAGTGTCCTTTATTCCCTAGACATCGAACGGAAGCTTGAAGTTTCTCCTCGGCCAATGAATTCAGAACGAAATCAACACCCTCACCATTTGTTCTCAGCTTAATCATCTGTTCAAACGATGTATCTCGAGAATTGCCGATATTTTCTTCCTTGAGCTGAGGAAATTTATCGAGGATAAAGCGCTTCTTCCTCTCATTGCCAACCGTGGTAAACACCTTCAAACCATAGGCCAGACACACCTGAATAGCTGCAAGCCCGACTCCTCCACTACCAGCATGAATAAGAATCGAATTACCTTTCTTTATTCGACTGCAAATGAACAGAGCCGTGTAAACTGTTCCGTACACAAGCGGCACCGTCGCGGCCTCCTCTAAACTCCAATGATCGGGTACAGTCCAGGTCAACCAAGGATCACTTTCCACCAGTGTCGACATTGCTCCACAAGTTTTAATACCCATCACGCGTCGACCGTCATCAACCACTCCCGAGTACTCATAACCTAATATACATTCCTGATCCAATCGACCAATGCCGAACGAGTCGGAATTAATTCGTCCCGTAGCGAGCATTACGTCCCGGAAGTTCAATGCACTGTACATGACCCGAACTCGATCACCTTTGACTGGAGTTGAATTCAAGGCACCCGTAAACCATGTCATAGATGAGAGATCACCTTGATTCGCGCAATTGGCGTAACAGTGATTGATCATGGGTGCTATTTTTGAACTCAGATTCAGATCCAGAAGAGAATGCCGGTAGCTTCCCCAGCTCCCGTTTCGGTACACATTGATCGCTAAGTTCAAGCTCAGCTGTTGCTGATAAAATGGGTGATTCAAATCGAACGGTGGAGCATTCGAGTCGTCTATCAACACACAACGAACGCTGTGCGCAGTAGGTTCCTTCCTGATACAGTTTACTAAACCGATGACTCCGGACAGGGGGTCATTCTGGGAGTACACAATAACGGGTTTGGTTTTCATGGCGTCCTTCAATTGCTGCAGCCAATCAAATGAAGTATCGTTGAACTCAACACAAACCACTCTTGGAGATTCCTTCACCACTTTCGGTGTCTGTTGCAATATCACGATAGTCTCTTCATCATCTATTTCGAAACAGGCAATTTGATCTAACTTCGGAGGACATTGAATCACTGGACACTTGTTTCTAATTACGAGGTAGCCTTTTTCCGACAAACTTTCCAAAGCGAGCTTAAGGGATTCGGGGTTATCTAACATGTTGTGACTGATTAGACATTGCAAGTTGTCTTGACCATTCAACTTTTGATTTTTTACTACAACATTGGGAATTTCCATTGGTTCATTGCTGAGTAGAGTCATCGTCGGCTGTATTAATGGTAAATCTTCTGTAGCTTTGGCGAAAAGAGGAAGAATTGTTGTAGAATTCGTCTGATGAATTTCCGTAATCTGCATCGAAAGGCATGGAGCGTTCTCAATAGCTAGCTGTACGCATATTCTTACTGCTTCCAATGCAGAAATTCTCACCTTCGGAGCATAAGGCACAAAGCGATAAGCTTCCAGTACAGGTACTCCTGGTGGATTACGTCTACTAACAATATTAGTTCGAATACCCGACACTCGAACGCCCCCACAAGTACTCACTTCAGTCAATCGACAGTTTGTGGATACAAAATAATCCTGCCCCTCGGAATCTCGGGACATCAACGAAAGATGCCGACTGGGATTGATCGTCAAACTTTCGATCGCCGTTGGTATCATCAGAGAGCGTGTATCGACTGCTATGATGCCGACTTGGAGCATACAGTCCAGAAATGTCACCCAGCTCCCGGTCCATTGGATCTTGGCCGCTGACCCATCACTGCGAGCTTCCAGTACTGATCTGAACGCGTCCCTATAATAGTAACCACGCAGACGTAGCTCTTTGTAGAAATCGCGAGACGTCAGAATGGGTGCCGAAGAAGGTACTTCATGTACTGCAAAGTTTTCGTTGCGATCATCTAGCACTCGTACGTAACCGACTACCACAGCCGTGTCTCCTTCCAAAATCTATCGGAATAAAGAATTATGATTATTTCTTTACTACAACTTCAAGTTCTGCGAAATAGTTTTAATTAAAGTCAAAAAACTGAGAAAAAGCTATATCTTAGCATTACATTCCTTGTGTAGAATTCCGCCATTAGTAGCTTAGTACGTATCCTTCCATACGAACATCTCTATTCAAAGGCAGACCCTGCCAGCTGGGAGCGAAATCAGTCTTCAGTTCAGCAACGCCATCGCGCGGCATCACATTGAACATATCAAGTGCTGTTATTTTGGCGCATACGAATTTGACAGTTCTCTTCCTTACTTCTATGTACTAGATGCGATGTGAACTCGCCAGAGGGCGTCATGTTCGCAAAAAAAAGGATGTTGCCAATGATTTGTACCGGAAATGTGAGAGCTGGATATCTTATTAATATCAAAGATAAACTCAATATCAGTAAACGTGAACCAGTGAACTTAGTAATAGTGTAATTTGGTTGAACCTTCGTTAATAAGCGTCGATAAACATTTGGAAATGACGGTAAAATACCATAGTAACAATACAAGTTTGCAAGGAAGTAAGCTTTGTAAACATATCACACAAAATATTTTGTTACGCCCATTCACTTTAATGAAATGTTGGCAGTGTCACCACAGACTAACAGACAGTACACTCAAATTAGATTCTTCAATCATTTTAACGGTCATTTAGAATATTCCTTTATTTGGGACAGTACTCACATGTGTCATGATGGCGCCACGTTACCCTATCAAAAACATCCTGTCTGTCATCTAGACTGTGTTTATTTTTTTCATTTACCAACAGAGTTGCCATTCATTCAGAATTACCTGTAATGTATTGATTTGTATACGTCCATGCGAATTTCATGCAGGATACAAATTTAATACATATTGCCAAAACTATATACATAATTGTGCCTACTTCTCATCCTCCAACGCAATACAAAATCGAACCCGTTTTGTTACAATATTTACTTGCTTCTGGTCTGCCGCCACTTAATTTCGGGTGAAAACTACCAACACAATAAAAAATAGTCTAGATGAACAACGTTGAGTCAAATAAATGGTTACCTTCCAACATCGCGAAAAAGTTAAATATATTAACAACGTAACCCAATAATTTATTGTGGCGATTCATTTTCATATATTTTGATGAAATCAGGCATCCCTGCAAGCAGCTGATCGGTGTTGACAAAAGAGGGGAAACCGACTAGTAAAAAAACTTGTACATAACACAAGGGGTGTACAGATAGTAAATAGTTCGCGCAGTACAATATAGGTGGAGCTAGTGCATCACAAAAAAATATTTTTATAAGAATTTACTCATACTGTCATGTCTGTTAGTCTGTGGTGTCACTAAGCTTTACTTTGTAAGTGACAGGTCATTTAAGTACGATTCAGACGGTCCGGCTTCCTCCGTCACCGTCACCGGAACGTCAACGTCCGTCACCGTCATTCTGATTCACACGATCCGGTTTCCTATCCGTGTCCGTCATGTCATTTTCTTACACGAAGAATTTCAAGAACTTAGTTTCGCACAATTTTATTCCAATAATACAAAATCTGGGAGCTTCTGAAGCCAATCGATCAATTATTTTCCTACCTTTTAATCGAATAAATAGCTTTCAAAATTAACTAGCAAAGGTAAAAAACAAAACAATCAGTTCCACTCAACAAGTCAAGGTACTTTGCAAATCTACTGGTAAGTTTAATTACGTGTATGTGGTATATTTCGTTTAAGAGTGGGATCTTGACACCGAATACATACATAACAAACGTCAGCTCAATACTGTAATCATATGAATCGTGCATGTGTGCGATAATCACAGTCCGTCAAATATTCTTTCGGAGACATGTTGACGGAGCTTGCCGTTGACGGACGTTGACGTTCCGGATCTCTGCTGGATCGTTTGAATGCGCAAAGGGAAATCTCATTTGACTAATTTTGACGGAGGCTGACGTTCCGGTGACAGTCGATGATGTCTGACGTTCCGGTGACGGTCGAACAGATGTCGTCACTGTGGTTATTGAGCAATTTGACGTCTCCGTTACTCACACCGCTGCAGAGTGCGCAGATCTATTCATATACGAAATTAGAATGTGTGCGAGCCGAAGTCAAAGTTTGTTGTGGGCAGAGATGCCAGATGTTTTCATAGAAAATCTGTATTGATTCGTATAAAATATCAGTATTTATCTGTATTCGCTAATAAAATGAAATTTCTACAATACAATTATGTTAAAAGGTGTTATTCCAATAGATTATGGTTATAGAGTGGTAGATTAAATTTCATATCTTATATTATATTCATCGACGAAATTTTATAGTTTTTTCCTATCAACAACAATTGAATTATGGTGCCATATACTTGTCTAATTTGAAAATGTTCACTTCATAAGTTGAGATGGATTTCCAAACCCCAATATGCAACGTCAAGTCAGGTAATACAACTGTCAGTCTGGCAATAATGTTTCATGATGCCAAGACTTGTCTAACTTTTAAGTTCAATTTAGTTACAAATTTTAATATAAATGGATTTCAGTGTTCTTCATTAAATATCTGCACAAAAAATATATATTTTAAAAAGTGACTTGTACGTTGATTCCTAAACGTTTATCTCGTCATTGCAATCAAATACTAATAGATAGCTCAAATACTAATAGATAGTTCAATTTTTTCCTTAATACTTTTGGTGAAATCTGTATAAATCTGTATTAAATTTAAGAAATCTGTAAGAAATCTGTACTCTGTATTAAATCTGTATGCGCATGTAAAAATCTGTATAATACAGATAAATCTGTATAAATGGCATCTCTGGTTGTGGGTTCAATTTTACCAAAGACATCATATTAACAAGATATCCAGCTCTCACATTTCACGAACAAATCATTGGCAACATCCTTTTTTGTGAACATGGCGCCCTCAGGCGAGTCCTCATCGAATTTCATACATAGAAATAGGGAAGAGAAATGTCAAATTCGTGCGCGCTAAAATAGCAGCACTGCGCACCCATACAATTGACATGATATGTTGAATGTAATGCCGTGCGATGGCGTTGCTGAACTGAAGATTGATTTCGCTCCAAGCTGACAGGGTCTGATTTTAAACTGAGGTAAAACATTTTTGACTCATAATCATACACTACGAAAAATGCATGTAGAATTTCGTAAGCTATGAACTAATGAACCAAGTAGAAGACAGTTCCATTACGTGATATTGAGTTTCATGAACGATTTTATGTCTTTCTCTACTGTTCTCTTGGCATTGCAGTGTTTTTTATTGCATATATGTCTACAATAATTGGCTCGATGCGGCTCGACAAAATTCACTGGGTTATTTCGACATACTCACACTAGCATTAACCTTCCAACTGCTGAGAATAGCCACACCACCACATTCGCACGTGGATTGGACTATAGGCACTTTAAACTGAACTACAACTGACGGTCATCGAGGGGTCGTATTTGAATAGTACATGAATAATCATAGACTATTCCATTATGAGTTTATCTTTGTTAATATGGTGCCTGTGGTAAAGGAAAAAGTTGTACATTCGAGTTCTCTTTCTGGGCAACAATTTAGGACAATTTTTTCTGGTTCCCATACCTGTTCAGTTTTACTAGAAGCCGATTGAAACGGAATCCAGATAGTAATCGTAATGAATTTCCGTATCATATTTCGGGCGATTTAATTTGATACAACTTCCCACATAAATAAACGTTGATGAAAGAAAAACATTACTAGCAAGCTTGAAAAGTATAAAACCATTTAATACAATTATTACCCATCAAATATATCATAGTTTTAGACTAACATACTTAAAATTTTACTTCCGATATGCAAATATATGCAAAATCGAATTAATGCAAAAGATATGCAAAATCGAATTAATAATTCGGTTGGCGACAACTCATACTTCTGCCTATTCGGGTTTGACACGCAATTCATTTCGATCCGCATTTTGTAAATACACAATATGAAATAAAATCACAGACTAACAGACATGACAGTATGAGTAAATTCTTATAAAAATAATTTTTCCTGATGCACTAGTTCCACCTATATTGTACTGCGCGAACTATTTACTATCGGTACACCCCTTGTGTTATGTAAAAGTTTTTTACTAGTTGGCTTCCCCTCGTTTGTCAACACCGATCAGCTGCTTGCAGGGATGCCTGATTTCATCAAAATATTTGAAAATGAATCGTCACAATAAATTATTGGATTACGTTGATAATATATTTAACTTTTTCGCGATGTTGGAAGGTAACCATTTATTTGACTCAACGTTGTTCATCTAGACTATTTTTTATTGTGTTGGTAGTTTTCACCCGAAATTAAGTGGCGGCAGACCAGAAGCAAGTAAATATTGTAACAAAACGGGTTCGATTTTGTATTGCGCTGGAGGATGAGAAGTAGGCACAATTATGTACATAGTTTTGGCAATATGTATTAAATCTGTATCCTGCATGAAATTTGCAAAGACGTATACAAATCAATACATCACAGGTAATTCTGTATGAATGGCAACTCTGTAGATAAATGAAAAAAATAAGCAGTCTAGATGACAGACAGGATGTTTTTGATAGGGTAACGTGGCGCCATCATGATACATGTGAGTACTGTCCCAAATAAAGGAATATTCGAAATGACCGTTAAAATGATTGAAGAATCTAATTTGAGTGTCCTGTCTGTTAGTCTGTGATAAAATTACATTGCAAAGATTTAAGTAGAGTGCCCAGATACAAGTGATGACTTTTCAGTCTATAATAGATGATTTAGACGATTAGGACTTCAATTGCTTTCGCAATTCTGTGATATTTTGTAGGGAAAATTGTAAACTTACATGCAATGTGTAACGGGGAAAAGGAAGTTACAAATTACCTTACTGTTTCAAAAAACGGATCGATTCAATTATAAATCGAATCGATTTTTGACGGAATTCGTATGTGGGTTGATTTTCAATCTAGGTAGGCGAGAAAGAAGACGTTTTTGAGCAGCGTGTAATCATACCCTCTTAGAAAAAAAAAACGTTCAACGGTGGTCCTTCGTTGGTCCAATGCGTTGTATCATTGGTTTAAAGAAAGTCCAAACAATCGTTCAACGGGAGGCCAATACGGGACCTTCGTTTGCCGAATTTGAAACAAACCGTTGTACCGAATGCCATTTTTTTCGTACAACAAACCCGGCAGACAGAGGTTCACTATGGAGCCATTTTTAATATGAGGAATTGAAACCCCGTTGGACTGGTTTTACTGAAGAATTTCCGAAGTTTTTCCACTTATTGTTGCCTTTCTCATATAGAAAGGTTATGCAATCACTGTGAAAACCGACTTTTGAACCGAGGCCCGGAGGACCGAGTGTCATATACCATTCGACTCTGTTGTATTTAATATAAACACGGTTTATAATAGTTAACATCGATTTCAACTGAAATACAGAGCGAATTCATCTGGCGTTTGAAACTGCTTCCCGCTAAAAACTAACTCTTTCTCTTTTTTCGATCGTGTGTCAATCGGAATGACATACGAGGGGTTAGTACATAACGTAACAGACTCAGTTCGTCGAGTACGCAAAATGTCTGTGTGTGTATGGGCGTATCAGAGATGGCTGAACCGATTTTCACAAACTTAGATTCAAAGCAAACTGCAGACGAAAACATCGGAAGCGGAAACAACAAAATAATTCAAATTACAGTACACGCAGTAAAAACAGCAACTACAACAACAACAACAACAACAACAACAACAACAACAACAACAACAACAACAACAACAGCAACAACAACAGCAGCAGCAACAACAACAACATCAACAACAACAACGACAATAATGTGCACTACAACAGCAACTTGAACACTAATAGTAATAATACCTGCCACAACAATAACAATAATGTGTCATTACAATATACCTTACCCTTGGACAAAGACTTACTAGCAGCTGCACGGGTTCAATTCTCCGGGAATCCAGGTGCAGATATTGCCTCAAAATTCATAAATTTTCAAAAAGGTGAAACAATCAACCCCTACAAAGGAACAAGAAGTATTCAAAACAACACTACTTCGGTAAATGAAAAACTTTTTCATCAACTTAAAAATGTAATAACAAACAAACAACATGGCTTTTTTAAAGGCCGCTCAACAACAACAAATCTCTTAGAATTTATGACATTCACTCTGAATGCAATGGACGCCGGAAACTACGTAGAAACTCTTTACACTGACTTTAGCAAAGCTTTCGACCGTATTGACATACCATTACTTCTACACAAACTACAAAAATATGGCATAGAACATAGCCTTCTGGAATGGCTCAAATCATACTTAACGAATCGTGTACAGATAGTCCGCTTCCAAAACATTCTGTCTGAACCAATTAATGTAACTTCTGGCGTACCTCAGGGTTCTCACTTAGGGCCTCTCTTTTTCATTTTACATATAAACGACATTTCCTTCATACTCAAAAATCTGAAAGTGCTTATATATGCAGACGACATGAAACTCTTCATGGAAATTAAAAATATCAACGACGCTGTAATATTCCAGAACGAAATTAATCTATTCCACATTTGGTGCTGCAAAAGTCTACTCCAACTCAATGTAAAAAAATGTAACTCAATAACTTTCAGTAGGAAAAATGAAACTATATCTATAAACATACATCTAGGAAATCAACTTGTAGAAAAATGCAAAATTGTAAGAGATTTAGGCGTAATCTTAGACTCCAAGCTCACTTTTGTGGAACACTACAATACCATAATCAATAAAGCTAATAGCATGCTGGGCTTTATTAAACGCTTCAGTCATAACTTTCAGGACCCATACACAATTAAATTATTATACACTACATATGTCAGACCTATTTTGGAATATTGCAGCCTAGTATGGAATCCATTCAATATTATTCACGAAGAACGCATCGAATCTATTCAAAAACAGTTTCTTTTATATGCACTTCGTAAATTAAACTGGACAGCATTTCCTCTACCATCATATGAAGCACGCTGCATGCTCATCAATATACAAACACTTAAAGAACGCCGCGACTTTGCAATGCTTTATTTTATCAGCGACATTATTTCTCAACGCATTCAATCAGCTCCATTATTATCGCAATTAAATTTTTATATACCTAGCCGTCAATTACGTTCCAGGAAATTATTTTTAGAAAAACAAGCTAGAACAAATTATGCAAAATACAGTCCAGTCAATCGAATAATGCGCCATTACAATCAATACTGCGAACATCTTGACCTTACTATGTCAAAAAATCAAATCAAATCTCAGCTTTGTCGTAGAAATAATGCGTAGTATGTAAGTGAACATTGTAAACAATTTATATGTAGTCTACATTTGCTTGACGAAATAAATAAATAAATAAATAAATGAAAGGTCTTGTGGTCCCATAAAAAATTTCTGAATGTTATTTGGATCCGACTTCCGGTCCCGGAGTTATGGGGTAAAATGAGCAAAATAAAATGAAAATGTGTTCTACCATTTCTAATAGATGGCTCGACCGATTTTCACAAACTTAGGTTCAAATGAAAGGTCATGTGGTCCCATACGTAATTCCTGAAATTCATCCGGAAATATAGGGTAAAGTGTGTTAAAAATGTTATACCATCACTGAAAAGGGCGAAAAACCGTCAAAAGTTTTCTAAATCGACCTCAAAATTTCTCCAATTGATAGTTTTTATCAGTAGACGGTCAAACATACCGATTTCGGTTATTCTTTTAAGAATCGAAAAAAAATATTTTGAAGAATACCACAGTATTATAGATGATAGCATGATTCATATGAGAAAGGCATCATTACACCACTAGGTGGATTGAAACAGGTTTTTTAAACTAACACTACATACCTGTACAATACTCCAGCTTCACATAGAATAACAACTTCTTTCTATGTGAAGGTAATACCTAATTTTGATACTATTTTCGCAAGAAAAAATACAACAACAAACCGTTCTAGTAAACTGAACAAATATTTCGTGCAGTGCAGACGAATCAGATGCACAACAAATCGGAAACTACTTCTTTTATTGAGGATTTGAGCTATACTAGTCATTATGATATTTGCGAAGGAGAAGTAGGATCCCGAAACTATAAATAAATAATTTAAATCCTCTTATTAGACAGAAAGAATGATGAGACGTACCGGGTAATTATTTCATAATCCGTTAGGGCATATCCTTGAACGAAATTGAATAAGCTGTCTTGTCAGCGATTTAAAATAACGGAACTTCCTAAAAAAAAACTGTCTGGAGCAGTTGATGAATATCGAGGACACAACTCCTTCTTCAGCTTCAACTTGTATATGATATTTTTATCAATATCATAGAGATTATGAAGATATAAAATTTATTGAACATCATTTAAATTTTATGTAGAGTTCCATTAAAGGTCATAAGTTGTTATATGTCTTTTGTGAAATACCATCTGTGTACGATACATAAGACATATCCAATGAATATAAATTATGTAACGAGTTAGGTTTCATCGGATTTCCATGTACATTATATGGAATATTCTCATAACTTTCATTATGGTAACGTCTATTTAGATTTAACGTACACTTTAAATAAAGATTATAAGTTTCCATATAACTTCTATAAATTATATTCTGCATTTGATTCATATGACAAATCTGATGATTATGAATAAGATTTTCATTTCAGTGTACTATGTCCGAAATCTGCAAATTTACAGACAAATCTGCAGATCTGGCATCTCTGGATCTGACAGAGCGTTGGCGTCTGTCTTTTGTTCCCACATTATTGGCATATTGTCGCAAAATTGAAATGTAGTAGCGCTGCTTGTTTAAAGATAATACTTTCAGAAAGAGCTGTCAAATCGGTAGGAAAATTTCCAATTACTACGCCTTTTCAACGATTTCTTTTAAAAACGGGCAAATTCATTTGGAAAATCATAGTAGAAGTGAAAGAAAAAGTTTTTACTCTGAGGTGGTAATGTTGATCTTAGTTAATTGTGTGAAATCTACCGTTTATTCAGAATAGAGCATTAAACTTGGTTTGATACCATTTTTCAAATGCCTGGGAATAACAAATAAAGTATCCAAAATGAATAGTAGGGTAACAGAGGTATTTTGGCCACTTCATATATTTTGGCCCACCTAACAAACTTTATCGATGTTAAGTAACTCATTTTGCATCAATTTGAAGCTAATCACATTAAATTACCTATTGCGGAAGGGGTTTTTAAAGATATTACAATATTTGGTGGATATTTTTATAAAGTGGGCCAAAATAAAATCAATCCTAAAGTGGGCCAAAATACCTCTGTTACCCTACTCGATCGCTATACATTCTAGTACTCGAGAAATCAACAGGTTTCGGCTCAAAAAAAAATTTTGATCCGAAAAACCCTAACCTTCACACATTTCTGAAGATTTTCCATGTTTAATCGTAGTTTACACTAAAAAAAGAAGTAGTAATCACTTTGAAATCGATTTTTTTCTACTCCGAGTGTACTTTTATTGCTGATATCTATTTGTACTATTGAATAAACGATAAAAATGTTACAAATCACTACTGCCGATATGAAAATTTCCTGCTTATCTTGATTCCATTTTTCATTGGCAGGTGTCGCTACCGGTAAATCAGCTTTACGACAATGTGCCAATCGAAATGACGGAATGAGCAATGAATTCTTACTCGACTGCATGATTTTTTAGTGCTCGATCGGTTCAGTGCTAGAATTTTCGCCTGAGTTGGCTGCTCTGCGATCAACCTGATTGACAGTGACATTATAAATGTCATTGAATATTCGCTCATTTTATGAATGTGATAGTGTAAAATTTAGGCGACATAAGCCATTTCACTACACTCCAGCTAGAGGAATGGATGATGCTGACTAAGGTAGGCCGTTTTATTAATTTCCAGCGAACTTAAAACTGTTTATGTTGGGATTCTAAGAAGAACTGGTTATTTACTAGTTCTGTATATCCGAAAAACATGAAGATTTAAATTTGTATATTCAGTTATATAATGTTTTCATTTAAAAATAAACTAAAAATCACCACGAAAACGTGCAAAATTGGGAAAGAAGAAGAAGATAAATTGACAATTCAGTCCGCATCTTCTCACTTAATTCCGAATGATTTCCGAATCAACCGGTTGTAGGCGAAATTCATTCGGAATCGGTTGTTGCGCTAGAGTTGGAATTGATTCGGAATTCCACATGGAATTCCGAATGAAAATTTCTCGTCGATTCGGAATCCACTCGGATCAGATAATGTGGGTTGCTTTCTTTTTTTTTCGTTTTCTGGGAAATAAAAAGGAAAGGATTCTACAATGTACGACATTACAGTAAAACCGTTACGAGATTAACTCATAAATAAATTGAGTGACAATTTTAGTGTTGGATACATGCCAACTTGAGTTTCTTTAGTTGGGAATACAGAAAAAGTACAGAAGTTTGTTTCTTCTTCTTTCTGGTTGGCGTCATTTCACTTGAGATGACGCCAGCCCAGTGACAATCGGAGTAAATCGAGCATTTCAAATCGAGTAAAGTCTTAATTTTCTTATTGTAGTGATAATATTCTGACCGATAATTTATGGGGAAGTGTGGTAAAGGGTAATGAATTAACAAATAGTTAGTAATATACTATTTTTGTTAGCCATTCTTCTTCATTGTTATGGTCTGGATGACGCCGATTGGTGGCACAGCAACTTAGCCTATATTGATAGTAAATATTGTCCAATAAACTTTCTTTTCACTGGACTAAAAGCGAAAATCTCGCTGTGTGGCTACGTCGAGTCGCCAAAGTACGGATACAAATTCTTTCTTTTTCGCGAAATACTCGAATATTCACCGCACTAACACGATTCAACGTGCTCGCCCGTTGAGAGATTCACCGGAAGTCCATTATCTTCTTAACTTAGCGAAAAGTTTTTTCACATGTTGTTTACTTTGCAATTGCTAGTTCATCAACAATTGATGAAGAAATTGCTATAGAGATAAATGGAACAGTTTGTTTGTCTACCGAGTACAATGAAAGTTATAACCGAGTCAAATCTGACGTCTCTACAGTCGTCATACTACGAAACAGTTTCTCAAGATGGACGATATCACGTCAAAATTAAACCTATGAACTCCTCCTTACCTCAAATCGTCCCGTTGCTTGCTGCAACATTAGCGTCAACTGTGTGGATTGCATCTTGACCATTGGGGTAGCACGGAGAAACTGTATGTTGTCGAACTGGATCGGACAGTCGTTAATACTCTGATAATGAATCTCGGCCATCATCTGCCAGACAAAGCTTAAATATCCGGTTGCCGGACAGAGTACTCTTCCATCGATATTGTGACCGGCAATATATGCAAATTCGGCATCTGACAATGAAACCTTCAAGTTCACTACGTTGGATTCCCGGTACGCATCCCAGTCGTGTTCGATTACATACCACGAATCCCGGTGATCCCAACGAATCAACGGTGATATCATGGGTGTGGCACGAGACACGGGAAATCCAACCGCGGGATACAAATTCAGTAGTTTGAGGTTCTGTTTCGATAAATACAATCTGCGAAACAAAACAGTTCGGACGTTAGTCAAACCAATCAACGAAAAATCAATGTCGTACTTACTGTCCTAACGCCGACAGAAACCTCATCATAAAATTGTCCGAATGCTTAATGATCGAAACAGACACAGTTTTTCGGTTCGAAATTCGTAAAACCGGTTGAATTGATTGTTTTGAGAGCGCCTCCAGTAGCAAACAACGATCGGGAATTTTCTCAACAAGATCTGCTATGGCGGCAGAATCATGCATCTTCGTTGATCCAAAACTGACAGTTCCCTTGGCACTGAACCACTTGGATGAGGCATTCATCGGTTTGGGGACTATTTTCCAGTAATCTATCTTCAACTTGGCCGATATTTCATCCGCTAAATCTTTGCTGTACAATAAACTTACGAATGGCAAATGTTCGGCAACAAGACCTTGTGACTTTAGCTGGTCTACGACGGTACACAGCGGATTCATTGGACCACTCACAACTCCAAAACGAGAAAGAATTTTATTTTGAATGAACGCATCGAACGAAAGTGGTGGAATCGGTTTTCGAACACCCAGATCCAAGACGGCATTGAAGTTTATCTTTGTTTTGTACTGTTCGAAGATCATTCCGTGACTGTACACCAACTCAATGACTTGTTCCAACGATAGACAACAGTCCAAGTAGGCACAGGTCAATTGCCCGACAGAGTATCCTCCGTAAGCAGAATATTTCACCCCGATCGCAACCAGCAGGTCTACGTAGACAAGTTGCAAAACGATTGTACCCACCATCAACTGTAGTAAATTCGTTTTTCCATGACTTCGGCGAAACAGGTCATATCCTAGCTTATCCAACACTGATTTACACTTCTCTAATGTAGTCTGGACTTGTGGGAACGGCTTCAATGATTCTAGGTCCTGCCGCCAGTATGTGTTGATTCCGGGAAATACTATAACTACTGGCAACGAGTCCTGTTTTATTCGTGTCCACTCGAAGAGCTCCAGCTTTGCAGATTCTTTTCCTTGTTTACTGAAGATTCCAAAACCACGGTATCGGTGTCCGGGAATGTGATGTGTTTGAATGTTGTACAAGAGTGAGATGGATTCTTCATCGAGGGCTCGGTGTGAAATATCGTCAAACATCACATCAACCGCTTCCTTTGTTCTACCAGACCAGATCACCAATCTCGGTAGATCGTCGTTCGGAACATCATTTTTATTCTTCGTATTTCCTCGTATCAAAGTGTGTGCATTGGCTCCACCGAAACCAAACGAGTTGATGGCTATCAGTGGGCCCTCAAGTGGTTGAGGATCTACAACCACTTGCAAGCGTCCCTCGGCTAATGCAGGGATATCTGGTCTTACTGACGTTAGATTGATATTTGGTGGTATCAGCTTATTCTCCAGGGCGATTACACACTTAGCGATAGAGGCAATGCCCGCCGATGCCTCGGAGTGCCCCATATTGGACTTGACTGATCCGATCATTAGCGGACGATCACGCTTCGTGCAGAACACTTCATCCATGGCAGAACACTCTTCCGGATCTCCGACTACAGTTCCGGTACTGTGTGCCTCGACGTAGGAAATGTTAACAGGGTCGATCGACGACTCTTGGTATAATTCTTTCATAAGTTGACTCTGCATGGCACCGGACGGATACGTGATGCCTTCTGGTTTGAAGCCGTCACAGTTGGTCTTAGTGTGTAGCACGTGAGCGTAGATTCGCTTTGCATCGGACGATTTTTGCAGGAATACTGCACAGACCGCCTCTGCTCGTGTATATCCACCAGCATCCTTGTCAAAAGGTCGACAAATTCCACTCCTATCGAGAACTCCAAGCTGAGTGAACTGGTACGTTATATACGGACGAAGACAAGCATTAGTTCCCGTAACGATTGCTGCATCACACTGGCCACTGAGAATACTTTTGCGAGCGATGTCCAAGGCGTACATCGAACTGCTGCAAGCTGTATCGACGGTCAGTGATGGGCCATGAAAATCGAACACGTAGGAAATACGATTCGCTAGCTGAGACCTTGCACACCCCAGCAATCCGTATCCCTTCGGAGGCCGCATATGTATTATGATCGTTGATTCCGTTTCGGTATAACAGACACCAGTGAATACACCGGTACGCGAACCTCTAAGTGTTTCCGGATTTACACCCGCATCGAGAATGGCCTCGTACACATGTTCCAGCGTCATCCGCTGCTGGCAGTCCACAATGTTGCTTTGCATATGGTCATATCCGAAAAAATCTCGATCGAACTTATCCAACTTACTGATCTTACCCATTCGACGAGGCATATCCGAAACCGCGTGCCTCCAGCGTGACTCCTTGTCATCCATCATGTTTCTCTTTCGATACAGATTATTCGCAAACTCTCGCATATTTTCTGCCTTCGGAAACCGACCGGATATTCCGGACAGCACCACGCATTCGTCTAGCTTTGTTGATACCAAATGAGCGACAACCATCACGATAAACTAAACGCTACTTCTTGGAAACACTCAAAAACCGATTAGACACTAGCGTGGAACACCAAACATACGCTCATTTTATACAGAAATATAACATTTTTTTTCCAAATAATTTGCATTGAATTAATGACACAAATTGATATGCACCGAGTCGAATGACTGTCTAGCACATCAGTTTGCTTATGGTGATGAATTCAGTATATTCGAAACATTCATGTTCTTCATGTTCGACGGCTCTTTGAACGAAATCCACAGACAACAGACACACCTGCTGGAAAACAAATTTGTTCCGACCTGTGTATGGATTTTCATTTGCTTTACATTGGTACTAAGGAGTTCACTACCTACTGCCACCTACTCGACTGTTCTTCTCATTCATACAATACATATACCTTCGTTCCGGAATGATAGCAAAGCCCTCATGTCAAATTTATCCTTCGACAACAAATGAAATACTTCTCACAGCACACTCTCAAGTGTAAAACAACTTATTTTATTCCGAATTCGTTCAAATCACAAGAGGATTAAACTATATAAATAAAAAAAACACACAAGTAAACTTACGATATCAATCAACACCAACAACAAAAATTTGACGTGATGATATGGCAACACCTGAAAGAGTGGCGATAACGGCGACATCTGCAGGAGTGTTCGCCAAGCTGCTCATTCGAAATTTCACCAACAGTTCATATACGATTATGTGCCTGTAATTGTATCTGTTTTCTGTGATGTCGCTGTGAACTTGAATCCGACTTAGCAATCTTACGTAAAGCAACCAATACCTGAATTACCATTGCAAATCAATTCAATTGAATGGTTGATTGCAGTTTGTTTACTGACTTACTTAGAACTTGCCACTGGTTTGTCCCAATCAGATGCGACATCATAATATTTTAGACAAACGGACGCATATCCTAATTTCAAAGAATGCTCACTAGATGCTGCACACTTAGAACCGATTCTCGAGCTCGGCGACACAAAATTTTACTGATTGTTCAATAATTCACCTGCTCATTGCCGAAATTCTTTACTGTAGAGTTATGATATCTCGGTAAAGCGCATTTTTTTGCCGAAGTTTGGCATAATATGTTGCTGAACTTGTCCGTAAACAACAAATATACCGAAATCAGCAAATCCGTTTGCTAAGATTTCGAACAGAACTTGTCATCGAATGTCACCTATCGATTTTGTACAGCACCGCGGGACGTCGCCATTTCTCATGATACTGAAAAATATTTACGAATTTGGCGAATGAAAGAGATTTCAGTATTGCGTGAAAAGCTAAGTGTAATCAAAATGCTCTTTTTTATATACTTTTGAATATTTGTTTATTTCCTGGTAGGGCGAGCGCTAGAAACAAATGATTTTATCTGTGATATTTCTTTTCGGGATTTGCTTTTTTTTTTTTATTAAAGTGAGCATTAATAAAATACACTCATTCCCCAAACTTAGCTTTCGTGATAAGTTTTTCGTGCAATAATAAAGCAAAATCCTTTCTACACTCGATTACTGAAGACTCGGTAATCCATGATTCGATCCCGATCGCTTTTACCGAACTAGCAGCAAAATTGCTGCTGACAAGTTCTGCAATAATTTACAGTTCAGGATTGCCGAATTTCTCAGTAATTATACATTTTGCGAGACGATTACCGACCCCTGTGGCTGTGCAAATCTCGGCAATTACTTCGCCGAGATTCAGCAATAAAATTTAAGTTTGTGTGTTCATTGTTTGGATTTACCATTTGCTACTACGTTTAATCGACGACACGACCTGCCACTCGCCATTCAAAACTGTATCGCAAATTTAACTACCACTCAGTAACTGGTAATGTCAAATCGAAATTGCCTGAAAATGTTCGAAAGCTGGCAACACAAGTTGATAAATTATTGATTTTGAATAATAGTTACTATAACCTTGGATACTGTGTATCAAAGACCAAATGAATGTAAACAAAACGAATTTCGTATCGTTTCGCAAATCGCAGAAAATTTAAATTGGTTCGTATTCTCGCGATAAGTTGCACAAGTGCTCCAAGATCATTAATTTTCTGAGCAGTAGATCGATTGGTCACTCGGCACTCTTAAGAGAAGTTATGGGAACTTATTGGTGGATATGGAACTCGTTTGTGGTTAATCACTATGATTTATTCACTCGCTGGACGACCTCGTTGAAGCTGGGGTTGATTCGGTTAGTTAAAAATAAAGAACCAAGTATTTTGAAAAAGGAAAATATGTAATTCATTATTGTTCTTTATTATAGCTTGCAGTGATAATGGCTGAAACAATTGGTTGCTACCTATTCATTAGTGCTCTCTGATTCACCCAAGTGGCACAGAGGACACAGTGTTTAGAACTATAGTAACGACTCTCTCACATCCTTTGTAAATTATCTCAATTTTACGAGATATCTTCTCCGGCAACTAAAATCACTCACTGTGTTCTCGTCTTTCATATGCCGTTGAAACCCTAGGGCCTGGATCACCACAGAAACCGAGTACTTATATCAACGCAAATTCCAACCACAGCTTAGTGTTACTTTCGGGAATAATCTTTCAGAAATAGCAATACAACGCAAAATATCCGAAAAGTTTTATAAACCTGGAGACGATTAATTCAATTAGATTGAATTAACACAGGCTTGATTTTTTGAACGGCATTTCCAATTGAAATAGTAAATACAATACAAACAGATTGGTTTTGAACAAAATACTGCAATACGATATTGTAGTTATTGTATATCTCATTTACATCCTACATCATAAAAAATGATATATTAGAAAACACACAAATATATCATGCAATTTTGCTTTTGTAATTGGTTTTATTCCTTAACCATGAATTTAATTTCTTATCAAACAATTCACAACTACCGCCTTCGAGCCTCCACCACCGCTCACAACAAGGGCATATTGACTAGTTCGAGAGTAATGAAAGATTACTCGCGACAGGAAACCTTCATTGGGAGCAATTACATCTTTTCTTGGAACACTGGTCAATTTTTTTTTTTTTTTTTCAAATAAAATTTTTATTAGGCTCATTTGCTTTAGCTTAACGTGGCCGATTGTCTTGTTGTTAGGGAGAGAGAAAGGGATGCCGTATTACGGGGCGGCATACTCCCCAGTTAGTAAGGGGACATAGGGAGGGTGGGACCTACACAGTATTGAATTGAAATTTGAATACATCATTGGTTTGTGGCATACATCTTTTAGACACATTTTGCGTTCGATGAATCTTCATGTTTTTCAGCTTGTAGCAATGAAGAGATTATTCTGGATTGGGATGCTTCGTTGGTGTGTTCTGACGTTGATGTGACGTTTTTGGGTAGCTTCCAGCAACTCAGTCAGTTCAAGGCAGGTGCATGCTCCGAAGCATCGTTTACACAGGCCATACTTCCAGCAACGTAAAGAAGAGTGCGGTAGAGCTGTAGACGAGAAAGAGATAGGGAGAGCACTAAATTTGAGCATTGATAGTTTTCAAGAAGTTATAGATGAGAGTCATATAAGGAAGATTTCGAGTTGCCAAGACGTCGCGGACTGGTACGAAGGGTGGTATACCTCGGGCCCGAAGGGAACCTATGAGTTGGGACCTGGCATCACAATACTCGACACATGTCCAAACAACATGTTCGATGTCATGATAACCCTCACCGCAAACGCAGACACCACTCTCAGCGAGCCCCACACGACGGAGATGCGCGCTGAACATATAATGATTAGACATGAGCCTTGACATTACACGAATAAAGTCTCGGCTCACGTCTAACCCCCGGAACCAAGCTTTCGTCGATACCTGTGGGATTATTGAGTGTAACCATCGTCCCAGAGTTCCACTATTCCATGTATTCTGCCAGCTAGCTAGAGTTTTCTGACGACAGCAACTGAAAAATTCATTGAAGCAGATTGGTCTTTCATAGATATCACCTTCTAGTGCGCCCACCTTGGCTAACGAGTCCGCCCTCTCATTGCCCCGTATGGAACAATGTGAGGGGACCCAAACCAAGGTAATCTGGTATGATTTTGCAGATAAAGCACTCAATTGTTCCCGTATTTTCCCCAGGAAATACGGTGAGTGCTTTCCAGGCTTCACTGAACGGAGAGCCTCAATGGAACTGAGACTGTCCGATACAATGAAGTAGTGATCTGTGGGCAGAGTGTCAATGATCTCAAGGGTATACTGAATTGCAGCTAGTTCTGCGACGTAAACTGAAGCTGGATCACTGAGTTTATAGGAAGCGGTGAAATTTACATTGAATATACCGAAGCCAGTGGACCCGTCTAGATATGATCCGTCAGTGTAAAACATTTTATTACAGTCGACTTCTTTAAATTTATTATTAAAAATTTTTGGGATCTCTTGAGGGCGTACAGGATCCGGGATTCCACAAATTTCTTCTTTCATGGATGTGTCGAAAAGCACAGTAGAATTAGAAGTATCCACAAAATGAACACGATTGGGAACAAACGAAGAAGGATTTATATTCTGAGCCATGTAGTCAAAATACAAGGACATAAAACGGGTTTGTGAATTAAGCTCGACGAGCTTTTCAAAGTTTTCTATCACCATCGGATTCAAAATGTCGCATCGGATTAGCAGTCGATATGAGAGATCCCAGAACCTGTTTTTCAACGGTAAGACGCCCGCCAGCACTTCAAGACTCATCGTATGGGTTGATTGCATGCAACCCAAGGCAATACGTAAACAACGATACTGAATTCTTTCCAGTTTAATGAAATGAATATTCGTAGCGGAGCGGAAACAGAAACATCCATATTCCATTACTGACAATATCGTCGTTTTGTACAACCTGATCAGGTCTCCTGGGTGAGAGCCCCACCAAGTTCCGGTTATTGTACGAAGGAAATTGATTCTCTGTAGGCATTTTCGTTTCAAATACCTAATGTGACATCCCCAGGTACCTTTGGAATCGAACCAGACCCCGAGATATTTAAATGTGAAAACCTGAGCTATGGTTTCACCCCCTAGTTGAAGCTGTAGTTGCGCAGGTTCTCGCTTCCTTGAAAATACAACCAGCTCAGTTTTCTCCGTAGAGAACTCGATACCCATTTGAAAAGCCCATGTCGACAAGTTGTCGAGGGTATCTTGCAATGGTCCTTGGAGATCGGCAGCTTTGGGTCCTATAATAGACACAACACTGTCGTCGGCAAGTTGTCTTAGCGTGCAAGATGTGTTGATACATTCATCAATGTTATTTACGTAAAAGTTGTATAAAAGGGGGCTTAAGCATGAGCCTGAGGAAGACCCATGTAACTGAATCGCTTTGTCGTCAAATCACCATGCTCAAAATGCATGTGTTTCTCGGACAATAGATTATATAAAAAGTTGTTCAAAACTGGTGAAAGACCATGCTGATGCAACTTCTCAGATAGAACGTTAATGGAAACTGAATCGAATGCCCCCTTGATGTCGAGGAAAACTGATGCCATTTGTTCTTTACGAGCAAATGCCATTTGAATTTCTGTTGAGAGCAACGCTAGACAATCGTTCGTTCCTTTGCCCCTGCGGAACCCAAATTGTGTACCTGAAAGCAATCCATTTGTTTCGACCCAATTGTCTAGACGGAAGAGAATCATTTTCTCCAACAATTTCCGAATACAGGAAAGCATAGCAATCGGCCGATACGAATTGTGATCGGAGGCTGGTTTTCCAGGTTTTTGAATAGTAATAACTCTCACTTCTCTCCATTCGTGTGGGACAATATTACCCTCGAGGAACTTGTTGAATAAATTCAACAAGCGCCTTTTGGCAGAGTCGGGCAGATTTTTCAACAAGTTGAATTTAATTCTGTCTAACCCCGGGGCTCTATTGTTACACGACAAGAGCGCAAGTGAGAACTCTACCATCGAAAACGGTGTTTCGTTTGTATTCAATGTCGCGACGCGGGATATCTTCTGTTCCGGAACAGGATCAGGACATACTTTCTTAGCGAAATCAAATATCCAGCGGTTAGAATATTCCTCGCTTTCGTTCGCGTGATTTCGATTGCGCATGCGACGGGCCGTATTCCAAAGAGTGCTCATTGCTGTTTCTCTCGTTAATCCGTCAACAAACCTTCGCCAGTAACCGCGTTTCTTAGCTTTAATCAGACTTTTCATTTGAAATTCTAACGCCGCGTATTTCCGATAATTATCTGGAGTTCCGTTCCTTCTAAACGAGATGAAGGCTGAAGCTTTTTTCGTTTTCAGCTCTGAGCACTCTTTGTCCCACCATGGGTTGGGAGAACGCATACTAGTTTGCGCGCTAGGTACTTGTTTCGTCTGAGCTTGAATTGCGGTGTCAAGAATCAAGCCAGCCAAAAATGTATACTCTTCCTCCGGAGGAAGCTCCTGTGATGTTTCCAGTTTCTCAGACATCGAGCTCGCGTAACGTTTCCAATCAATGTTTCGTGTGAAATCGTACGAAACATTGATTGTTTCCGATGGTCTTCCACGGTTGGTGATAGAAACTATGATCGGCAAGTGATCGCTACCGTGAGGATCACAGATTACCTTCCACTTGCAATCTAACTGTAGCGAAGTCGAGCAAAGGGATAAATCCAGCGCACTTGGTTGTGCTGGCGGTCTAGGGTTCCGTGTCATTTCTCCCGTGTTTAGAATTGTCAAATTGAAGTTGTCACACAGATCTTGGATTAACGAAGAACGATTATCATCATATAAGCAGCCCCATCCTGTACCATGCGAGTTAAAGTCCCCTAAAACCAGCCGCGGTGAAGGAAGAAGTTCTATGATGTCTGCAAGCCGACGATGCCCTATCGAGACTCTGGGAGGAATGTAGATAGAAGCTATACATAGATCTTTGCCTTTAATATTAATTTGGCAAGCAACAACTTCAATTCCCGGTGTCGAGGGGAGGTTAATACGATAAAATGAATAGCACTTTTTAATCCCTAAAAGTACCCCTCCATAAGAGTCTTCTCGGTCCAGGCGGATTATGTTAAAATTATGGAAGTCGAGGTTGATGTTAGAAGTAAGCCAAGTTTCACTCAAGGAGATTACATCGCAATTATGAGTATGTATTAAGTGTTTGAAAGAATCAAGTTTTGGGATGATACTTCTGCAATTCCACTGAAGCACAATGATCATATCTTCGATTCTCAGTGGTAAATTATCCATCAAAAGATACGATCGCTGCAAGGAGGGGCCATTGTTCAGTCAACTGTTTTAAAAATGTCCTTACTGTTGGCAGTAGAGCAGTTAGGAAGCTTTTCAGAGGATCAGTAATATTGAAGGCTGTTAATATCCAGTCCACGATATCAGAAAATTTCAATAATCCAGCGTTTGTTGGATTTTCTGGTTGTGCTTTGGGGTCATTCGGGTTTTTTGATGCCCCAGGAAGTGCTGGGTACTCCTTATCATCCCTAAGTTTTTTGAACCCAGGAGGTGTTTGCTTCGGTTTTGAGTCAGCACTTTTTGTTTCCGTTTGGTTCTTTTGTGACGAAGAGGACAGTCTGAGGCCTTTACGAGGAAGCTTGGGAGAAGCCAGATTTTGTCTTTTCCTGCTTCCTTCAACCTGTGTGTAGGAAGGTCCTTCGCCTGGGTCGTCAGAGGTATCCTCTTCAACTGGCAAGATTGCAAACGGGTTCTCAGGGGTCGATGGAGTGGTTCTTTTTAAGATTTCCGCATAAGAACGTTTGGAACGTTCTTTCACGGATCGCTTCAATTTCTCCGCACGCTGTATGTACGTAGGGCACACCGAAAGATCATGAGGATTCTCCCCGCAGTAGCAACACTTTTCCACTGCTCTTCTGCAGAGATCGTCCTCATGGGCCTCTCCGCATTTGCCGCATCGCAGTTTGTTGCAACAATAGGTTGCCGTATGACCTAGCTGTTTGCAGCTTGTACAATGCATTACCCGCGGTACATACAGCCGAACAGGTAGACGAACTCCACTCACTACCAAATAATTTGGAAGTGCAGATCCGGCAAAAGTCACGCGAAATGAGTCCGATTGGTAAAATTTACCATCTATCGATTTGGAGTGCAATTGCTTGCACTCCAAAATTTTCACTGGTTGAAGGTCGGGGTTTTTGAAACGGCCTACCCCGTCCTTCATCAGATCTTCGATTGTCAGACTTTCGTCACGGACCACACCGTCGATCTCCACCACATGAGACGGGACGTACACGCGGTACTCCTTCGTGAACAACTCGTTGGTAGCAATCTCGTTTGCTTGCTTCAGGTCGGACACAACAACGCGTAACTTGTTTGGCGAAACCTTATCTATTGTTTTTATTGCCGAGAAATGTTTTTCCAGGTCCCGAGCAATATTTAAAACTCTGAGAGACTTTAATTTGGGCCGGAAGTATACCACCCACGGACCCCCCGAGCCATCGTCTTGGTAAACTTTTTGGCGAGCAGGCAATATCTTAAAGGGAGATGGAGGCATCGGAGAGGGAAATGGCATCGGAGAGGGAGATGGTATCGGAGGGGGAGATGGTATAGGAGGGGGAGATGGCATCTCGGAAGCAAACTCAGCCTCTAAATGTTCTTCGTTCATTCGTTCAGCTTCGCCCTCCTCCGAGACACCCCCACTGTCATCAATATTCATATTTAAAGTGCGGGAGTAAAGAAGTCTCCCGCACTTGAAATGAGAAAGAAAGAAATAAAATTAAAAGAAAATATATGAATAGTAAAAGTTGAAAGAAAAAGTTTGAGAAAATACTTAACAGTATGTCACGGTAAGCTGTTAGGTGAGTTGCTCCTTCACTCCTTCGTTGTGCTTCAGCGTGACCTTGACTCAGGATTTGGCTGCTGCGATGCGGGTAGCAAACAATAGAAATAACTGCTGCCCGAGGATAGCACAATAGCGTCTACTGTCGATACCGATACAAAACCGGTGCACAGACAGAACTCACTTGCGGGGATGCTACTTTTTATCACTTTTATTTAATGCCTATATTTATTTATTTATTTATTTATAATTATGAAATTCATCTGACAATAAAATGGTCTTAATGAATATGTATCAGTCAAGTCATAAAATTGTAGAACGTAGTATTTTCTGCGAAAATTTGTGAGTTGGTTCACAAAAATCGAAGAGATGTTCAACAGTGCCAAACGTCCTCAAACAAGATGTTATCGGTTCGTAATACCCGAACGTCGTTCGATGAAATCTCGGCTGCAGTAAACTGGTGGAGCGCAGCGATCGTTGTGAAGCACGGAAATCAAGTTGAGACAGAATCTTCGAAGAGTCGATATCACCGTTCATCAGTTTTGCCACGAAAACAGCTTGCTGAATTTTTCTGCGTCTTTCTAATGAGTCGAGTCCGATCAGTCGACAGCGATCAGGATACGGTGGAAGCTCAAGCGGATTCCTCCAAGGGAGGTTTCTTAGAGCAAGACGAACAAATCTTTTCTGTACGCGTTCAATCCGTAAATTCCAAACCAGCTGATACGGATTCCAAATTAGGCTAGCATTTTCCAGTATAGGACGAACCAAGGAGCAATATAACGCTTTCAAACAATGCGGATCTTTGAAGTCCCGCCCGATCTTCGCAATGAAACCTAATTGCCGTGTTGCCTTTGAAATTATAGTTGAACGATGTAGATTGAAGGTAAGCTTAGCATCTAACAAAACACCAAGATCATTAACATGATCAACTCTCTGGAGTTTTAGTCCATCAATTTCATAGTCGAATCGAATTGGATTCAGTATTCGGTGGAACGTTATGACCTGGCATTTTGCAATGCTGACAATAAGCCAGTTTCTATGACACCAGGCGACGAATGTATCAAGAAGATTTTGAAGCCGGATGCAGTCGTCGATAGAACGAACTTCAAGATACAATTTCAAATCATCGGCATATACTAATCTGCAACCAACACCGAGCAGCGAAACAGCATCATTGAAGAACAGCAAAAACAAAAGTGGACCCATATTACTGCCTTGAGGAACTCCAGATAGATTTGAAAACGGAGATGATACACAGGAGCCTAGCTTTATTCGCAAAACTCTACCACATAAGTAAGAGCAAAGCCATTCAATAAACTTTTGTGTTGCACCCAGCCGCGAAATCTTGCACAAAAGTATTCGGTGGTCAATTCGATCGAAAGCTGCTTTAAGGTCAGTGTATACTGCATCAACTTGTACTCTCTTTTCCAAACTCGAGATACAAGTGGAAGTGAAATCTAAGAGATTCGTGCTGACCGAACGACCTGGCATAAATCCATGCTGATCAGAAGAGATGTAATTTTTTGTACGAAGAAGTACCTCAGTGCTCACAATTATTTCAAATAGCTTAGATGCAGCAGATAAATTCGTTATGCCTCTGTAATTCCTTACGTCAATACGATCACCGCTCTTGTATACAGGAAACATAAAAGACTGCTTCCAAGTCACTGGAAAAATTCCTTGCTCAAATGATTTGTTAAATATAGTGCACAAAGGATCAGCTAAAACAGGAGCACAATGACTATACACCACAGAAGGAATACCATCTGGTCCGGGCGAAAACGATCGTTTTAACTTTTTCGCTGCGGCAACAATCATAACGGGAGTAATCAAAAATGTGTCAATGTGCGCTATATTCTCAGGAACATCCACCGCGGCGGTCTCCGCTTCGATACCGGAGGCAGTATTTTCAGCAAACACAGAAGCAAAGAACTTTGCGAACAGATCGCATGAGTCCAAGGTTGACATGGATTCAACACCATCGAGACAAACTTTTGAAGGAATCGATGAGCACTTGCGTTTCGAGTTTACAAAAGTCCAGAAATATTTAGGATTCCGACGAAGATTAGTTTGAATCCGCATAACGTAGGCTTTGTACAACCCCGCGTTTAATTTACGATAATTTTCACTGGAACTTTTAAACATTCGCTTTGTTTCAGAGCTATGCCAGCGACGATGTCTGCGCTGCCAAATATTGCGGGTACGTTTTAATCTACGAAGCCGTACAGTGGTCCAAGGTGGGCTCATTGGCCGTTTAACGAAAGGTAAATTTGAACTCAGCCATTGAATCAATGTGTCACAGAAAAAGGATGCCATTTCATTTACGTTACCGATTTCTTGCAGTGTTCTCCAGTTAACATTTTGTAAGAATTCAAGTAAAGCAGCAAAATCTATTTTCCTATAATTTAATGTTCTGGATTCATTCACGGACTCCATGTGACAGGAGTTGCCTTCGCCGTTAGTAGGCCACGTGATAACTAAAGGCGGATGGTGCGGGTCGACGGGTAGTATTGGAGCAACACTACAATCAACAACTAATTGATGCTCCAAAGAACAAAAAACCAAATCAAGCAATCGTCCGAGATGATTTCTGTGTTGGTTAGCTTGACAAAGATTTAGGTAATCCATGCCGTCAATCAACGCCGTGCCAGCAGCGGGTAGCAACGAAGAACAAGAGGAGAGTGTTTCCTCATTCCGTTGATTCCATACAATGCGGGGCTGGTTGAAATCACCGCACACCAGAACAATATCATTAGCAGAACTTTTACTGCACAATTCCGAAACAGTTGAAATGTGCGCATCGATCACATCAACGTTTTGGCTTTTATCAGGGGGAATGTACACACCGCATAGAAGTAACTTTTTACCCCGTACTGTAGTACTCGCACACACTTGTTCAAGACAGTTTCCATTTACCGTTTCAATAATAGAGCTGGCATATTTTCGAGAAATAGCAATCAATACTCCACCAAACGATACTTTGTCGCTATTCGCTGAGCTGCGGTCGCAGCGGAAAACATTAAAGGAGTTCCCAAATAACTGCTGCGAGTTGATTCGGCTATCAAGTCCAGTCTCGGTTAGAATGATAATATCGAAGTTGCAGTCACTCGTTGCTAAGAAAATATCGTCAATTTTTGTCCTCAAGCCTCGAACATTTTGATAGTATACCCAGATGTCAGCCACATCATTCTGCAATACGGGATAAGACGAATCAGCGCTTGAAAATCTGGGAACTGACGGATACTTGCCAAGAGGAGTAGTTTGGAAGCCCCCTTCACCACACCTACCCACAGGACCGGGACGGCTGATGAACGCTGGCAGCGATGGCACGACTGGGGCAGGGGGGTCAGAGGCTTCCACAATATCATCTACGGTGCGTCCCAGTATGCTGCGTTGAATTATTGCTGAGTTATTCCTCCTTGCGAAGAAACAGGCGTTGGAGATGGATGAACAGCAGAAGGTTTCCAAAATTTTTGAGTTGATTTCTCCTCGAATTGACGGAAGTAGATTCCTTGGGGCCAAGTTGAAGGGTCCAAGGCAATAACTTGTAAGGCAGGATCGAGGCCAACTTTAAACGATACAAAGGTCATTTTGCTAACATCGCTACCTTTAGCGACCAGTTTTACGACTACTGGGTCTTCGTTCATTTCAAGATTAGCTCGTACCATAGCAGAAATCTCATCATTGGTGACGTCTGGACGTATACGTGACAAATATAGCCAAAACTTGTCAGGTGGTTGTTCACAAACTGGAACACAAACAACGTTCTCTCCAATCTGCTTCGATCCAGATTGGCATTCTGAAGCTTTTTGTTCCAAATCTGGTCCACGAGGTCTTTTGGCTGGACGGCGACCCTCGATGAATGGCCAGCGCTTATTGAACGTTGTGGGAGTCAATGGAGGTTTCGATAATGATTTAATTTCGTTTTGTAAACCATTAATTGCTTCCGTGAGCGACACCAACGGTGGATTTTCATCTGCCAATTTCGTGATAGAACGGAGATGCGAGTTTTCAAACAAATTGGCGCAATCATCACACATCCAGAATAAATTTTTTCGATGTGATGAGAAATAGCCCAAAAGAGCGCGGGATACTCCAGAGCATGCCATATGAAACATGCGTCCACAGTAGCCTCTGCACACAACGAAATCGATGCCTGCGATAATCAGACTGCACTTTGCACAATTTTTCTCCAAACTCATTGTATGTGCAGGAAAGCGCCTTTAATTATGCAGCAGGTACAGCACAGCAAGGAAACGGTTCGTCGATTGTTTATTGTTAAACTACAACGAAGGCAGCAAAAAGAATAGCCGTAGGCACGACACAAATGAACGTAAATCACCACTCGATTGGCACTTGGCGGTTAAGAATAACACTTCGTCCAGATCCGGATAGTATACTGTCATTCACTGACAAAAACACTTAGTGATAAACTATCGCGGAAACGGTTAAAAATTGCAAAAATACGGTATGTAAAAAACACAACAAGCTCAACTGAACAGTGTTCCCAAAATTGGTATTAGTATACTACAGCCTCTGCTGTGATAGGCACCTTCGTCTTACCGATGTCGATTGTTAAAAAAACGCGTGTGCTCACTTCGAACATTCGGTTACGAATGGGTCAATTTTTTGTCGTGAATACGACTTACTTTACTATGGGGCGCCTTTTCAAAATTAGCCATATGGAAGAATGGGCAGAACTTAATCGTGAATATCTCGACTTGTATTAATGGTAGCAACATAATTCTTTCACCATTTCATCAAAAATATGATCAGGAATTCAGGATAATATTTTGAACAGTGTGCGATAACCACAAACAACTCAAAAATTAAGTTTTCTTAAAATTTGAAAACAACGCGGAAAATTCTTTACTTTCGCTTGGGTTTTTCGCGCAAGGACGACGATTTTGAGGTAGTCAGGCACATATCTTCAACTGAATGCGTATCGAAAATCGATCATTCGTCATCTAACACTCGATGTGGATAGACGAATAACCTACTACGACTAATTTCGATTTTGTTTTATTTTTTATTCGCAGTTGTCTACCTACCCAAGCTATGGGTAAAAACCGCCATAGATCCGAGAAAGATCCAAAGGATGCTAAGCGTCTGAAGCCAAGTGATGTACAGGTAAACGACCGTTTGCTGAGTAAAAACCAATATGCTGATCTGCCAGTAGACGTCGAAGAGGAACTGCAGAAGAAGGAAAAAATGCCGCCTTTCTACCTGAAGGGCTTCCCACCAACTCTACGCTCGGATTTCAACACACTGATCAGCAAAGGACTACAGGCAACAATCCGTTTATGTACTGAAGGCTACAAAATAACTGTTCCGGCTTTGAACCATTACAAAGGAGTGGAATGCTATCTGAAGCAGACAAAAGCGGAATACTTCACACACGATATTGCCGCCAACAAACCTATGAAGGTTGTAATTCGAGGACTACCCGACATGATGGAAGCCGAACTAAAGCAGGCACTGTCGGAGGCTGGACTAAAGCCTATGATGGTGTTTAAAATGAAACGACATAATACGGACAAAAAGTTTAGAGATCAACTGTACCTGATTCATCTGGAGAAGGGCTCCATCACCATGAGTCAACTGAAAACGATTAAATCGTTATTTCACATAATCATCGAATGGCAGAAGTATAAACCGGTACATCGGGATGTCACACAGTGCACGAACTGTTTGAACTACGGCCATGGAGCGAGGAATTGCCACATGAAAAGTCGGTGCGGGAAATGTGCCGAACCACACAATACCAACGATTGCCTACTAGATGACATCGCTGTAAAATGTGTGAACTGTGATGGCGACCATCCATCTACTAGCAAATCGTGTCCCAAACGTGCTGAGTTCACAAAAATTCGACAACAGGCGTCCCGCAAACAATCAACACGCAAGAATGTTCCACAGAAGGATGAAGTTAATTTCCCACGGCTCCCACCGAAGAGGGATATTCCGAATTTGCCGCCACTTCCTCGCAGCAATCCAAAGACTTCAGCCGCTGGATCTCAAAAAGAATCTTCCTCAAAAATCCCTCCTGGATGGGGCAATAATCAACCACAAGCAAAGGATGACTCTGGTGATTTATTCTCTGCTGAACAACTGATCGTCATTTTTGAAACAATGACAACAAAACTCCGAAACTGCAGAACGCGGTTAGATCAAATCAACGCCTTAGGCAAATTCATCATCGAATATGCAATATAATGAGTTGGTTATAGTAAATTGGAATGCTTGCTCACTCAGGAGCAAAACTGCTGAATTGTCCGACTTTCTTCAAGAGAAGAATGCCGATATTGCTATTTTAACTGAAACTCATCTTAAACCTGAAATTTCTATTTTTGTCGTGAATACGACTTACTTTACTATGGGGTGCCTTTTCAAAATTAGCCATATGGAAGAATGGGCAGAACTTAATCGTGAATATCTCGACTTGTATTAATGGCAGCAACGTAATTCTTTCACCATTTCATCAAAAATATGATCAGGAATTTAGGATAATATTTTGAACAGTGTGAGATAACCACAAACAACTCAAAAATTAAGTTTTCTCAAAATTTCAAAATAATGCGGAAAACTCTTTACTTTCGCTTGGGTTTTTCGCGCAAGGACGACGATTTTGAGGTAGTCAGGCACATATCTTCAACTGAATGCGTATAAAAGGGAAACCGTGATCGAAAATCGATCATTTCTTTTCGTGCGTTCGATGGGAGCAGACGTCGTGGGAGTTAAACCTTCAACCAGCAGCGACGGAGAGAGCGCCTTCTGCGTGGTTAAAACCTCAAACGCTCAGGTAGCAACTTTCATTCGCTTGCTGGCCTTCAAGGCGAGCAGACTGCCATCGCGGGAGTTAAACCAGCAGCGACGGAGAGAGCACCTGCCATCATTTGGTTTTCGGTAGTCGTAACGAGAAGTTCAATTTTTAGATTTTTGTTCCGCAATATAGGTTTAGAATTCAGAGCCTGCGTGCTGAAACTGGATTCTGGAACTGTATTCCGGAACTAATTTGAGTTTCGAAATTGCAATTCTAGAATTAATTCTGGATTCTGAGTCTGTTATTGGTTCTAAATTTAGTTCTTGAACTCAGGATCCAGTTCTTTATTCCAGACTTCTTCTATTCGGTTCTTTTTAGAACCATAATAATACTCCTAAAGAATTATGCGGAAATTTACTTTACTGTACTCTATAAAACCCATTCTGGTAGTCATGGCGCAAAATCGTCTTCATGTTTTAGAGCTTAGTTCTGGAATATGGGTTTAGAATTCAGAGTCTGCGTGCTGAACTAACTCAAATCGTCACCATTTTTTTATTATAAAGAACTATACTGCTTATTTCATAATATTGAATTGCGTTTCAGAATGTTTAATGTAACTAATCTGTAATTTAGTCTAGGCGCATCGTTTAAATTTCTAGTAATGAATAAGGGGAAAGTTCCACAATTCAAACAATCGATGAACTACCAATTCGAATTCGGAAGCATAAATAAAGCGTGTCATATTCGTATTCACGACATCCAGTTATGTCTCTGACATTACACACCCGTACTTTTTTAACTATTTTAAAGACAAATTGATTCACATTTCATTACTATTACGCTTCCATGTATCTGCTATACGTTCTCAAATTGCTCGTTTATTTATCTTGGGCTCCTTGGTAACTTGAGCTTAGTAACTTAAACAGTATTGCTCGAGAAGATTATTTTTATCATTCTCAAGGGGTCGCTATATTTATGGTAACTGTCGGTGAATCGTCAACGGACAATTTTAATGCTGATTTTTCTTCAGAGTGCCTGGTCGTGTCGTCGGTTTAATGCTAAGGCTAGCGTAAACACATGTTATCGTAGATCGATTTTGGTTCAGAGACATATCCAATAATCGCCAAAGAATATGTCATTGATTTAGAAAATTTATGTGCTTCTTTCGTTTTCTTGGGGCTTTTTGACAGTTCAAGTGTATCGATGACAACATTTCATAAGGTGCTAAGAACAAAAAGATACATTTAGGATAATCAACTTTGAAAAATGAGTTAGCATTTTAAATTCCTATTTAACTATTTGAACACATAATTTGTGTTTTGCATTATAATATGTTGTAATAATTTACAAAGTACTCAAACAAATCGTGGTTTTAATTTATGTATAATATTTAACAAGAAAACTAACCAAAAAATGTTTTGGTCCGTTTCAAAAGGCAACGTTGTTTTTATGCCTTTCATTGAAACACCTTTTCGGCGAAATATTGTTCATACACCCTTCTATTAGGCTTTTCCTTTTAATCAAAACAACTTGTGACGTTTGTCTTTAAACCCATTTCATTTTGTGACTTGTTTTTAGACCTTTTTTTAATATGGGTTAGGTGAATTGAATAATTTAGTAATTCGTTTGTCTGTTTAGACAACAATAGTCAATAATCATTCGGAAATGTATTTTAAAGTTGTGCAATATTTTTTGACAAAAGGTATGTGTAATTGCTAAGTGAATTTTGTATAGTAATTCATAGTATTGCAGGCAATTGCATCAAGACATCGGAGTGTGTACGGAAACGGTACAGTTTATCGAACTCAAAATCGAAACTTTATCAACCAGCCGGTTGCAGGTGTACCACCAGCGATTCTTATCAAACCTTAGTGCAAATCAGTAGCTATAGTGGGAATATGTTCAACAGGAAACGTGAATGATGAAACTTGATAAGTGTTAAACCGTTAGTTTTTAGGAATATATGCTGAAAAATACCGTCTAAGAGATACAGCTATACGATTTCTCTTCGAAAAAATGTGTTTGCAAATAGAAAAATGTAGCTTGATGTGCTTATAATCTAGCAGCAGGTCTAAATTTTTTTGCAAAATTCAATGATATACTGTACCTTTAATAAGAACCTAATGAATATGAAAATATATTGAACGATGTCTTGAACCTTGAAATGTTATAAATAAGTGTACAAATAAAACTGTTTATTATTAACAATAAGAAAAAAGAGGAATTACGTAACCAAAAATTACAATGATATGATAAGTATGTATTATGTCCGAAACAATATGTATCTTGAAAGAATTTTTCGGGTGTTTCGGTAGTTGTTAAATAAAACATGTTGTTTGCTTGAAGTCCAATCGAAGAAGAGACCGGCTCTTTCTCAGACCATACTTTTATCTTTTATTTTCAGGTAGTCATTGTCGTAAACACACTAATTGAATGTTACATAATATCTAGATAAATAGTTCATAGTAAAGCGCAGTTACACTGAAAGAATTTAATATTCTGAACGCTGATACAACAGTATGTAGCTCAAGTTAGATTCCGTATCGTCTTCCATTTATTTTGATGGATGGTCGATTGAAGATGGCACGTTTCGCGTATTTTGGGGCCACAGGAAACATCCCCGAGGAAGACTGCACACGACACCACACTGGCAGATTGGTCTGTGCTATCTTTCTTGCGTTAGTTCTTGTGCTGAGGCCGCGGGAAGCATCCCCAGAGGAGAGATCTCTGGCGGATGGCCCGCGATGACATTGCTGGTGTTTCGGATTCCGGCTGTCTTATCATTCATCGTAGAGCTTCTGTTTGTCTAGCAGGCTGGTCCGGCGAGTGATGATCGTTCCTTGGGGCCATGGTAAACATCCCCCAATCGAAGAACATACAACCTTTCCCACACTGAAAAGTTTTTTAGTACCATTCCAATTTGTAGTCGATTTGAAAATAATTAAATTACTATGTATTTCCATAAATTTACCTTCGAAATTTTCTTATCTGTTTTAAAGGACTCAACATTCGTTACAACCAGCGTTATTATATAAATTATGAGCAAACATTTGAATAAACTCAAACTGAAACGGCACATACACGAAAAGGCTTGTTTTGATTTTGAATGCTTATGCTCCTATGTTCAATGTGTATAATCAGTTATGTAATGTTTTCATTTAAAAATAAACTGAAAGTCAGCACGAAAACGTGCAAAATCGGGAAAGAAGAAGAAGAAGACAAATTGACAATTCAGTCCGCATCTTCTCACTCAATTCCGACTGATTTCCGAATCAACCGGTTGTAGGCGAAATTCATTCGGAATCGGTTGTTGCACTGGAGTTGGAATTGATTCGGAATTCATTATGATTTCCACATGAAATTCCGAATGAAAATTTCTCGCCGATTCGGAATTGATTCGGAATCCATTCGGATCTGATAATGTGGGAAATCTCTTCTTAAGAATACCCACTTGTACGCGGCGGGCAGATTTCCCCTCAGACGGTTTGCTATGTCTGCCAGCCATTTTTGCCGGAGCTCTGACAGAATTCCGGCAAAAGTCTGGCAACAATGCAACAACCGTTTCTGGCAGAAAATTTTGCCTGTCGGTTATTATCGGTTCTGTTTCTGTCGGATTCTTGCCATACAAGATTGGCACTACCGTTTTGAACATTTTTAGCGTCTTGTTCTTATTTTTTCAATAAAGAGTACATATGAAAGGCACTAAGTTATTGCCCTTCATATTTACCTAAGACAAGGCCTGACAACTCGCTTCTTATTCTTCCTTCCAAATCATCCTACTCGTCATTTTCACCCTGTGGGATAAATACCAACGTATCGGCTACAGTGTAGCCATATTTACAGATTACTATATACTAAGAAAAAAATATTTATTAAATTTAAATTTTTTAGACTCGCTTTTTGATTTGAAAAAAACAAGAAAAATGTTTTGGTGAATGCATTTTTTTTTATTATATATGAATGCTTAAATACTATTAATTGAGCTTTGATGACAATACAAGAAATATCTCATGTTGGACGCAAAATCGAACCCATTGTTGACGTATTACCGGATCTTTTGGAAACCGGAAAAAGTCAAGTTTGGATAGAAATGCTTAGTGCGACCACAGTGTGGAACACAACAGTTCATTCTTCTCGTAAAACTAAACACACTTTCGAGTTTACACTAATTTAAAAAATCTTTTTTGGTTACACTTTAATTCACTAAAAAGAAAAACGGCTTGATGCTGATTTTAATTACACAGTGCTGCTACTATAAACATTTATTACAAATGAGATTGAAAAAAAGGGAAACATTTTTTTGAAAATTTTCATTTTCATTGGTGAGCTAAAATTATATATTTCAATACACTTGTTTTCTGATTTTTTTTATACTTGGCATCATTGCTCGCGTACCCTGCGAAAGCTTTTTCTTTTTACAATGTGCGGGTAGCAACACCAAAATCAGCCAATCAGAAACTGGTCCATTTTGGAACAAAATCAGCCCCCCCCCCAGTTGTCAGGTCTTGTCTTAGATATATACTAATTATGGAAAATGTTCTTGCCAATAACATTGCTTTCGCACTAGGGGCTGTCCATAAAAGACGTCACGCAGTTTTTTGACGATTTTTGATTCCCCATCCCCCCTGTGTCACAAATTGTCACAGAAGCAAAGACCACACCCCCCCCCCCCCCCCCTCCGTATGTCACATGTCACGAATTCAAAATAAATGAAATTCATCTCAATATGTATGACGAACCATACAAATATGAGGGGAAAATCGATTTATTACATGCTGTCATTAGATTAAAAAATATCCCTAAAACTACAAAATCATGTAAATTATTTTATTAATATCAATTATATAAATTTACAAAAGTGAGTTTAATATCAATTATACAAATTTTCAAAACTTGAGTAATTTTTACTCAAAATAAGAAAAAAATATTTTGTTCAAAATTTGAGTAAATTCAACTCAAAATTTGAGTTCCTTACTCTCAAAATGAAGAAATATCGCAGACTAACAGACATGACAGTATGAGTAAAATCTTATAAAATTAATTTTTCGTAATGCACTAGTTCCACCTATATTGTACTGCGCGAACTATTTACTATCTGTACACCCCTTGTGTTACGTAAAAGTTTTTTTACTAGTTGGTTTCCCCTCGTTTGTCAACACCGATCAGCTGCTTGCAGGGATACCTGATTTCATCAAAATATTTGAAAATGAATCGTCACAATAAATTATTGGATTACGTTGATAATATATTTAACTTTTTCGCGATGTTTTTTTTTTTCATAAATACGTTTATTTCTTAAGGCAATTTACATAAGTTTTTCTTCGCCGTAGCATCACTTTTACATAATATTCTTATCCTAATTTGATTCTAACATAGTCACAACGTTTTGCATTTATTAAAACATATTCTCTTATTACTTAAATATCATCTTAGGTAACTCGTCATTAATTATGAAATCTACTCGGAAATATTATTTGAACCAAACGATTAACTTCTATAAATTATAAAATAAGCTGTTATTTTCAGACATTTTGTTAATAATTTCATAAACTGTTTCGAGTTTGTTTGTATCATTACATTATTTTTATTCTAATTTAGCTATTGGTTGAACTCATGGACGCAGCTGGGATCAGAACTAAGTCTTGAAAGGGGCCTTTATTAAATTGAAACTCCAGTTTTCTTTATGAAATGATAAATAAGTTTCATGTATGAAAGGTCACGACAAGCAAGAATGTCTCGAACTGGGATATTGGATAGTCTACCTTGGGTACGCAAAGAATTTATTAGTTGAGATCTGACATCACGATACTCCACGCATGTCCAAACGACATGATCAATATCTCGATAACCTTCGCCACAAGCACAATGATTAGTCTCGGAGAGCCCAATTCGAAGGAGATGTGCATCTAACGTGTAGTGATTGGACATGAGTCTGGACATCACACGAATGAAATCTCTACTCATATCCAGTCCCCTGAACCATGCCTTTGTCGATATTTTCGGAATAATTGAGTGCATCCACCGACCCAGATCATCTTTATCCCAAGAAGCTTGCCAGCTGGCAAGTGTTCTTTGGCGAGACGAGCTATAGAATTCGTTGAAAGCAATTGGTCTCTCATAAATTTCACCCTCAATAGCACCACGTTTGGCTAAAATATCGGCTCTTTCATTGCCAGGAATGGAGCAATGAGCCGGGACCCAGACTATAGTGATTAGATAATTATTGTTCAATATGTCGTTCAGGCACTGTTTTATTTTGCCCAGGAAAAACGGTTCAGTCTTGCCAGTCATGTTTGAGCGAATGGCTTCAATTGCACTCAGACTATCTGTGAAGAGGAAATAATGGTTTGGAATTAATGTGACGATTACACTCAAACTATAATGAACTGCTGCTAGCTCTGCTATATAAACAGATGCAGGTTCTTGAAGCCTAAATGAGGCCGAAACATTATTGTTGAACATACCAAACCCTGTCGCTTCTTCAATTCGCGATCCGTCCGTGTAAAACATTTTCTCAGAGTCAATATGCCTGAACTTACTTGAAAATATTTTTGGGATTTCCGTCGAGCGTAGATGATCCGGGATTCCACGCACTTCACGCTGCATGGATGTATCGAAAAATAAAGTTGAGTCAGGGGCACTTAGGATGCTGACACGGATAGGAATATATCTTGAAGGGTTGATTTCCTGTGACATATGGTTAAAATATACTGTCATGAATTTTGTTTGAGATCGAAGCTCGACTAGTCGTTCGAAATTATTAATTACCATGGGATTCAGCACCTCACATCTTATTAGCAGGCGTGATGAAAGCTCCCAAAATCGATCTTTTAATGGAAGAACTCCCGCCAGAACTTCAAGACTCATTGTATGTGTCGAATGCATGCACCCTAAAGCAATTCGCAAACAACGATATTGAATTCGCTCCAGTTTGATAATATGAGAGTTTGCAGCGGAACGAAAGCAAACGCATCCATATTCCATCACTGAAAGTATCGTTGTCTGATACAATTTTATTAGATCTTCCGGATGAGCACCCCACCAAGATCCTGTTATTGTTCGAAGAAAATTTACTCTTTGTTGGCATTTTGTTATCAGAAACCTAATGTGTCCTCCACACGTGCATTTGGAATCGAACCACACCCCGAGGTATTTAAAAGTTAAAACCTGTTGGATCATTCTTCCCATCATATGGAGCTGAAGCTGCGCGGGATCATGCTTTCTTTAAAAGACGACTAACTCTGTTTTCTCCGCAGAGAATTCGATACCAAGATGAACAGCCCAATCGGACAAGTTATCTAAGGTATCTTGCAATGGTTTATGCAGATCAATAGCTTTGGGCCCAGTAACTGAAACCACGCCATCATCTGCCAATTGTCTTAGTGTACATGGGGTTACTAGACAGCTGTCAATGTCATTTACGTAAAAATTATAGAGGAGCGGACTGAGGCATGAGCCTTGCGGGAGACCCATGTAACTATTTCTGAGTGTTGCCAAATCGCCATGTGAAAAATGCATGTGTTTCTCTGACAAAAGGTTGTGCAAATAATTATTTATAACCGCTGGGAGTCCATTTTGGTGAAGCTTGTCTGAAAGAACATCAATGGAAACTGAATCAAATGCTCCTTTAATGTCTAAAAAAACAGATGCCATTTGTTGCTTTTGAGCGAAGGCAATTTGGATGTCAGACGAAAGTAATGCAAGGCAATCATTCGTCCCTTTATTTCTACGGAAGCCAAACTGAGTATCTGACAACAAACCGTTCGTCTCGACCCAAGTGTCGAGACGTCGTAGAATAATTTTTTCGAACAATTTTCTGATGCAGGACAACATCGCAATGGGTCTATATGAGTTGTGATTGGAAGCTGGTTTCCCCGGTTTTTGAATGGCGATAACTTTCACTTGTCTCCAGTCAGGTGGAACAATATTTTGCTCAAGAAACTTGTTGAACAATTCCAACAAACGTCTTTTTGCGAGGTTGGGCAGATTCTTCACCAAGTTGAATTTAATTCTGTCCAACCCTGGAGCGTTATTGCTACAAGACAAGAGTGCTATAGAAAATTCCATCATTGAAAATGGGTTATTAATAAAACCATTATTTGGAGGAGATTCCCGTATAATGCTCTGCGTAGGAACAGAATCTGGGCAAACTTTCCTAGCAAAGTCAAATATCCATCGGTTCGAGTATTCATCACTCTCATTGCCCACGTTACGATTCCTCATTCGTCTGGCCGTGTTCCAAAGAGTGCTCATTGAGGTATCTCTTGACAAACCTTCGACAAAATGTCTCCAATAGCTACATTTTTTGGCTCGAAGTATGCTCTTGTACTTGGTTTCTAAAACCATAAGTTTTTCAAAGTTCTGAGGAGTTCCTCCTTCCCGTTTTAGAAACGTCTTGCAAGCATTTTGTTTTGCGAGTTTAGCCTCTGAGCACTCTTTGTCCCACCAGGGGTTGGGAGGCCTTCTGTTATTCGTTGGCCCAGGAAAGCATTTAGTTTGGGATTGTTCTGCTGCCTCCAGAATCGAACAAATGAGGAAGTCATATTCTTCAAGTGGAGGGAGCTCTTCCATTGAATTCAAAATACTAGAGATACTACTTTGGTATTTAATCCAGTCGATATTTTTTGTCAAATCATATGGAATACTAGCTGAAGTAGCAATGCAATTGCTATTGCTAATTGAGATGATGATTGGTAAATGATCGCTACCGTGTAAATCAGGCAATATTTTCCAGGTGCAATCTAGTCGAATTGATGTTGAGCAAAGAGATAGATCTAATGCACTTGGGCGTGCCGGAGGTCTTGGGATCCGTGTCATGCTACCCATATTTAATACCGTCATGCTAAAATTGTCACAAATGTTTTGTATTAAAGATGATCTGCTATCATTGTAAACGGAACCCCACATCATTCCGTGCGAATTTAAATCCCCCAGAATCAATCGTGGAGCAGGAAGGGCTTCAACCATTTCATTAAGCTGTCGCTGTCCAACTTGTGCTTTTGGAGGAATATAAACCGAAGCTATGCAAATATCTTTGCCTTTAATGTTTATTTGGCAAGCAACAACTTCTATACTAGAAGTTGAAGGGATGTTTAATCTATAAAAGGAACAGCATTTCTTAATTCCCAAAAGCACTCCACCATACGGAGAGTCTCTATCGAGACGTATAATGTTAAAATCATTAAAATTTAAAGCTATGTTTGAAGTAAGCCATGTTTCGCATAAAGCAAATACATCACATTTTTGACTATGCAATAATATTTTAAATGAATCAAGTTTTGGCATGATGCTTCGACAATTCATTGTATCATTTGCGACGGGTGATAAATTATCCATCAAAAGATACAAAACCTGAGACAATTGGCCATTGAGCTGATAACTGCTTCAAAAAGGTTCTAGCTATTGGAAGGAATGCCATTATGAGGGTCTTTAAGGGTTCAGATATATTGAATGCTGAGAAAATCCATTCAAAAATTTCCGAAAACTTCAGTAATCCTGTTGGTGGCTGTGAAATGGAGCCCACTGGATTATTATCTTTTTCTGTACTAGATCCTGGATTGGTTTGTGAATTTGACAAACCAGGAGGCACAGTCTTTGGTTTTGACTTTTTTTGTTTAACACGGGGATCTTTTTTTGAAGATGAAATTTTAGGTGTCTTTTTTGGTAATTTGGAGGAAGACTTCTTTCTCTTAACTGACCCTTGGGTAGTGATAAACGAATTACCTTCACTATTTTCGTCAGAGTCAGAGTCCTCTGGTTCCTCTAGATTTGAAAACCCGTTTTCGGTTTCCAAAGGGGGGACATCAATGACCGTTTTAAGCATTTCTGCATATGTGCGCTTAGACCGTGCTTTTAAAGAAAGCTTAATTTTGTCTTTGTGCACTTTAAATGCAGTGCATACTGAAATATCCTCATGAGGACTTTCCCCACAATAAATACATTTTTCAATTTCCTTGTTGCAATCATTATCTTTATGAGGCCCTTCACACTTAATACATTTTGGTTTATTACTACAGTAAGTAGCTGTGTGTCCGAATTTTTTGCAGTTCGTACAATTCATTACATTTGGAACAAAAAGCCGAACAGGGAGGCGAATTTTATCGACATAGACATGGGACGGCAACGCAGACCCGGCAAATGTCACTCGAAACGAGTCTGATGGGCGATAAACTTTTTTTTCCTCTTCATGAACTACTGAGTACAGTTGTTTGCACTCCAGTATTTTCACACCCTCAAGCATAGAGTTCTTGAAACGACCAACACCATGCTTGAGTAAATCATCTACCGAAAGACTCGCTTCGGTAACAACACCGTCAATTTCGACATCTTTGGAGGGAATGTAAACTTTATACTCTTTATTGAAATGTTCCGAAGAGACAATATCATTCGCGTGTTTCAAATTATTTACCACAACACGAATTTTATCGTTATTTACTTTTATGATCTCTTTGATTGAAGAGTATCGTGATGTCAAACCTTTATTAATTTGAAAAATGTTTAATGGCTTTGATATACGTCTAAAAAAGACTATCCAAGGCCCAGAAGAGCTCTCCTGATATTTTTTCGTTCGTGGGGGTATCGGATTCATGCTAGGATTTACGTCCATGGATTCATCCATTACATTAAAATTTTTAACTAAACTTTAAAATAAAATTTGAAACCAACACTACACAGTACTCAATCAAAAGGAAAAGAAAAAACTTCTACCTTGAAATTGTTGTCTATCTCCGTTGCACTGCCGTGTAGATCCTCGTTGCTCTAGATGTTCTTGTTGGATGCTGATTGTTGGATGTGATGCTACTGCTACCTGTCATCCAGCACCACTCGATTTCCGATTTACTTTTGTCTTCGCCAGCTGCAACCAGCGCAGGTCACCGGTGTATACCTGCGTGTTGTATGGCAGTGGAAAGACCGAGTTGTCATGTCTCCTTCTTCCTTGTGCTCCGCACCGATATGCTTCTGCACCGAAGTGCCTTCGCACCGGTGTGCCTTTGCACTCTCCTGCTTCTATGTGCCTTTGCACTCTTCCTCTTCGATGTGTCTTTGCACTCTCCTGCTCAGCACTTGTGGCTGTATATTGCGACCTGGGTAGAGTTTGGGAAACGCCCTTTGTTGTTTCCTTCACCAGCTTGGCCCAGCACTAGGGCTCTCTTATGCAGCACGATTTTACGTTTTAACGGTGCTGCCAACAGGTCTCTACCTGTAGTTCAACCGTTGTCGTATTTAACGCGTGTAAACCAACCAGCGTTATTAAACTGTACGCTTCTATACACAACCTTCTCGGTTGAACGGCTATTACTGAATGATTTTTTTTTCGCGATGTTGGAAGGTAACCATTTATTTAACCCAACGTTGTTCATCTAGACTATTTTTTATTGTGTTGGTAGTTCTCACCCGAAATTAAGTGGCGGCAGACCAGCAGCAAATAAATATCGTAACAAAACGGGTTCGACTTTATATCGCGTTGTAGGATGAGATGTAGGCAGAACGAGGCACAATTATGTATATAGTTTTGGCAATATGTATTAAACCTGTATCCTGCATGAAATTCGCATGGACGTACACAAATCAATACATTACAGGTAATTCTGTATGAATGGCAACTCTGTTGGTAAATGAAAAAAATGAACACAGTCTAGATGACAGACAGGATGTTTTTGATAGGGTAACGTGGCGCCATCATGACACATGTGAGTACTGTCCCAAATAAAGGAATATTCGAAATGACCGTTAAAATGATTGAAGAATCTAATTTGAGTGTCCTGTCTGTTAGTCTGTGGAAATATTTCTTCATTAATTTTCATATACAAAGTTATTCTTTCTTTTGAATGCGCAAAATAGTGATCCAAAACCGTTTCCTTTTGAACGATTTGGAGTCAAAATTGAATTATTTTGATATCCCTTTACTGGGCTTTTCACTAAGCATAATTGAAACCACAAAACATCTATGATTGACGTTGATTCATGTTTTCAAAACCGGATCTAGAAACGGCAATGGAAAACGACGTATTCTTGCATTCTTTATTTCGATAAGAATATTCCGAGAATGAAAACGCACTGAACTGCAAGAAGTTTTTTTTCTCACTCAAATGTTTAAAAACTCAACGCTTACTCTAATGTATGAATAAATGCGAGAGAACTCATGGCAAAGAGTTTACTTTACTCAAATCCATACTCAAATTTTGATATATTGTTCCAGTTTATGAATTTGAGTAATCGCAACTCAAGTAGTGATGTATTTTTTTACTCGATTAATCAAAATAATCGATTAAAAGGCTAAAGTCATCGAGTATTTGTAATCGATTAACGACAGTGCCACTAATCGAGCTAATCGATTAATAGCAATCAATTAATCGAGATTTATATCAGTTATGCTGTGAACCACTTTGCGGTTAATTTTTAATTTTTGGTTGAAATCTGACACTTGAGTGGTTATTTTGATGTTGTCAAAAATAACTCTGTTCGAGAGCATGGTTATTTTTGACAGATCGATGGTTATTTTCCGACACTGAAAAATATCAACCAAAAATTAAAGTTAAAAGCGAAATGATTCACAGCCTTAGTAGATAACGTTTAGCCTTAGGCTGCCGACATAATGGGCGCGAGAAGCAAAGCCAAGCTGGTGACTAAAATTGGCAAATCAAAAGCGAGAATGATACTAGTAGTTTTTTATTTGTTTCGGTTATAGATGTTTTAACCTTGAGGTCATTCACCTCTTCGGGCCAGAAAAAGCTTCTGACCCTATGTGCGGGGTTGGGAATCGAACCCAGGTGGGCTGCGTGAAAGGCATCGACTTATCCATCACGCTATACCCGTCCCCATACTAGTAGTTAATCAAAAGGACTCTTTTAGAGTACAAGTGAGAAATCGGCTCAACTCTGACAGGGTCTCTCTGTTTTGCTGTAAGTACGTTTCCTACTTTGGTCAGCACCAAGCTCGGCTCAGCTTCTCGTGCTCACTCTGTCTGCAGCCTAAGTCTAAACGATGCTATGATGAGAGTTGCAATTTCATCTGTCATAATTCAAGGAAATACGAATTTCAATTTAAATAATGATTTTTTATTCATTCTGCCTACATTTTTCCATCCGTTTGATCATAGATATTATTGAATTTTCTAGACATTTCAACCACGTTTTCTCATATTTTTCTTACTGCATGATACACAAATGGTAAAGATTTGATATTCAACACAGATTTTCATTTGGCAGCTCTGATTCTGTTTAGAATAATTTGATCGATTAATTGCACTAATCGATTAATGCTTAATAATAATCGATTACACTAATCGACTCCTCTATTATTAATCGAATACCTAATAATCGATTAATACAAAAAAACAGACATCACTAAACTCAAGCCATGAATTATGTTCAAAGATCGTGTGGGTAAGCCAGTGCTGTCAACTGTTTTTTTTTCCAAAAATCTGTATTTGTCGGAAAAATCTCTCTGTACAATATCCGTATGTACCGAGAAATCGGTATAGTTGGCAGCGCTGGGGTAAGCTCTAAGCAGAGATGCCAGATCTGCAGATCTGAAGATGTTTGAAATTTTTACCTGGCATTTCTGGCTCTAAGTGAAGTAGATTGTCTAAAACTGAAATTGTCATTCAGGAATGGATGGCATTTATTTGTAGCATTATTTTACAATTTGTTTGAAATAATTAAAAGTCACAAAAAGTGAATCACAAAAAGTCCCAAGTCAGCAATGTTATGAAGCGAGATGATTCACTTCTTCCCTTTGTTCATCAAGCTGTAAATGGCCTTCTGTATGCTTTCGCTTTCCTTCAGTTCCGCTTCGATTTGAGCGATCCGCTCATCCTTGGCGGCAATCTGCGTCAGCAGTTCCTTCACTTTGCTCTCCTGCAGGGTCAGATCGCTGTCCCGTTGGGAAAGCTGCTGCTCCAGCTGCCCGATCAGATCGGTGCGTTTCGAAATGTCCCGCTCCCGCTCACGTATCTTGGTTTCATACATTTTTTTATCGGCATCCTTCTGCTCGCTCAGCTTCTTGCAGGTGTCCTCGGACACTCGCAGCAGCGCACGCGAGTCGTCACGGTTTTTAGTCTGGAGAATGGAAATGGAGAAGGTTAAGAGAGTTGGCTTCAACAAATCATAAACGCGCGAAAAAGGTTAAATATTTAGAGAAAAACAAAATCCTACCATTTCCACCAGATCGTGCTGCAATCGCGTGTTCTCCTTTTCGTAGTTTTCATTCCGCACCCGACAGCTTTCGATTTCCTTGGCCAGAGTTGCGCACTGTTGTGATTTTTCGCTAGCCTTTCGAATGTAATCCGACAGATCCTGCTTCATCTGATTGATTTTCTTATCGTAGGATGCTGTGGCACTTTTTATGTTGCCCAGTTCCTTCTCGAGCGTCCGATTTTCCGCTTCTTGTCTGGTTAAATATCGAAGAGTCAGATTTTACCATTAATGCGATTCCAACAATACTTACGCAGAAACTTTTAGCACTAGGGGCAAATTTTTCCGCTGGACCTTTTCGATTTCTGCCATCAGTAGTTGGTTCTGGTGCTTCAGGGTGCAGATTTGAGCCGACATACTGCCGAGACTGGCACGCAAGTCCCCCATCAGCTGAGATTCTATGTTGATTTTTAAATTGTAGAACTCGATCAGTTCAACGTTAGTTAGCTCGTTAATGTGACCAGACGAGGCCGCGTCATGTATGTGCGATACGGTTCGATTCATTCGGTCCAGAAAGTCTCGACTGAGTGCTACCGAGTTGGGAAAGCTGCGAACGTTACTACCATCATCGACATTGTGTTTTTGTGACTCTGCCAAAACGTTACGCCAACCAGCATTAAGCATACTACCCATCCGCGATACTTCCTTGCGAGGAAAATCTACCGAAGAAGACACGTGCAGCATGGCTTCTGTTAGATCGATTTCACTAGAGGTTAATCCTTTAGCGATCAGAAAGTGAACTTGCTTCTGCTTCAGCAGGTTGCCAATCTTTGCGTACCAAAACGTAGGAGCGACATTTGCAAACTCATTAAATGTGTGTAACGCCCAGAGGTACACTCGAATTTCACTGTCCGGCAATGAATAGTTGAACGATTGGCTGGAGTTCAAAATAGGTCCGAAAATTTGTCGAAAGAATGATTCAGCCAAATTATCCAGATCCGAACTGGACGTGTTTCTCAGTTTTATTATCATGGTCAGTAGTTTGCAGATGGAGATCAGCAATTTCGAATCATCGTTATTTCGCACTACATCTCTCAATTCTGTCAGCACAGCTTGGCATGAATCCAATACTGAAGCTAGACATTCGCTTGGCCCTTCTGATTTTGCTAGTTTTTCAAGAATCGCCCTCAGCAAATCCAACGCTTTCGAGCAGCTATGCCTCGAACGAATCCACATCAGAGCTACTTCAACCATCGGGTTCAGGAACGATTCTTCAACCGATTCCAGTGAAACGATGCATTCCAAAATTTCAAACAATATATCCATGCAGTCGTCTTTGTCAGCTTCGGAAACAGTACTAGAGGACTTTTCTTCGGCCCTTCGTTTCTTTTTCGTGTGAACGATGTCTTTTTCCTTGGAAAGGCCACTGACATATTTCCCGATGTCATCCAGAAATTCTTTCAAGTTTTCTTGGAAAAAGTTATCCTTTATGCTGACCGTGTTCTGCCTGTTTTCTTTCGACGTCTCATCAGCACTACACCGTCGAATGTACTGCAGATAATCTACCACATGCCGCAAGATAATACTATTCCTGCAAAACAACCGAACAAAAATAAGCTCACATACCTTACAACCTCACCGTTAAATTACCTACCTAGACGTCAATACATTCCTCACCTCTTTGAAACTCATTTTTAGCAAATAATTCAAATCCATCTCCTTCATGTAGTCGTTTTTCTCCAGAATAATATACATCTTACAAGCAACCAAACCGAACTGCTTGATCTGACCGCAAAACGACGAAATGCCGATATTCTTGGTCAACAGATACGTCATCGGAAGGTTCATATAGCAGAGATTCACCAAAATCGACAGGGCCAATGTTCCTAGCTCCCCGCGATCCTGATGCTGCTCAATCATACCGAGAAGTTTTAGTATCAAGGTCTCGACATACGGTTCGTGACTTTCCAAACGAACGCCATACGTTAGAACCTCGACCAATGCCAACAGCCTCTGCTGTTGTTCGCCGTTGTGAGTTTCTTGCAACATTTTGGTCAACGTGGGAAGGTAATGGAAGTTTCGAACTAATGCCGTACGAGTTTCCTCACACATAGCGGCAACAGTTTCCAGCACGGACACCGCCGACCACAACATGGACATCTTTTTCGTGCCAGAGCTCATCAGCTTGTGCAGGTTAATGAAAAAGACATTATTATCGTACACCGACAGATCAAACACCCGCTGGTCCGCAACGAGGGCCAAGTGCTAAAACCGCAAGGACAAACTTTCAGTAACAACCAGCCACATAATATCTACAAAACTTACTTGTAAGCTATTGCTAACAAGCGTCTCATTTCCATAGGTGCTACTTATAAAGAAAGACTGAATGTTGTTATTAAAATCACTAATATATGACGACATTGCAATAACAACCGATGTACGATCGGTAGTCCGTTAAACTCAGATACAAACAGGTCCAAGAAAAACTAAAATTAGGTCATGCATAAAACGAAATCACAAGCAAAATAATTTTTAGTTAAAAACTCAACGGAAAACACGAAATCTAATGTGTCGAAAATAAAACGGTTGTTTCGTTTCAATCCCGGGTTATGTGCAGCGATGCCAGATAAAATTTTCAAAAATCAATCAAACCTATCGAAGAGTTAAAACAGTATTAACATGGATTCCACGGCGATTAGAACAATCGGCAAGTTTCTATAAATATTGTTAAAAACATTAAATTCGTGAAAGCCTGGGAAAACAAATATGACAGTTTTTTTTCATAACATCGCTAGAAGTCCGCAAGTTTACTATCAAATCTTCAGACTTGGCATCTCTGGTTTATTGTGTCAAACTTTCAAACGCCGGTCTGTCAACGTAACGTTACAACTGTTACCATTTTTCCACCTCCAGTAACGTAAACAACACACCAGCCCTGCGTCGAGTAGCAAGCTATTAGGTTTTTTACCGTCACTGCTAACCTCAATCGGATGAACACATTTTGACAGTTCAGCAGTACTGTTTGTAAACAGAAATTTCTTTTGTTTGTTTATTGACAAATTGGATCAGACCATTTACGGTCCGTATCGCCTAAATAAAGTTTTAAAACATTTGTTCACGATTGAATACGGTTCCTTTTTGATATTTATTAAATAAAAGTGACTAGTTGCAAAGTGTAAAAATGATTGTTTTAGATGTGTTCTTCGATTTTTGTTTAAGCTTGTTTGTAAACAGTACCGCTGAACTGTCAAGGATGAATACTTGTTCATTTGTGTCGTCACGATAAAAACCCTAATTAGGCTCTCTGACAGCTCACTTACAACCACAAACGCATATGAGATTGGTTTGTTTTCATCAGAAAACGAATGCATTAAACACAAGTCAGACGATCAATCAACTTCGGTCGACGTTCAGATTGATTTATTAATTTTTTTAGCCGAATATTGCTCGCGTATCCGACGTTAAAAAGTTCCGTGAACTTGACGTAGTGTCCTTTCATATGAATTGTTTACAATTAATGTTGTTGGTCCGTAATCGTTCCATTCAGGTGATAGTCGCTTGATACTGCGTGTGAATCACTTTTACATATTGTTTTGTTTTCATCAGGAAACGTGTTGGCCACCATTTTTTCAGTAGGGCCACCGTTCATTTTTCACCGGGCATAGAAACCTCAATAGCAAGTACATACACGCAAAACTGAAACTAGCACGTTTGAGCTGAGATACCGTTTGCTGCTCGTAAAATTGATCAATGATCAATAAACTGTTTGCCGCGTTTTTGACATGCAAAACTAGCCGAGTAACCTTTTTTCTGTCATAATTTTGAACGATAATAACTCAGTCATTTGTTGATGGATCGATATAATTTAAATACCAAACGATTCGGGAATAATTAACCTAAACATGAATGGCACATTGTCGCAAAGCTAATTTACTGGTAGCGACACCTGCCAATGAAAAATAGAACAAAGAAAAGGAGGATTCTTTCGGAAATTTTCATATCGGCAGTAGTGATTTGCAACATTTTTATCGTTTATTCAAGAGTACAAATAGATATCAGCAATAAAAGTACACTCGGAGTAGAAGAAAATCGATTTCAAAGTGATTACTACTACTTTTTTTTAGTGTCAACTACGATTAAATCTTCAGAAATGTGTGAAACTGGGTGAGGTTAGGTTTTTTCGGATCAACATTTTATTAAACAGAAACCAGTGTAATGTTGATTTCTCGAGTACTAGAATGTATAGCGATCGAGTACTATTTATTTTGGATACTTTATTTGTTATTTCCAAGCATTTGAAAAATTGTATCAAACCAAGCTTAATGCTCTATTCTGAATAAACGGTAAATTTCGCACAATGAACTAAGATCAACATTACCACCTCACAGTAAAAACGTTTTCTTCAACTTCTACTATGATTATTCAAATGAATTTGCCCGTTTTCATAAGACATCGTTGAAAAGGTGGAGTAATTAGAAATTTTCCTACCGATTTGACAGCTCTTGCAGAAAGAATCATCTCTAAACAAGCAGCGCCTCTACATTTCAGTTTTGCGACAATATGCCAAATGACAACGTCCCGCTTGTGAGAATTCTGACAACCGTCAGAAAGCTGGCTGCATTCCGGCTGCTGTCAAAATTGTCCAGGCGGAATTGCGTCATTATCTTGCCGTACGTGTCTTGTTTATTTTCCTCCTCTTTCTATTTTCTTTTTTTTATTCGACTTCATTTGATATTCGTCAATCCCGCATGTACGTACAAAAAACGAATCTTGAGACGAGGTAAATAAGATTGAAATATGGGTATGTTTGGTAGTGAGAAAGCAATGTTATTGGCAATAACATTTTCCATGATTAGTATATATGAAAAGCAATAACTTATTGCCTTTCATATGTACTTTATTTTGAAAAAATAAAACTAAGACACTTAAAATGTAGAACCGATTCAAAACGGTACTGCCAACCTTGTATGGCAAGAATCCGACAGAAAAGAACCGTTAATAACCGCTAGGCAAAATTCTCTACCGGAAACGGTTTTTGCATTGTTTCCAGACATTTGCCGCAATTCTGGCAGTTAAGTTTTCTGAAAATTTTAAAACAACGCGGAAAACTCTTTACTTTCGCTTGGGTTTTTCGCGCAAGGACGACGATTTTGAGGTAGTCAGGCACATATCTTCAACTGAACGTTATAAAAGGGGAACCGTGGTCGAAAATCGATCATTTCTTCTTGTGCGTTGGATGGAAGCGGGCGTCGGGGCGAGAAGACGCATTCAAACAACGGCATCGGAGAGCGCACCTTCTGCGTGGTTAAAAATCTCAAACGCTCAGGCCGTAGTTCTCATTTGTCTTTCGGTCGTCAAGGCGAGAAGACGCATTAAACCAGTTTCGCATCATTTGGCACTGCGAGCGGATGTGTCGGTTTGTACGCAAAACTAGTTTCAATTCAAGCAAGAACGATTGCATCAGCTGCTGGTCGTTTGCATTGGATAGAAAGAAAACAAGAAACGAAAAGTGGACAACATTCAACTATCAACTATCAATTTGAATTCGAAAGTGTGAAGAAATCGTGTCAGTTTTATTCGTATTCACGACATCCAGTTATGTCTCTGACATTACACACCTGTACTTTTTAGTACAAGAACAGAAAAATTGCATTTGAATGAATTATTTTCCTATTTTTTCATTTTGTATTGAAAGTACATCACATTGTTTACCTAGTTGCGTCTTTACCATCACGAATTTATCAGGAAATTCTTCGGCAGTTCTAGTCTTCTGACTAGAATCAGTGCATCCAGACTATTTGTTATAATCAGGACGGCATGAATCGCGTAGCCAACCGTCACATAATCGAAGAAATGAACTGATTCTCAAAATCGTCTTAAATCTGGCTCCTCGGTGGTAGCTTCCCTACAATATCGTGCAAATAAATTATGAATGAAACTCGTACGCCCTTCACAAAGATCTTCAAGCAAATACACTAGTACATTCATGTTGAAATTTCTACAATTACGAAACTCTTCATTATTCAGAATGCCACACGAAAAACAACAAACAAACTAGTCCGGTATCGTAGCAACTTTGATGTTGCGTTGCCAGATATGTTTATTTTCTATCAATCTAATCTGTCAGCTCGAAACTAAGGGATGGGCTAGGCCAACTTGTTTCTTTGGTGAACCAAAAATATTCAATCGGTTTATATGGGACTTAGGGGTATTATTATTTGTATTTGCTTCAAGTGCCGAAAACTGTAGGTCATGCAATTTGTTTTTGATGTTTAGGAATAACAATAAGTCATGGGGAACTAAATGCCCCATTCAAACAAGTACCTTACAGTCTGAACCTCTACCCGATAAAACTATTGCCAAACAGAAAATCGAAAATAAGTGTCGAAGTCGTCACCCAACTGAGCAATAGGAGCTGTGATATTTCATTAGCAGATATACAAACTACCAGGCGTTTTGTAATACTCACTGTGAAAATATAAATAAGAATTTATTTTTACAATCAAAAATGGTTTCTTTTGAGTCTGAACATTGTTACTTTTGTAGTCTTGACAAGACGTGTAGATTTTTCTTCGCTAGAATTATCTTCTAATTTCATCCATGAGTTTCTTTTGGTTTTGAGGAAATTGAGTTATTACTTTTTGTTCGAATAGGCAAACATGTACTATGTGATAACGAAAATGCTTTCAACAAGTATATGAATTAGAATTAGTGTTTCGTGTGTTTGAAAGCCTTCACCTGCACCCATGCATGCATATTTTTTTACACAACTATTTCGTATTAATACTTTTCAGATATTTTCATTTGGATTATCTTTTTGTTTTGTGTCGAATCAATCCACTTCGATTCTCCAGTTGCGATTTTCTTGTATTGTGTTTCATATGTTGATTAGTCCTACTGAAACCAGTGGATTGACGAGAAAAAACATTTTTGGTTTTACGATATGAAATGTATCATACTGCGTAAGCGATCGTCATTTGATTGTTCTCAATAGCGATCAATTTTTGATTTCGGTTTTCCATTCGATAAATTTGCTATCAAAATATCTTTTCTGCACTGTAGCACACCTATACAGAAGTTATTATATTCCTTCGCCATTGTTGGAACGCGATTTACCCTCGAGATGTGCCTACGATTTTCTTGTAAATCTCGATTGCAAGTGGTTTTCAAAGTGCGATTTGTTGATACGAACGTGAAGACGGTTTTGCGACATTTGCCACTCAATATTTTTGGATTATGTTTGTATTGTAGATATATATAATTCAGTAGATTACATATATTTGGATATTGCAGTTTGTGTAACGAAAATGTTGTAATATGCGAAAACTGATGTATGTTTGTTATTCTTAGCTGTGACTAGAATCTGTTATTTCTTTGATTTGCGTTGAACGTAAACTAAGATGAAACATAAACGTGTTGCACGATTTTCCAACAAGTTTGTGTACGCCCGTGGTTTATTGTTTATTAAATTACTTGATCCGGTTATTGTAGGTATGTGGACTTCTGCCGTTCACATACCCAAATATCTATTGCTTGTCTTATGAACTATTGCGCCTTATCGAGTGGCAAATGTCGCTCCTTCCCGATTCTGAAGGATAGAACGTTTACATGAAAGTTTATTGGTTGAGTAATTGTTTGATTGTTCTGTGACAAGATGTAATGTTTAAAATACATATAAAAAGTATCTTCCCAATTATAACACTGCAATTGCTATTTTTGCAACACACGGTCACGTTGATTTATTATTTTACATTGTAAACTATTGATTTTTTTTCTAATCTATATAATGCATGATTTGTACAATTTGAGACACAGTATTGAAACTGTAGAATGTAACATTTACCATTCTACAAAAAAGAGCTTTGAACTGATAATAATCATTTTCGGTCTAGCAAAGATATAGGAATTAATGTCGAGCGAAAATTAGTTATAGACAACCAAACATAAATTCTTATTGCCGATCATTATTATTCAAGTACAATTAGTCTAACTTTTCGGTATAATTAAACATTCATCCGCATTTCAGATCGATCTCTTTCAAGCCATAATTTTCGATAGTTAAATACGATTTCTTCAAGTTCTAACGGGAACTTACACGAGAAATGTCATTATCATCAAGTAATGTCATTTTTAGTGATTTCGTTTCGAGTAGCTCATTTCAGCTTTAGAATAGCTTTCGGCAGCTGTAAAAAAGTGTATGTTTTATTCTCTTACAGGAGGTGCAAGAATATTATATTTTCTATTGATTAATTAAGAAGAGCCTCGAGGAGAGCAGTATGCCTTCACAAATACCAGGCAAAAATTTAGATTAGAATAGAAAAAGCCCCGGACTTGTCGAACGATTTAAATGGTACGGCCAGCATTGTCTGACAAGATTCAGGCAATGGTTGTTGCCTTAATGAATAACTCTTAACGGATTTCTGCCAGGATGTCGACTGTCAGACACTGCCGGTGATCAGGAGAGAAATGTGCCTGCTGCGTACCAGCGGAACCCCACATTATCGAAATGACAGAATGAGCAATAAATTCTTAGGCTGTGAACCATTTCGCGGTTAATTTGAAGTTTTGGTTGAAATCTGGCACTTGAGTGGTTATTTTGTGTCGAGTAGTTGAATTTAACTAAAACTGCGGCCCATTTTAAAATTTGACGGACGGAAAGTTATTTGGTTTTATTTTCCACTGGGAATAATTTCAACTAAAGAATTAATATTAGAATTTGCATTGCAAGTTTTTTTTCAGTGTCGGAAAATAACCATCGATCTGTTAAAAATAACCATGCTCTCGAGCAGGGTTATTTTTGACAACATCAAATTAACTGCTCGAGTGTCAGATTTAAACCAAAAGTTAAAATTAACCGCGAAATGGTTCACAGCCTCAATCGACTACTCGTTTTTGGGTGTTCGATCTACCTGATTGACAGTGATATTAAAAATGCCATTGATATTTCGCTCATTTTATGAATGTGTTAGTGTAAAAGTCAGGCGACTTACGCCATTTCATTAAAACTTCAGATAGAGGAATGGATGATGCTGACTAAGGTAGACCTTTTTGTTAATTTCCAGCGAATTTCAAAAGTTTAAGCTGGAATTACAAGAAGAACTGGTTTTTTACTAGTTTTGTATATCCGAAAAAAAAACGAACATTGAACTTTTTTTCTATGAGAGTAGTAGCTTAGTGTAACGTAGCGCTGCCCAAACGGTGAATAGTGAAACTCACAAGGCGATATTATTCTTACCCCAGTAAATTTTGTCGATCCGCATGAACCCAATTTTCGAACCGATTGAGTACGAAGCCGCCACGATCGCGCACAATCAACTTGTCTGGAATTTTATTCAGAATGATTACTATATCGATTCCGAATCTGATGCAACAACCATCTTGTTTTTGCATCTGATTCGGAATACATTTGGAAATCATACTGAATTTCGAATCAAATTCCAGACTAATTTACTGGGGATAATTGGTCAAGATGTCTGATTTCTGACTGAAGAACATACATCTACTTGATCATCGAATAACTCGACTTTGAAAGCTTATATCTTATATAGTTACTGTGACAAAGTATAGATAATTTAGTTTAGATACGATTAATACATAAAAACATATGTTGTTGCGATAAAAATAAAGTCTAATATTTTTCTGTGAAACACAGTCAGTTTCAATGCGTCCGACATTTTATTCGCTTTAATTTTCTTATGGTGTCCGGGGAAAGTAGAGGAGAGGAGAGAAAACAAATCTACACAACAAGGTTTCTGAACACATTAGGCTCTCTGACAGTTCACTTACAACCACAAATGCAAATGAGATTGGTTTGTTTTCATCAGGAAACGCATGCATTAAACACGATTCAGATGATCAATCAACTTCCGTCGACGTCCAGATTATTTTTATTAAGTTTTTTAGCCGAAAATTGCTCACGTATCCGACTTTAAAATTTTCCGTGAACTTGATGTAGTGTTCTTTCATATGAATTGCTTGCAATTAATGTTGTTGTTCCGTAATCGTTCCATGCAGGCGATAGTCGCTTGATGCTGCGTGTTTGTTTTGTTTTCATCAGGAAACGTGTGGGCCACCCATTTTTCAGTAGGGCCGCCGTTCATTTTTCGCCGGGCCTAGAAACCTCAAATTGACGCAAAGGGAATCTAGGGAGCAGCGCTGCCAACCATACCGATTTATCGGTATTTATACCGATTTTTGGACTCGATACCGGAATACAGATATGCTCTCTTGAAGTACCAATAATTCAATTTACATACAGATAAATACCGATTTTCAGTTTTTGTTTTGCTCGCAAAATCAGTATATTCAGTACATCAATATGTGATTTTTCGAGATAGATATTGTACAGATAGATTGTTCCGCCAAATACAGATTTTTGAAAAAAAAAAACAGTTGGCAGTTCGGCTAGGGAGTCAGAGAGGAAGATTCAAAATCTATATACGCGACTAGTGATGTCTGATTTTTCGGATTAATCGATTATTAGGTATTCGATTAATAATAGAGGAATCTATTAGTATTTGATTGCAGTAACGAGGAGCAAAGTCTTGGTCTCATTGAATCTACCATTCTACAGCCATAATGTGTTGGAATAACATCTTTTAACATCATTTGATTGTTGAAACTCAATTTTGTTGTGAATACAGATGAATACAGATTTTTATAGAGAGTAATGCTTGGTATTATCTGGCATCCCTGGTTGAATATCAAATCTTTACCATTAGTGTATCATACAGTAAGATAAATATGAGAAAATGTGGTTGAAATGTCTAGAAAATTCAATAATATATATGATCAAACGGATGGAAAAATGTATGAACATTGTAACCGTAGGCAGAATGGATAAAAAATCATTATTTAAATTGAAATTTGTATTTCCTTGAATTATGACAGATGAAACTGCAACTCTCATCATGGCATCGTTTAGACTTAGGCTGCAGACAGAGTAAGCGCGAGAAGCTGAGCCGAGCTTGGTGCTGAACAAAGCAGGAAACGTACTTACAGCAAAACAGAGGGACCCTGTAAGAGTGAAAGTTGAGCCGATTTCTCACTTGTACTCTAAAAGAGTCCTTTTGATTAACTACTAGTATCATTCTCGCTTTTGATTTGCCAATGTTAGTCACCAGCTTGGCTTCGCTTCTTGCGCCCACTATGTCTGCAGCTTAAGACTAAACGTTATCTATTAAGGCTGTGAACCATTTCGCTTTTAACTTTAACTTTTGGTTTGGTCTCAAAATTAAGAAATTTCATATACGAAGTTATTCTCCTTACTTTTGAATGCGCAAAACAGTGATTCAAAACCGTTTCTTTTTGAGCGGTTTGGAGTAAAAATTGAATTGTTTTGAAATCCTTATGTTGCGCTTTTCACTTAGCATAATTGAAACCACAAAACATATATGATTGACGTTGATTCAAGTTTTTTAAACCGGATCTAGAAACGGCAATGAAAAACGACGTATTCTTGCATTCTTCATTTCGATAAGAATATTCCGAGAATGAAAACGCACTAAACTGCAAAAAGTATGTTTTTCACTCAAATGTTCAAAAAGTCAACGCTTACTCTAATATATGAATAAATGAGGGAGAACTCATGGTAACGAGTTTATTCTACTCAAATCCATACTCAAATTTTGACATATTGTTCCAGTTTATGAATTTGAGTAATTGCAACTCAAAGAGCGTGTGGCACTGTCGTTAATCGATTACAAATACTCGATTACTTTAGCCTTATTATTTTGAGTATTTTGATTAATCGAGTAAAAAAATACATCACTATACGCGACCCACTGTTCTCAGGCCTTAAAGATTTTAACCACTATTTCCGGAACCGAAAATTGAATACAAACTGTACCAGTTTTGAGCCACATTCAAGAGAATATCCAAAATTATTAGCCAATTTAATGAATTCACTACTCATCATATTGTTACTAATGAAATGAAAATACGCTTGAAATTGACATTTCCAAATTCCAAATTGACATCTCCAGAACCGGAAGTAAGAACTGAATAAAAGTCGGGATATTCTTATGGTATCTGAAGACCTCTCAGTTGAATCTATGATGGTACAAATCGGTTGAGCCATCTTCGAAAAGTGGCTGGGGCTCTAGTTTAATGCATTGAGTCCTTTGCGATATGCACTACGAGCTCAACTGTTGATGTGGAAATCTGTCGGAATTGAGTGAGAAGATGCGGACTGAATTGTCAATTCGTTTTCTTCTTCTTCTTTCCCGATAACCAGTTCTTCTTAGAATTCCAACATAAACTGTTGAAATTCGCTGGAAATCACGCTGGAAATTCCAGAACCAACTGTTGAAATTCGCTGGAAATCACCAAAACGGCCTACCTTAGTCAGCAACATCCATTCCTCTAGCTGGAGTGTAGTGAATAGGGATGTCGTAATATCGATCGATGAATCGAGTAATCGATTAATAACCCAGATAATAGGGTAATATTTAATCGATTAGCCTAAAACTAATATTCGATTATTGAGCTAATCGAATAATTAAAAAAATCCCATAGTGAAAATCGAATGAATAATCGAGTAATCGATTATTAACCCAGATAATCGAATAAATTTCAATCGATTAGTTTCAAAATTATACTCGATTATTAAATAATCGAGTAACTCGAAATTTCCGACTTCCCTAGTAGTGAAATGATTTAAGTCCAGAGATGGCAGGTAAAAATTGAAATATCTTCAGACAGGGTTGTAAAAGTCTGTAGTCTGTAATCTGCATCTGCATTCAGCACGTAAGTCTAGCTGGAAGCAATTTCTCTATAAAGCATGATAAGCTAAACTGAGTTGTCGAGTAAAATAAAAAAAAAAGGCCGCGACAATTTCAAAAGTCTGATTCAGTAAAAACCATTCAAGCGAAGAGGTTGTGTTTCGATTGTACTGGCTCGTGAGTTAACGGCTGCTACCGAGACAATTCTAAGCTTCAGGTAGTTAAACTGCCCATAGCAAACGCAATATTCGGGGCGTTTCCCGACTGGAAAGCTAGCAACGAAGGCCATCCCGTTCATACGCACAGAGGTGTAGAGACACAGAGGTGCGAGAGCATAGAAGTGACGAGTCACAGAGGTGCCATCGCATAAAGGTGCGAAGACGAAGGGGTGCAAAGGCACAGAGGTGCTAAAGCAACCCAGTGCTGATCTACCAGGTACCAGAATTTGTACGCTGCGTAGGATCAAAAGAGACGGCATATATCGCGAGGTGCTACACTGCAAGCATCGCATTTGATCGCCACCAAGAGCAAAAGCACTGTACCTGGGGTCAGGTACAGCAAGTGCAGTGGTGTTCACAACGACGGCAGAGCAACTGAGATAGCAGCAAACGACAGAAGACTGCCAATTGGAAACAGCAAAAGACTGCCAATTGGAAATCGTTGGAAGAGCTTCACGTCGTTCTTCACGATAAAGGAACAGAGACATCAGCTACAAGGTAGATTTAATTTAATTTATTTTTTATTTCTTATATCTGAAATTTTACTAAACATAAGTTTTTATTTTGGTATTATTAATTTACAAAAAAAATTTAATGTAATGGATGATCTCATGGAAGATCATCCGAATCCGATTCCGGATACTAGTAAAAGTTTAAATACTCCGAGGGCTAAACATTATCCACAGGGTACCACTGGGCCATGGATAGTCTATCTTCGAAAAAAAGAAAAGATTTTAAACTTGATGCAAATTACAAAGGATTTGACATCACATTTCTCTGAAGTTAAAGAAATCTGTAAGGTTAATAGAGATAAAATTCGAGTTGTAGTTAACGACTTGAAACAGGCAAACGATATTGTAACCTGTAAATTATTTGCTATTGAATATCGAGTTTACATTCCATCGAAGGAGGTAGAAATTGACGGTGTTGTGACTGAAGCAAGTCTGACAGCAGATGATTTACTTAAAAATGGAGTTGGCCGTTTTAAAAACTCCATGCTTGAGGGAGTTAAGATACTCGAGTGCAAACAATTGTACTCAGCATCTATTGTCGATGGAAAAAAGTCTTATCGTCCCTCAGATTCGTTTCGCGTAACATTTGCCGGATCTGCATTGCCTAGCCATGTCTATATCGATAAAATTCGTCTTCCTGTTCGGCTTTTCGTACCGCATGTTATGAATTGCACGAACTGTAAAAAATTCGGACATACAGCTACTTACTGTAGTAATAAGTCCAAATGTATCAAATGTCAAGGGCCTCATAAGGATAATCTTTGCGATAAAGATGTTGAAAAATGTGTTTATTGTGGGGAAAGCCCTCATGATGATCTTTCAGTGTGCGCTGCATTTAAGCTGCGTAAAGACAAAATGAAGCTTTCTTTAAAAGCACGGTCTAAGCGCACATATGCAGAAATGCTCAAAACGGTCATACATGTCTCCCCTTTGGAAACCGAAAACGGTTTTTCAAATCTTGCGGAGCCAGAGGAATCTGACTCTGACGGAAATAGTGAAGATACCTCGTTTGTCACTCCTCAAGGGTCTGTTAAGAGGAGATTAACAAACCACAAAATACCAAAAAAGACACCTAAAATTATACCTTCAAAAAAAGATCCCCGTGTTAAAGCTAAAAAGCCAAATTTAAAACCAAAAACTGTACCTCCTGGTTTGTCAAATTCACAAACCAATCCAGGAACTAGCTCAAGAAAAGACAATAATCCAGTGGGCTCCATTTCACATTCACCAACAGGATTACTGAAACTTTCGGAAATTGTAGAATGGATTTTCGCTGCATTCAATATTTCTGAACCTCTAAAGACCATCATAACAGCATTCCTTCCAATAGCTAGAACTTTTTTGAAACAGTTATCAGCTCAATGGCCAGCTCTTACAGGTTTTGTATCATTTGATGGATAATTTATCATCCGCCGCAAATGATTCAATCACTGTCCTGCAGTGGAATTGTCGAAGCATCATGCCAAAACTTGATTCATTTAAAGTTTTGTTGCATAGTCAAAAATGTGATGTATTTGCTTTGTGCGAAACATGGCTTACATCAAACATAGCCTTAAATTTTAATGACTTTAACATTATACGTCTCGACAGAGACTCCCCGTATGGTGGAGTGCTTTTAGGAATTAAGAAATGTTATTCCTTTTATAGATTAAACATTCCTTCGACTTCTAGTATAGAAGTTGTTGCTTGTCAAATAAACATTAAAGGAAAGGACATTTGCATTGCTTCGGTATATATTCCTCCAAGAGCTCAAGTTGGACAACGACAGCTTAATGAAATTGTCGAAGCCCTTCCTGCTCCACGTTTGATTTTAGGAGATTTCAATTCGCACGGAATGATGTGGGGTTCCGTTTACAATGATAGCAGATCATCTCTAATATATAATATTTGCGACAATTTTAGCATGACGGTACTAAATATGGGTAGCATGACACGGATCCCAAGACCTCCTGCACGTCCAAGTGCATTAGATTTATCTCTTTGTTCGACTTCAATTCGACTAGATTGCACCTGGAAAGTATTTCCTGATTTACATGGTAGCGATCATTTACCAATCATCATCTCAATTAGCAGTAACAAAGGCATTGCTAATTCAGTTAATATTCCATATGATTTGACAAAAAATATTGACTGGATTAAATACCAAAGTAATATTTCAAGTGTCTTAACTTCAATGGAAGAGCTTCCCCCACTTGAAGAATATGACTTCCTCGTTTGTTCGATTCTGGAGGCCGCAGAACAAGCCCAAACCAAACGATTTCTTGGTCCATCGTCTAACAGAAGACCTCCAAATCCTTGGTGGGACAAAGAGTGCTCAGATGCTAAACACGCGAAACAAAATGCTTTCAAGACGTTTTTAAAACGAGGAGGAGGAACTCCTCAGAATTTTGAAAAATTCTTGGTTTTAGAAACCAAGTACAAGAACATACTTCGGGTTAAGAAATGCAGCTATTGGAGACATTTTGTGGAAGGTTTGTCAAGAGAAACCTCAATGAGCACTCTTTGGAATACGGCCAGACGAATGAGGAATCGTAACGTAGGAAATGAGAGTGAGGAGTACTCGAATCGATGGATATTTGATTTTGCGAGGAAAGTTTGTCCAGATTCCGTTCCTACGCATAGCATTGTTAGGGAGTCTTCTTCAAATGATGATTCCATTGATAGCCCCTTTTCAATGATGGAATTTTCCATAGCACTCATGTCTTGTAACAATAACGCTCCTGGATTGGACAGAATTAAATTCAACTTGGTGAAGAATCTGCCCGACCTCGCAAAAAGACGTTTGTTGGAATTGTTCAACAAGTTTCTTGAGCAAAATATTGTTCCACCTGACTGGAGACAAGTGAAAGTTATCGCCATTCAAAAGCCGGGGAAACCAGCTTCCAATCACAACTCATATAGACCCATTGCGATGTTGTCCTGCATCAGAAAATTGTTCGAAAAAATTATTCTACGACGTCTCGACACTTGGGTCGAGACGAACGGTTTGTTGTCAGATACTCAGTTTGGCTTCCGTAGAAATAAAGGGACGAATGATTGCCTTGCATTACTTTCGTCTGACATCCAAATTGCCTTCGCTCAAAAGCAACAAATGGCATCTGTATTTTTAGACATTAAAGGAGCATTTGATTCAGTTTCCATTGATGTTCTTTCAGACAAGCTCCACCAACATGGACTCCCAGCGGTTATAAATAATTATTTGCACAACCTTTTGTCAGAGAAACGCATGCATTTTTCACATGGCGATTTGGCAACAATCAGAATTAGCTACATGGGTCTCCCGCAAGGCTCATGCCTCAGTCCGCTCCTCTATAATTTTTACGTGAATGACATTGACAGCTGTCTAGTAACCCCATGTACACTAAGACAATTGGCAGATGATGGCGTGGTTTCAGTTACTGGATCCAAAGCTATTGATCTGCAAAAACCATTGCAAGATACCTTAGATAAATTGTCCGTTTGGGCTGTTCATCTTGGTATCGAATTCTCTGCGGAGAAAACAGAGCTGGTCGTCTTTTCAAAAAAGCATGATCCCGCGCAACTTCAGCTTCATATGATGGGAAGAATAATCGAACAGGTTTTGACTTTCAAATACCTCGGGGTGTGGTTTGATTCCAAATGCACGTGGGGAGGACACATTAGGTATCTGATAACGAAATGCCAACAAAGAGTAAATTTTCTTCGAACAATAACAGGGTCTTGGTGGGGTGCTCATCCGCAAGATCTAATAAAATTGTATCAGACAACGATACTTTCAGTGATGGAATATGGATGCGTTTGTTTTCGTTCCGCTGCAAATTCTCATATTATCAAACTTGAGCGAATTCAGTACCGTTGTTTGCGAATTGCTTTAGGCTGCATGCATTCGACACATACAATGAGTCTTGAAGTTCTGGCGGGAGTTCTTCCATTAAAAGATCGATTTTGGGAGCTTTCATCACGCCTGCTAATAAGATGTGATGTGCTGAATCCCATGGTAATTAATAATTTCGAACGACTAGTCGAGCTTCGATCTCAAACAAAATTCATGACAGTATATTTTAACCATATGTCACAGGAAATCAACCCTTCAAGATATATTCCTATCCGTGTCAGCCTCCTAAATGTACCTGACTCAACTTTATTTTTCGACACATCCATGCAGCGCGAAGTGCGTGGAATCCCGGACCACCTACGCTCTATGGAAATCCCAAAAATATTTTCAAGTAAGTTCAGGCATATTAACTCTGAGAAAATGTTTTACACGGACGGATCGCGAATGGAAGAAGCGACAGGGTTTGGTATGTTCAACAATAATGTTTCGGCCTCATTCAAGCTTCAAGAACCTGCATCTGTTTATATAGCAGAGTTAGCAGCAGTTCATTATAGCTTGAATGTAATCGTCACATTATCTCCAAACCATTATTTCCTCTTCACAGATAGTCTGAGTGCAATTGAAGCCATTCGCTCAAACGCTGCTGGCAAAAATGAACCGTTTTTCTTGGGTAAAATAAAACAGTGTCTGAACGACATATTGAATAATAATTATCTAATCACAATAGTTTGGGTTCCGGCTCATTGCTCCATTCCAGGCAATGAAAGAGCCGATATTTTAGCCAAACGTGGTGCTATTGAGGGTGAAATTTATGAGAGACCGATTGCTTTCAACGAATTCTATAGCGCGTCTCGCCAAAGAACACTTGCCAGCTGGCAAGCTTCTTGGGATAAAGATGATCTGGGTCGGTGGATGCACTCAATTATTCCTAAAATATCGACAAAGGCATGGTTCAGGGGACTGGATGTGAGTAGAGATTTCATTCGTGTGATGTCCAGACTCATGTCCAATCACTACACGTTAGATGCACATCTCCTTCGAATTGGACTTTCCGAGACTAATCATTGTGCTTGCGGCGAAGGTTACCGCGATATTGACCATGTTGTTTGGACATGCGTGGAGTTTCGTGATGTCAGATCTCAACTAATAAATTCCTTGCGTACCCAAGGTAGACTATCCAATGTCCCAATTCGCGACATTCTTGCTTGTCGTGACCTTCCATACATGAAACTTCTTTATCATTTCATTAAATCCATTGGAGTTCCAATTCAAATTTTATTTTATGTTAAACTGTTTTCTCTTCCATGAGTTCAACCAATAGCCAACTATAGGATATTGAATATAAGTGGTGAACTGATACAAACAATCCTGAAATAGTTATAAGATCATGTACAAAATAAATGTATTTTATTTAATGTAATTTAAAATAGCAACTCGCTTGATAAAAACAGTGTTTAGATTAACTAATGAGTACCAACATACTAATATGATATTCGAAATGTATTAGGTTTAAACTACTATGTATTGTGGATGCCACGGCGAAGAAAAACTTATGTATATTGCCTATGAAATAAACGTATTTATGAAAAAAAAAAAAAAAATTTCAAAAGTCTGTGAATTTTGACGAAAGTCTGCAAAAAACTGGATTCTCGAAAGTCTGCACAACAAAAACTGTCTGCAGCACTATGTACGAAATCTGCAGATTTACAGACAAATCTGTAGATCTGGCATCTCTGCTTGAGTCGCCTAAATTTTACATTAACACATTCATAAAATGAGCGAATATTCAATGACATTTCTCGGTTGATTTTTCATTAAGGCTCTCTTTCGATTATTGTGATGTGATTAAAAAGATTTTCTTTGATATCACTATTCTGTTTAAAAGTCGAAAGTTTCGGGTATCATTTCATGCAAAGAGTTGAGTGATAAACGTGGAAACCACTTGGTGATTAATGGAAGAGAAAGTAAACAAAGAGAAACGGTCACTTGCTTATACGCCCTTTTGAAAAATTAACCGAGATTTATAATGTCACTGTCAATCTGGTTCGATAATGTGGGTTTGTGCTAGCACAAGGCACAGTGGTCCCGCAGGATAATTTAGGGGACCAAAAACATTTGTGGCTTATGCCCCGTTTACACTTCTGCTGGTTGCCAGCATGCTGGTGTCAGTGTACTGCCCTCTTAGGAAAAAAACGTTCAACGGTGGTCCTTCGTTGGTCTAATACTTTGGATCATTGGACCACAGTTGAACGTTTTTTCCTAAGAGGGCAGTACACTGACACCAGCATGCTGGCAGCCAGCAGAAGTGTAAACGGGGCATTAGTCTTAAACTTAGAGCTATGATGTCTTACGAAGAAATGATCAGTGTCAGATATGTCATATTTTGATGCGAATGGTATTAGGATGAATATTACTATTAGGGAGATTCAATAATTATTTTCCGAATGTGATGAGATAGAGGACCAATCCTACAGGAAAATTGTAGAGAAACTTATATCAAACCGATTTGCCGAAGACGCCAGTGTAGTAACGGTTTTAGTGCTACAGTTATTTCAATAGAGCAAATTTTCCTAAAAAATATTTCTTTTGTTCTAGCTTTTTAATATACGATTCAGACGATACGGCTTCTTCCGTCACCGTCACCGTCACCGGAACGTCAGCCTCCGTCAAAATCAGTCAAATGAGTTTTCCCTTTGCGCATTCACACGATCCAGCAAAGATCCGGAACGTCAACGTCCGTCAACGGCAAGCTCCGTCAACATTTCTCCGGAAGAATATTTGACGGACTGTGATTATCGCACACATGCACGATTCATATGATTACGGTATTGAGCTGACGTTTGTTATGTATGTATTCGGTGTCAAGATCCCACTCTTAAACGAAATATACCACATATAAGTAATTAAACTTATCAGTAGATTTGCAAAGTACGTTACGATGTTGAGTGGAACTGATTGTTTTGTTTTTACCACTTTCTAGTTAATTTTGAAAGTTATTTATTCGATTAAAAGGTAGGAAAACAACAGATCGATTGGCTTCAAAAGCTCCCAGATTTTGTATTAGTGGATTAAAATTGTGCGAAACTAAGTTCTTCAAATTCTACGTGTAAGAAAATGACATGCCGGACATGGATAGGAAACCGGATCGTGTGAATCAGAATGACGGTGACGGACGCTGACGTTCCGGTGACGGTGACGGAAGAAGCCGGACCGTCTGAATCGTACTTAATTTTTCACTGTCCGTTTTTGCCCAGAGTAGTTTCAACAAACAATTTCCATGCATTTAGCAAAGGCGGTGTAAGCAATCCCGATATAAGAATATGGTTCGGAACTAATCCGAATTTCAGTTCAATGACAATGAAACTAGTTTCGAAACTGGCTTCATACGAACGATTTGACAGCAGTTAGGCTGGAAACTGGGTTCAGCGATGCCAGATAGCAGTGGTGTAATTTCCGTTAATTGACAATTTTCTCGGAAGCTCTCGCGGTGAAAAGCTTTTTTTTTTTTGCTTGGGAGACAAAACTAGTCTCCGTAGTTCTCCGTTGATAAATTTAAATTTCCGTAGATTTCCGTAGAAAAAATCAAATTTCCGTAGATTTTCTCTACGGATCTACGGATGTTCGAATCCGTTGATCTACGGAGATTTCCGTAGATCTGACATCGCTGGGTTAGGCTTGGCATCAAGCGAACATGACAATAGAATTATAAATCCCTGTCGGTACGATCTGGAGCCAGATGAAGTAAATAGCATGAACTCCGAACAATGTCCCAGCACCAGACCAACCTCACTTATTACTTATTATAACTTAAAATAGATCGATTTGAAAGCTATTAGATTCTAATTAAACTTTAAAATACAAAAGTACGTGAAGTAGACTCGAGCATTTATCCAGAAAAATATTCTCGGCAGATTCTGTAGGCATATATCAGAGAATGGTTATATATTTCTATGTTGTAGTTATATCTGTTACTAAAACACTGAAAAGTTACACCTCTTGCTAACCTATAAACACATTTTTTTACATTTTTCCCAGTCTACTTTCGAAGCAGAACATCGATTGCACGTTTCCGGTTATGGTTTGTCAAATCGTTCCGAACGCGCTTCTGCAGCAGATTGTAGATATCGATGTACTGATTATCAGCCGCTAGGTGAAGTGCGCTGTTTCCGTTGCGGTCCTGTCGATCGATTTGCAGTCCACGAATCTTCAGGACCAACCTGACCACGGTTATGCTTTTCGAGTATACGGCATAGTGCAGAATGGATCGCTGGTTGCAGTCTACGGTGTTCACATCGACCAACGCCCACCGTAAGATAATGCGTACGATATTCAAGTGATTGTTGGACACGGCCGTATGCAAGATGGACTGCCCGTTGCTCAACGGAATCGTGGGGTCTGCGCCATGATCCAACAGCAGCCAGAATATCCGTTCGTTTCCTGTTTGGGCGCAAATGTGAATGGCCGTGAAGCCCTCCTGGTTCTGGCCGTTCAAGTGGTACTGGTTATCTTTGTGCAGTTTGATAAAGTAGTTTACCATCGGTACGGATTCTTTCAGGACGGCTATGTGGAGGGAGGTATTCTGACCGACATGCGGCAAAAGAACATAACTCGAAATTTCCGGAAAGTTGTTGATAAAATACTTAACGATATCCAGATTCCCAAACATCGTAGCCGTCGAGATGACATTCTGGCCAGCCTTGTTCGAATGTGTTACGTCGGCACCGTGCTTGAGAAGACACTCGATCGTTTCTAGGTTTCCATTGATTACAGCCTGAAACAGAGCAGTGGACCCGGTGGAGTCCTCGTCGTTAACAGTGAATATGTTCTCTTCTAGGAAATACTGCAAGATTTTTACAAAACCTTTCCGGGCCGCTGTATGCAGCAGCTTCGGTTGGTTCACAATCAATCGAAGAATTGAGATATCCGCTCCATTTTCCAGTAACGACTTCGATATTTCTAGGTTTCCTTTTTTGGCGGCCAATTCTAAAGCTACGTTTAGTCGTTCCTGACAGGGCCGTTCCAGGTAGGGAAGAATAGCTCGTACTATGTTCACGTTCTGATTGATCACCGCCACATCCAGGGCAGACAAATGATCGTAATTGGTCAGATTCGGATTTGCTCCTTGGGCAAGCAACATTCGAACTACACTCAAATCGTTGGCTAAACATGCGAGGTGTAGAGGAGTGTCCAAAAATCTAGGCGATCGGATATTTACATCAAAGTACCGCATTAAAATTCGTATGTCCTGTACATTTTCGACGAGATGTAATGGCGATAGCGGATCGTAGAATTTGTGTTCTTGGTTATGTTCTAATTTGTACTGTACATCGGAGATTCGGAGCATGCTCAGAACGTCCACCGAATGGATCACTTCCGGAATGATCACCGTTTGCGCAGGCTGCGTTTGCTTAAGTAACAATTTTATCATTCCTAGGTGTCCCAATTTTACAGCTAAGTCCAACGGAGTAAGATTTAGTGAATTTTTCGTACTAACACACGTACCGTGTTTCAACAACAGTTTAGCTATCTTGGTGTCTCCATTTTGAACAGCGAAGTGGAGTGGAGAATTTCCGGCCAAGTCCAGTATCTGTGGATCTCCCTGATGGTGCAACAGAAACTGTACAACTTCCCGAAATCCGTTCATACTGGACACATGAAGTGCGGTTTGGCCACACCAATCCTTTCGGTTAATGTTGATGCCGACCCGTGGGTCATTTGCGATCATGTAATTCAAAACGTGCATTCTTCGGAACTTTGCAGCCACCGGATAAAGCTCCGTAAAATCCACGTAGTTTAGCATGAACTCCACTATTTCTTCCTTGTCATCCTCGCAGTACTGCAGGAACAGATTGATACAGTTTCGTGCTATTTTATCCCCTAGTAGATCGTTGTTCTTGAGAAATATAATCGCTTCGTAATCGTTGTTGAGAAAAAGCCACGTGTACTGGCGCAAATCATTGGTAAACCATTTCGCACCGGCATTTGTCAGAGTTTTAATCATTTCTATATTGCTTAGCTTACAAGCCACATCCAGCGGGGTCAGTTTGCAAGCATTTCTTTGGTTCAGATCGTTACATTGATCGAGCAGCAAATTCAGCAATTCCACATTTCCCGATAAAACTGCACAATGAAGAATTTCCGCGTTCGGCTCCGTGTTGACGTCGTAGTCGGGATGGTTCTCCAGGAAGCTGGTAAACATTTGATCAAAGTTGAAAATCGTCGAAATCGAATCAATCTGTTCATGTCCGAAATCCGTGACTATTTTCAGCAGAATGTCCTCTTCGTTACTCAACATGGCTAGCTGGTAACAGAAACGAATCCTAGCGCCGACATCCTTCGGTAGCTCGTGAAAAGAGGCACCGCAAGAAATGGCCCGAACATCATCCAGTAGATACGATAGGATTTTATACAACTCATCCGTATGGGCCAAGTCCAGGAGATGTCCCAACAGCAGGCAGCTCTGCGTCTGCACTAACCGATCAACAATTCCAAACGTTAGATGATCCCGCCCAATCAAATACTGATCTCGCTTGATGGTGTCTCGTATTTCGTCACAACTTTGAAACCGAAATCCCTCCAAAACGTTCACCTGATACCGAAGGCAATCCAAACGATCCCGGAAATCCCAGCTTCTCCGTTCGTAGATTTCCGAAATTATATTCTTCGAAAGTTTTATGATACTTAGCGCGTTTTGCATGATCGTTTTGGCGCTTACGTTCGGAATCAGCACCTCGTAGGTTAAGTTTCCATGCGTCAAGTAGTTCCGTAGATTCCGTCCGGTTAGCACGGGTACCGGATTGGTCAAACTCTCGGCGTTGTTCAACAGCTTGTCCGACAAGGACCACGTCGCTTCCAGCATTGCCATTTCAAAGGCAATTTCCTCCACTCGCTGGAACGTCCGGAGGTTCATGTTCGGATCCAGAAACAGAACCTGCAACTGGTTGATCTTTTCCACCGAGATCTTTTCGTCATCGCGCCGAAAGTCCTGAAGCATGGACGCATCGAATGGAATTCTGTGTTTAAGCAAGCATTGACGAAGCAGTTCGTATCGTTTTTTGGAACTTTCTTTTGCTTTCTGAAAGTTCGGATCATGGGCAAGAAACGATAGCGAGTGGCCAGTTCTTCTTTCCAGCGAAGCAATCGTTTCCGAATGGTTGTCCAACAGAGGCGACAGTAGATATTTCTGAAAGTAAGTATCCCCATCGCCGCCCCGACCGATCGAATGGTTATCGACGGAGAACAGCATTGCTGTAGTTAGCAATATAAGTCTCGTCGAATTCGAAGGTTCGTCGTTCGCCGAACGTCCCAAATCATCGTACAGAAAGGTGACCAGTTCCGATTTGAAGCGAGTCAAAAATTGACCGTTCACTTTGCGTTTTTGTTGCAGCACTCGCAGATGAGATCGTAGCAGGTGGCGTATTTTGTCGTAATTCTGATTCGACTTGATCTTCGAAACAATTCCGTCAACCAGCAGCATTGCGTTACTGAAATGCTGATGGAGGAATTTGTAGCCATCGATCTCACTGCGAAGCAAACGTTTCATTCGGTCAATACGATCGTTCCCGGTAGATCCAACGGTGCATTGTTCAACGGCAATCGCTTCCAGAATTGCGTCCAGTTCCAAAAGAAGAAACGGAGCAAACTCAAAATCTTTCAGCAAATCTTTCGAGTTGTGACGAAATATGAAAGCATAATAAGACTTAATTTCCTCGAGACATTTACTATCGTACAGACGATGCATCAGAGACTTCACAGCTAATATGTACTCTAAATTCTCTACATACAACAAGAGATTTCTAAGGATCTTAAGATTACGGTGCAACTCGGCATAGTTAATTTCTTCGTCGGCGATCTCCAGCAACGACGAAAAGTCCCTACGACAATGTGACAGATAATAACGTACTTTTGTATCGCCTACCAGATATCTAGGGGTCAGAACATTTAGGAAACTAACAATATGTTTTCGAACATTGACGGTATCTTTACTAGTTCTAATGGTTTCGCAGAGCACCTGGACGACTCGTTTCATGGCTAGCACATCGATTTCCCGACCGGGGTTAAACTTCATATCTACGACAGAGTTTACATAAGTCAACGCTCGTTTGATCGAGTGAAGTTCCTTCATTCGACTGTAACTTTTGGCTAATTTTCTGAACACTTTTCGGTTCTTATCGGATATCTTGATCGGTTGCGTAAACGAACAATGGTAACCGAACCCGTAGCTGCTGGCTTCCGAAAGAAGCTTCCGGCAGATGTCAGCCGGCAGCAGGTGATCTCGATGAATTCTGCGGAGTTGATTGAAGAGATTCTGTTCGGATAGATGACTGTGCGCGGAGTGTCGCTTACACCACAACTCACGAAGCCGCTTTCGATATCCGATCTTGTTTCGATCGCCCGAAGTGACGACATAGAAGCAAAACAGTAAGTCCCGATTCAGCTCCGATGACCAGCGGAATCGGTGGCCTGGCCGGTCTTTGCCGGCGGGAGGTTCTGATGATGAAGTAGACTCAGTAGACGGAGGACTGGGAGGCGGTGTTAGATTGTAACACGGCAGGGTGATGATTTTTTTTAGCTCGTTCGCAATCGCCCTTAGATAGGTGAGCAGTTGGCGTTTATCGATGAACATCTTATAGATTTCGTACTGCGGAGGATTCTTCCAGATGTGGAGGAAAATACCTGAAAGAAAAGAAAACAAGTGAATGCTGCATTACTAACTTGCTTTTACTGAATAATGTTGATTTCGTTTGCTGCTATAAAAGTACAATCTAATCGCTTAATAATGGATTCTTAATGATAAAACCAGAATTTACGAGAAGGCGGTTCTAGCAAATGTTTTCTTCAGTGGAGAAAAAGTTAAAACGTTCATCTAGTGCTGTATCCGACGAGATTCCATCCGTGGTGATAAGAAATGGTTCTAATTCTTTTGTTAGTTCCACTATCCAACATTCTTAATTGTTCTTTGAGTTCTGGAATTTTTCCTGAAATATGGAAGAAATCCTATGTAAACAAGGGTATAGTATTCAACTACCGTGAAATTGCTACTTTGTGCACTCTATCGAAGCTGTTTGAAATTATATCGTATATATAAATTATACGCTTCCTTCATCATACTTTCTTTACAAGCACGACTACAAGTAGATTCTATCATATATACACCGATGTCTCTACTGCATTCGACAAAATCAATCATCACATAACGATCTCCAAGTTAAGTAGACTGGTATTCAACGAATCATATCTAAATTGGCTTCAATCATATCTAACTGGTCGTGAAATGATAGTGCCAATAAGAGACTGTACAACATCGCCATTTGCTGTAACCTCTGGAGTTCCTCAAGGAAATCACTTGGATTGTTTATAATTTTATTGTATCTCAACGATCTAAAGTTTTCGATCAAATGTACTATCGTTCGATCGAGCCAAGTTGGCATCACTGGGAGCAAGATGCGGTGTCTAAGTGCTGCTCTCAAAAAAGTCTAATTTAAATGTGTTGTTTGATACGTATAGTAAAAAATTTGGTAGAAACTGTTATTTTGAGTGACAGTGCAGACGACCACTGAAAGAATGAAATAAAAACACTCGCGAATGGGTTCGCTGCAGACCAACCCTAGACCTTCAGTCTGAATGACACGATCGACTTTTAAACTTTCACACATTCCATAGAAATCCGACAACACCGACAATGACATGTAGACGGCGCTTCGGTCGGTTAACAGGTTAACATCGTTGAATTTTGGGACGGTAAATTATCAGTTTCCGCCGCTTGGCCATCTTTAGTTTCGCGGATCAATATTATTCAATAAATAGCACTCTCACTACTAGAAACATAGCCTGACGCTAAACACTGGAGTATTACGTTGCACTTATCAATCAGTTCCCTATTCTATCCAGTAACATCCGCAACGATATTGGAATTCCTAAAAAAAATTCTTTTTTCGTAAGTACGTTTATTTCTTAAGGCAGTTTACATAAGTTTTTCTTCGACGTAGCATCACTTTTACATAGAATTCTTATCCTAATATAATTCTAATATATCCTCTTATTATTCCGAGTCGTATTGCCAGCATTCGAGTTTCCAGTTTCCTTCACTGCGTGGTTTGTCTATTAGTATTAATTTGGATCTAAGTTCTAACTGGATGAACTTTTTTCTGTGCGATAAGGCTTCTTTCTCTTGAACTGTTCTAGCCTGCCACCTTTTGAAATCTAACATAACAGATCGGCTGGAAAGTTCGTATCGTTTCTATGAGAGGGCGCCACTAGAATTAAATCCATACCATTTTCAGTTAGTACCAACCTTCAAAAGATACGTGTATAAATTTGACAGCTGTCTGATTATTAGTTTGTGAGATATTGCATTTTGAGTGAAGCTACTTTTGTTATTGTGAAAAAAATGGAAAAAGAAGGAATTTCGTGTGTTGATGAAACACTACTTTTTGATGAAAAAAAGTGCCGCCGATACCAAAAAATGGCTTGATGAGTGTTATCCAGACTCTGCACCGGGCGAAGCAGCAATTCGTAAGTGGTTTGCAAAATTTCGTACTGGTCATATGAGCACCGAAGACGATGAACGCAGTGGACGTCCAAAAGAGGCTGTTACCGATGAAAATGTGAAAAAATCCACAAAATGATTTTCAATGACCGTAAAGTGAAGTTGATCGAGTTAGCTGACACCCTAAAGATATCAAAGGAACGTGTTGGACATATTATTCACGAATATTTGGATATGAGAAAGCTTTGTGCAAAATGGGTGCCGCGTGAGCTCACAATCGATCAAAAACAACAACGAATTGATGATTCTGAGCAGTGTTTGGAGCTGTTATATCGAAATAAAACCGATTTTTTTCGTTGATATATAACAATGGACGAAACATGGCTCCATCACTTCACTCCGGAGTCCAATCGACAGTCAGCTGAGTGGACTGCACGCGATTAACCGAACCCAAAGCGTTGAAAGACTCAACAATCGGCCGGTAAGGTTATGGCGTCTGTATAATTTTCATCGACTACCTTGAAAAGGGAAAAACCATCAACAGTGACTATTATATAGCGTTATTAGAGCGTTAGAAGGACGAAATTTCAAAAAAACGGCCTCATTTGAAGAAGAAAAAAGTTTTGTTTCATCAAGACAATGCACCGTGTCACAAGTCGATGAAAACCATGCTGAAATTGAACGAATTGGGCTTCGAATTGCTCCCTCATCCACCGTATTCTCCAGATTTGCCCCCCAGTGACTTTTTCCTGTTCTCAGACCTCAAGAGAATGCTCGCTGGTAAAAAATTTAGAAGCAATGAAGGGGTAATCGCTGAAACTGAGGCCTATTTTGAGGCAAAGGACAAATCGTACTACAAAAATGGTATCGAAAAGTTGGAAGATCGCTATAATCGCTGTATCGCCTCTGATGGCAATTATGTTGAATAATAAAAACGAATTTTGGCAAAAAAATGTGTGTTTCTATTAAACGATACGAACTTTTCAGCCGAACTGTTATTGGCAAGATGAACAAAATTTTCAAAAAATTATCTGACAATGACGGAAAATATCAAATTTGAGTAAATAAACAGTAGTATTTTCTTTATTTTTGTCCTCTGGCAGAATCACTGTGCGCTGTCTCAGAAAACAAAAGCTAAACAGGAGGTGATACGAAATTGAAACTGAAATTAAAAAGAGTAAATGAGATCATCCTGATGTGGTCTACTTTATAATTCTTCTTACCGAGAAGATGTTGGAGCAAAAACAATTGTCTTCGCTGGAATCTGTTTAACTTCTTTCGAAATCACAATTTTAAGCAATTTTCTTTTCACTGTAAGATTTTCCGTACACCAGAGAGTATAAATTAAATAAGGACATCGAAAAAGATGGTGAATAAAAATGAAATCGTGTTCGTGGGGTCCCGAGAAATGAATGGTTTTTACTGTACAAAGGCCAAATCGAAAGTTATTCCTCCGAAGGACTGATGCCTTCTCTTTTGTGAAAAGCAGAAATTATGTTCTTTTTCTCGGAATTATTTTTACTAAGGCTTTACACACTTATATTTTGAAGTGAGATTGTGAATTCTCACTTTCATTTCTTCAGTTCCTACAAAAAAGCGTCTTTTACCAAGCTCATACTTTATTTCTTCGTAAACATGGCTATTCTGACGGCTGACGCGCAGATCCGATATTATATCTGCCCACAACTCTACCAGCAGTTCTATGTCGGCTTGGCTCCACCGAGTTTTTTCTCTAGATTTTTGTCCTCACGTTTCCGCTTTTTCATTCAATTTTCTTCATTTGAAAGCATATTTGGAGGATTTGTTCTATCATGATTACATGGCTACTTTGATTGAAAAACGGGTTTGAAGCAGGCTTGTCAGTTGACATAGTAAAAAACGACGGAAAGATCTAAGAAGATTGTGATTGACTGACGATTATATCGTGTTATTTGAGAAAACACACGTTTTAATGTGACGTTTTTGAATATGAAATAGCGTGATGAGAAAACATGTTATTTCGCTTAAAACATGAAATCGGAGGTATAACAGGTTTTAACGCATAGTGTGAACATAGTATAATACTATGTTCACACTAGAGATGGGCGAAACAGTTCATTTCTAAGAACCGTTCAGTGATGCAGGGTTCTATTAAAAGAACTAGTTCTCGAGAGCCGTTCATTCATTCTTTTCATAGTTAATTTGCCTGTTGAATGACTAACCGAAATCTCAATTAGAACTGAGGTTTCGTAGATTCAAAAAAGGTCCACGACTTTGAACTGAAGAACTACCGTTCTCAAAAAAAAGAACTATTGATCATTCATTCTTTCAAAAGAACTAGTTGTGCTAATAAAATTTTTCTTTATTTCACAGATATCGAAGTCCGGGAAGATGCAACGATTCACAAATTTACGAATTTAAAAAAAAAACATCTAACGGAAAACCCATTAATCAATGAGCTCTCAAGAAACATATGTTGTGTCAATGTGCCAATTATTGTTATTGAAGACTCTGCTTTCAGATATTCAAAATCAATGATGAAACCCTATCCTTTCAACGTCCGGGGGGATGAGTATCAGAAAAAAACTATAATTTTGCCCAAGCCAGTACTCGAAGGGTCGTTGAAAATGCTTTTGGGCATATCAAGGCTCGATTTCGTCGAAATGGTAAAGGAATAAATAATAAAATAGAGAATGCATCGTTTATCATTAAGGCTTGTTGTGTCCTACATAGCAAAATAATGAAAAGAATCGAGATATTCCCGAAGAAGCAGCTATTATAAACGATACTGATGACAACGCTGAACATATAAGGCATGCCATAGCTGAATATGTTAGTAAGTCAGAACAAATCATTTTATTATTAACTAATTTCTCTGTTAATCTCTGGAGCTTAAAAATGTAATGAAAGCATTTTTCATCTCTGTTGTGTTAGCTACTAATGTTTCAAGAAGATCTGTTCGTCGTGATTCTAATTCGAACAGTTTTTCATCAGTCCTTTCCAAGTAGTCTTGTTGCTTTCTGATTTCTTCGTCCATTTGACTCCAACGTTTTAGTATTTCATTATTAAATGAATTTTTCTTTTTTTTCAGCCCTTAATTGCGTTGCCGGCTCAAGATCCGATGATTGTTGATGAGGTGATTCTGGATCTGAAGCTTCCATACATTCTTCGGCGATTTCAATGTCGTTCGCACCTGCAATTTCGTATTTGTATGAAACACAAGTACATATTTTCTCATTTATGAATTTAAAATGTTCAAGGGAGGGAACTTTTTTATACCTATTGATGCTTCGAATATACTCTCTCCAATTTGATTTGATACGTTATTTATGGGGAACGTTCCGAGAAATGAATGGATTCTATTGTACAAAGGCCAAATCGACGGTGATCCCCCCCCGAAGGACCGATGAGTACATTCTCTTTTCTGAAAAGCAAAAATCATTATTTTTTCCTATTCTACTCAGGTTTTACTTACTTATATTTTGAAGTGAGATTGTGAATTCTCACTTTTATCTCTTCAGTTCCTACAAAAAAAACCTCTTTTGTCAAGCTCATGCTTTATTTCTTGGTAAACATGGCTATTTTTGCGGCTACCGCGTAGATCCGATACTTTACCTACCCACAGCTCCACCAGCAATTCTATGTGGGCTTGGCTCCACCTAGTTTTTTTTTATTTTCACTTCCGCGTTTTTAGTTTCACTTTTCTCAATTTTTTTAACGGATTCATTTTCACTTCCCCTTTTAAAAACAGATTTGAAGGATTTGTTCTTTGATAATTACATGGCTACTTTGATTAAAAAATGGGCTCGACGCAAGCTTGTCAATTGACACAGTCAAAAATGACGGAAAGTGCTGAGAGGGTTGTGCTTGACTGATGATTATATCATGTTATTTCGGAAAAACATGTTTTAATGTGACGTTTTTGAATATGAAATAACACTATGGGAAAACATGTTATTTCGCTTAAAACATGAAATCGGAGTTATAACATGTTTTAACTCATAGTGTGATTATTTTGTTATTTGAATAGTTGCTTCTTCACAGAACTCAGTTGGATTCAATGATTCCATGGCCTTCTTCGTTCTTAACTTGTCATCAACAACCGATCAAACCCTCGCCGAATTCTTACAGATTATATTAGCATTCGATTTGCTTTCGGGATTGGATGTTCATCGTTAAAAACATAACTTTCGAGCTTTTTAGATTAGCGATTAGTTAATATTTTTCTCCCCATGAATTTACAGTACAATACAGATATGTCCTAACCGCACTTATTCTCATATAAACAAGTAACCGCAAGTAACGGATAGTTAACCGTGTAAAAGTGTCGGTTCTTGTTATCAGCCAAAAACCGAAAACTGCCCGACCAGCAGTAATGTAAAATTGAATTCCGAAATGCAATCATGGAATAAAAAAATGCGAAACAGTACAAACACAAGCTCTGATGTAAACTTTGTAAATTGCTGACGACTTTTCGTTTCTTTCCGGCCACCCTCTTGGCTGGCAGATCCCAGTGAAAAATTTGCGAAAAATTCGAAAGGATCGTGCCAGCAAAATATAGCACGAATGAAAAACATCTTTTCGGGCAATCCGGGAAACGATTCAGGTGTGGGAGGGTGGACTTAATCGACAAAAATTCTAAATTATTTTCCATTTCTTTTCATCCTTTGCCGGCCTTGGAAAGAGAGTCGGTTCTCGGAAAGGGATGAAGTTTTTTTTTCGTTTCTTATTTCGAACCGGGAATGGCTTCTCCGGACCGTTTGTCCATCGGATGCTGTGACTGGCACGGGGGGATAATTGTTGGCATAGTTGGACCAGTCAGTACCTGGCAGTATCTCTTCGAAAGCATAAGCTTCTGTAGTTCTGTCGGGCAATGGTAAGCGTAAGCGAAATGCTGGCACGTCGGAATCCCTTCTTCCTCTTCTTTTTCTTGTGCAGGTCCATCATGTGCAGTTTAGTGCTCAACCGATGAAATATCAGCACCGAAGAAATGCAGTTGAACAGTACTGTATTTCTTAGATGGATTTCGAGGACCTGAGTGTTGCCAAAAGGGAAAAAAAGCGACACTAGAAAATGGTTTTGAACAACGAATAAATGTTTACCAAATAGAAAAGTGATGAGGGTTTCAAATATTTTCAGACATGAAAAGTCTGATAAAGAAGGTAAGTTTTACCAGTTTTAATCAAATTAGCTCTGTGTAATCTAATTTTAAGTTCTACAGTCGAAGAGAACATCTGGGAAAAATGATAGTAGTAAACCTTTCTTAAGGTTTTTCGTTTAAGGAGTGTATCGAAAATAAGCTATCCACAAATTTTTCTTTCAAATTATGATTAAAAACGATATTTTATTCAAACTAAAAATTAGACTTGAGCATAATGAAAACCGGATGAAATTTAAGTTATTCCTTCACGAATTTTCGAACTTCTGATCGAACGCTCTTCATTTAGGCTCCGGACAAGTGTTGCATCGCACTTTCTTGACGCTTGAGCCCAATTTTTTTTGAGCTCCTGCATGCTCCCAGCTGCCTTACCAGTTTTCTTGAAGACCCTCTTCACGATTGCCCAGTAACGTTCGATGGGTCGAAGCTGAGAGCAATTTGGTGGATTGATATTTTCTCAACGAAATTTATACAATTTTCCGCAAGCCAATTGAGAGTGGTTTTGGCATAATGAGCCGACGCTAAATCCGGCCAAAACAGTGGAGGTGTACTATGCTTCCTATATGAAGGCAGCCATCTCTTCTGGAGACACGCAGATCGATAGACTTCTGCATTTATAGTTCCAATAGTGTAAAAATGGTTGTCTTCAAACCACAGGAACATATAGCTTGCCATACAAGAATTTTTCGACCGAATTTCTCCACTTGAATCGACCTGTCCGCATCGCTCTCATCCTTCCCAAAGACGACAGTAAAGTATTGTGTACCTTCACATAGGTCTCGTCGTCCATCAAAACGCATGCATCCGGGCACTGCAAAAGACGCGAATACAATATCCGGACCCTTGTTGCTGCTCGCTTCTTCTGTTCTACACTTTGTTTCGAGATTTTCTGCTTCTTGTGGGTCTTCAGGTGGTTTCGCCTCTTGATACGCTGGATCATTCCGACACTCGTTCCTGCTTTTTAGGCCAAATCACGTATTGACATTGATTTGTTCTTCATGATTAGAGATACCACTTTCTGGTCCAGTTTCGGGTTGGAAGAACCGGGTTCTCTACTTCTTCCTGGTAGCTCATCCAAAGGATAATGTTCCCCAAACATACTAATGATGGTTTTAACACTGGCATGATGAATTCCAAACCGCTTCGCCAATTTTCGCATAGTAATACCCTTCTCGCTTAGCCATGTGTCAAGAACCTTAATTTTCACTTTCTTTTCAATACGAGAAATTTTGAAAACGCAAAAACAAACGAAAGCTGACAGCCAAACGCACAGCATGCTGTGATCTGAGCATGAAAAACCATCACAAATACATGCGTACAACACAAATGTATGTGGATAGCTTATTTTCGATACACTCCTTAAGATCGAATGTCCTGGAGTTCTACCTATAATACGGTTGGCCACCAATTAAAGCAAACCAACATACAAAAATAAGTTTGATAATCAGCATCATACTATCAACTAAAACATATTGAAGCTTAATTATTTCAAAACATACAATACAAAACTCCAAAGTTTTATGGAAACGAAACACTTGTTTATCCTTCATTCAAATCTCCAAACAACTGACCACACCCAGTATCGCAAATCATGCGGTCCCACCGGAACTTCATACGAATCAAACAGCGAACACGCCCGTTATTTTCCGTTGAAAAAAAAACCCGGCACATCGTATCCCGTATCTCTGTTCATTCAATTGACGTTCCTCCACGAAACCCATCCATCGAATGATGGTTTTTTTGTTCACCCCAAACCGAAATACCCACGTAGCTCCACGGTACTGCCTACCAAACGGAACTGTCCGTCCTACATGAAACCCCAGAACATCACAGTGCAGCATTGCGGAAGCTGATGAGGAAAAAGAATACAGGAAAATTTTCCACCAATTTTCCACCCTAACTGCAAGCTTTTTCATGAAGCTATTATATATAGCCTAGCAGATTTTTTTTCTCCTCTGCACCCTCGCTGTACAAATGTTATTTTCACCCTCGGTCCCACCCACCCTGATCTGATCACACTAGCGGTAGTTTTTTTTTCCACGACCATTTGTGGCTACTTTCATGTACTTCCCTGCGACAAGCCATTGGAGTGAAAGAGAGGTGAGTTCTGTGAGTTCACACAACCAACGACGAATCACCCTCGTCAGCGTCAACGTCATTATCGTTGTTGTTGTTGCGATTTATTTTTTTCTCTCCTCTTCTCCTCTCCCGCACGTGAATACATACGCGATTCGTTTTCCCACCCAATTTGGGAGGATAGTTCAAAAGCTTTCGCATATTTGATCATGCTGCTCTCGCAACAAAAACCGAAACGATTTGAAATATCGGAGCAAATTGTCGTTGTATTATTGATCATTGGCTGGTATTCTATGGGAGTGATTAGAATTCCATCGTAGGTGCCAACCTACTCAAGCATAAGACATTGAAGCTTTGACGCTTCCATATCATTTCTCATCCAAGCAACCACAGGCATTATATCGAAGCTCTAAAACTGACATTTGGAATGGTAAATTATACCCGAAACTCAATTATGTCGTTTTCGTTTTTAAATTGCACTACACCGGTGTAGCGAAAGCTGCACAGAAACCGTTCGTTTTTACCTAAAGCACTACATCAGTGCTGTTGCTCTGTGCAATGGAATCGTTTATTGTAGTCAATGGTTACTGTTTATGTTTTCGTCATGTTTGTTCGTTCATTCATGCCTCATGAACTGCACCGGTGTAGTGCAAATTAAAAACGAAAACGCCATTAGATCCACGTCGTGTGGCTTTCGTGTGCCTTCATATAGTCTAAATATTTTCTTCTGGAAAGTGTACACTAAAAAAATAATCACATTATAATTAACATACATTGCTTTTCACGTAGTTGTTATTAGACTACCATTTAAAAGCTTTTTAATGCATAATCCAAGTAAGAGTAACGTGTTTCATATTGCTAAAAGCTACATGGAATTGAAATATATTTCACTTAATATTTTGGCAACATTCATCTCAAGTCATGATATTTTGTAGAAATTCTTAAGAAAGCTTGTCTCCTCCCAAGACCTCCGGCACGCCCAAGTGCATTAGATCTATCTCTTTGCTTAACATCAATTCGACTAGATTGCACCTGGAAAATATTGCCTGATTTACACGGTAGCGATCATTTACCAATCATCATCTCAATTAGCAGTAGCAATTGCATTGCTACTTCAGCTAGTATTCCATATGATTTGACAAAAAATATCGACTGGATTAAATACCAAAGTAGTATCACTAGTATTTTGAATTCAATGGAAGAGCTCCCTCCACTTGAAGAATATGACTTCCTCATTTGTTCGATTTTGGAGGCAGCAGAACAATCCCAAACTAAACGCTTTCCTGGGCCAACGACTAACAGAAGGCCTCCAAACCCCTGGTGGGACAAAGAGTGCTCAGAGGCTAAACTCGCAAAACAAAATGCTTGCAAGACGTTTCTAAAACGGGGAGGAGGAACTCCTCAGAATTTTGAAAAACTTATGGTTTTAGAAACCAAGTACAAGAGCATACTTCGAGCCAAAAAATGTAGCTATTGGAGACATTTTGTCGAAGGTTTGTCAAGAGAAACCTCAATGAGCACTCTTTGGAACACGGCCAGACGAATGAGGAATCGTAACGTGGGCAATAACGTGGGTTTTATTAATAACCCATTTTCAATGATGGAATTTTCAATAGCACTCTTGTCTTGTAACAATAACGCTCCTGGGTTGGACAGAATTAAATTCAACTTGGTGAAGAATCTGCCCGACCTCGCAAAAAGACGTTTGTTGGAATTGTTCAACAAGTTTCTTGAGCAAAATATTGTTCCACCTGAATGGAGGCAAGTGAAAGTTATCGCCATTCAAAAGCCGGGGAAACCAGCTTCCAATCACAACTCATATAGACCCATTGCGATGTTGTCCTGCATCAGAAAATTGTTCGAAAAAATTATTCTACGACGTCTCGACACTTGGGTCGAGACGAACGGTTTGTTGTCAGATACTCAGTTTGGCTTCCGTAGAAATAAAGGGACGAATGATTGCCTTGCATTACTTTCGTCTGACATCCAAATTGCCTTCGCTCAAAAGCAACAAATGGCATCTGTATTTTTAGACATTAAAGGAGCATTTGATTCAGTTTCCATTGATGTTTTTCAGACAAGCTCCACCAACATGGACTCCCAGCGGTTATAAATAATTATTTGCACAACCTTTTGTCAGAGAAACGCATGCATTTTTCACATGGCGATTTAGCAACACTCAGAATTAGTTACATGGGTCTCCCGCAAGGCTCATGCCTCAGTCCGCTCCTCTATAATTTTTACGTGAATGACATTGACAGCTGTCTAGTAACCCCCTGCACACTAAGACAATTGGCAGATGATGGCGTGGTCTCAGTTACTGGACCCAAAGCTATTGATCTGCATAAGCCATTGCAAGATACCTTAGATAACTTGTCCGATTGGGCTGTTCATCTTGGTATCGAATTCTCTGCGGAGAAAACAGAGCTGGTCGTCTTTTCAAGAAAGCATGATCCCGCGCAGCTTCAGCTTAAGAATTATCCAACAGGTTTTGACTTTCAAATACCTTGGAGAGTCGTTTGATTCCAAATGCACGTGGGGAGGACACATTAGGTATCTGATAACAAAATGTCAACAAAGAGTAAATTTTCTATGAACAATAACAGGATCTTGGTGGGGTGCTCATCCGAAAGATCTAATAAAACTGTATCAGACAACGATACTTTCAGTGATGGAATATGGATGCGTTTGCTTTCGTTCCGCTTCAAACTCTCATATTATCAAACTTGAGCGAATTCAATATCGTTGTTTGCTAATTGCTTTAGGCTGCATGCATTCGACACATACAATGAGTCTTGAAGTTCTGGCGGGAGTTCTTCCATTAAAAGATCGATTTTGGGAGCTTTCATCACGCCTGCTAATAAGATGTGAGGTGCTGAATCCCATGGTAATTAATAATTTCGAACGACTAGTCGAGCTTCGATCTCAAACAAAATTCATGACAGTATATTTTAACCATATGTCACAGGAAATCAACCCTTCAAGATATATTCCTATCCGTGTCAGCATCCTAAGTGCCCCTGACTCAACTTTATTTTTCGATACATCCATGCAGCGTGGAATCCCGGATCATCTACGTTCGACGGAAATCCCAAAAATATTTTCAAGTAAGTTCAGGCATATTGACTCTGAGAAAACGTTTTACACGGACGGATCGCGAATTGAAGAAGCGACAGGGTTTGGTATGTTCAACAATAATGTTTCGGCCTCATTTAGGCTTCAAGAACCTGCATCTGTTTATATAGCAGAGCTAGCAGCAGTTCATTACAGTTTGAGTGTAATCGTCACATTAATTCCAAACCATTATTTCCTCTTCACAGATAGTCTGAGTGCAATTGAAGCCATTCGCTCAAACATGACTGGCAAGACTGAACCGTTTTTCCTGGACAAAATAAAACAGTGCCTGAACGACATATTGAACAATAATTATCTAATCACTATAGTCTGGGTCCCGGCTCATTGCTCCATTCCTGGCAATGAAAAAGCCGATATTTTAGCCAAACGTGGTGCTATTGAGGGTGAAATTTATGAGAGACCAATTGCTTTCAACGAATTCTATAGCTCGTCTCGCCAAAGAACACTTGCCAGCTGGCAAGCTTCTTGGGATAAAGATGATCTGGGTCGGTGGATGCACTCAATTATTCCGAAAATATCGACAAAGGCATGGTTCAAGGGGCTGGATGTGAGTAGGGACTTCATTCGTTTGATGTCCAGACTCATGTCCAATCACTACACCTTAGATGCACATCTCCTTCGAATTGGACTTTCCGAAACTAATCATTGTGCTTGTGACAAAGGCTATCGCGATATTGATCATGTCATTTGGACATGCGTGGAGTATCGTGATGTCAGATCTCAACTAATAAATTCTTTGCGTACCCAAGGTAGACTATCCAATATCCCAGTACGAGACATTCTTGCTTGTCGTGACCTTTCATACATGAAACTTATTTATCATTTCATAAAGAAAATTGGAGTTTCAATTTAATAAAGGCCCCTTTCAAGACTTAGTTCTGATCCCAGCTGCGTCCATGAGTTCAACCAATAGCTAAATTAGAATAAAAATAATGTAATGATACAAACAAACTCGAAACAGTTTATGAAATTATCAACAAAATGTCTGAAAATAACAGCTTATTTTATAATTTATAGAAGTTAATCGTTTGGTTCAAATAATATTTCCGAGTAGATTTCATAATTAATGACGAGTTACCTAAGATGATATTTAAGTAATAAGAGAATATGTTTTAATAAATTCAAAACGTTGTGACTATGTTAGAATTAAATAAGGTTAAGAATATTATGTAAAAGTGATGCTACGGCGAAGAAAAACTTATGTAAACTGCCTTAAGAAATAAACGTATTTATGAAAAAAAAAACAGCTTGTCTCCAGACTCCAACCACTCGTAGGAGTATGGAAAATTTTCTCACGTTTTCGTCTAAATAAAATAAAATCTTATCATTTATTTCAGAAAACTAAAACTTGACACATGAAAACTCTGCAATGCGTTTATGATTGAGTACCAATGCCTTCAAACTGTAAAACGCATTACTCTGCACCAGATTCCGAATCCTAACGGGTGGCAACTAAAATTTTGGAATTTCTTTCTCAAGCTGTCAAAAAAAGACAAACAAACTTGGAGAAGATCTGATTTATTGAAATTAAAGATACGTTATCGGAACAGGAGCGTTGTACGGACTTCATATCAACTTTACGAAAGCATCTCTTGATTCTACCAATCAACTGTTAGCAATTCGTGGCGCTCCAGTTATTTTTGTACACCAAGGAGCTCAAAACCCCGAAGAAATCTTCGATTAGGCGACACTGAGGTAGATTTATCGGGTTGTGTTTTTTGGTACAAATGGGATCGAATGGGTATTCAGGAACGATTGTGATTTTGGGCGCAATGCGATGACGCTTTATCCGGCCAAAACACGTATTGTTCATCAGCATGATGTTTTTGAAAAAAAACGGGATCAAAACTTTCTACAAACATTCGTTCTGGTACACATATTGATTGATTGCCAAACCAGAGGGCTTGAACCATGGCTTAGAAATGCCTTTCTCGGAAATGACAGTGTACAGCATCACTTTCTGTTCAAACTTATGTTTAAACTAATATTTTATGGTCGAATGTACAGTAGAACTATCCGTTGAATAGTATCGATCGTTTGGGGGAATCTGCGTGTTCGAAAGAGGGAAGTAACTTTCGTCGTCCAAAACAAAACTTTTTCCGGTAAAATTTTTAATCAACCAGCGGCATTGGGAATTCAGCGTTGAAATCTGTGCGTCAGTATATATCGGGGCTCGTGTCTTCTTTCGGTACTATATTCCGAGTCTTTTCAATGTTTTGCAGATGTACTGGTGAGTACAGTTGAACTTTTTTGTGGCATCCCTTTGACTCAGTGAATCCTTGTTGTTGAAGGCACGAGAAAGAGAACGAAGTCCTTTTGTGTCCATAATTTTGGCTGGTCTTCCACTACCTTCCTTACGAGCAGTTGTTGGGCATCTTAGGATATTGTAAACTATTGAAGCCGCAACATTTTTGCTTTTAAAATGTTGTACCGTATACTATTTGCCGAGATTTCTGTGCAGTTCGTAGAACTGTACAATGCGCTCGCGAAATACTTCTTGTTTCGACGGCATTTTGAGCAAAACTGAGCAAGCATGAACAGAACAGAAAATACTAGCAGAAAGAGGAGAAAGA